>NW_006159580.1:1307460-1344790 GCF_000334495.1 Tupaia belangeri chinensis | reverse complement strand
AAAACAACGGTAGACACCTGAGATAGTGTGGAAGGGGGGTGGGAAATGTCAGAGGGTGAGAAATACGGGTTAAAAAAAATATATATACACATATATGTATGTGTGTATATATATATTTTTTAAAACTAGAAATGGAAAATTATTTATTATTTTTTCTTTTTTTGGAGAGGTTTTTGCTATAGGACACGTGTGCTCACCAGAAAGACAGAGAGAGACAGAGAGACAGAAAGTGAGAAATCACCCCCCAGGGGGGATGGCCACTCCACAATCCCTTCTCCTCCATTCTCCTCTCAGGATCTTGGGCACGCACGCACACACGCCTGGCAAAATGGAAAATTATTGACGATAACATGTATGATTAAGCCACTATCCAGTATATTCTGGATGGGAAATCACATTTTGTATGCTGTGACGATGCTCCGGGAATTAAGGTAAATTAGTTTATTATTTTTAAAAATACTTTGGAAGAAAATTACAGGGTACTTGTAACTAGAAAAAAAAAATTTGCAGGGGCCAGCAGGTGGCATAGCGGACTCCCACATGGTAGACTGCAATTTGAATTCTGAACCTGGCAGCTTGCTTTCTTACTTTCTCTCTCTGGTGAATGCATGTACCCTATAGCAAATTAAATAAGTAAATAATAAAAATAAATAATTCATTTTTTAAAAGTAATTTGTAGAGAGATACTTTGAGACTGTTACTCACCATGATTGATTTAACCTTCAAGTTTTAACATCCATGTTCATTTTTTAAAGAATTATTTTATTGAGGGACCAGCAGTTAGCGTAATGGCTATGTCGCTGGACTCCCACATAGTCGACCACGGTTCGCGTCCTGGACCCAGTGGCTTAAACTCACGCTGGGCGCATGTGCATGTGTGCCCAAGATTCCGAGAGGAGAATGGAGGAGAAGGGATTGCGGTGTGGCCATCCCCCTGGAGGGTGATTTCTCACTTTCTGTCTCTCTGTCTCTGTCTTTCTGGCGAGTGCACGCACCCTATAACAAAACATCTCTCCCCCCCCCAAAAAAAAGTGAGGAGTCACCCCCCGGTGGGGGGGTGGCCTAGCTGCAATCCTTCCTCCTCTCAGGATCTTGTGCACACATGCACCTGGCGTGAGTTTAAGCCACCGGGTCCGGGACGCAAACCACAGTTGACTACATGAGAGTTCAGTGACATAGCCACTATGCTAACTGCTGGTCCCAGATAATGAAAGTCTTAATAGCCTTGTCCTTGGGCATGCCTGGGGCTCAGTTTGTGCAGTGAATAAGGCTGCACGTGGCCTGGCCCTTTCTGGCACAGCTGTTGTTCTTTTCTTCATCATCTTGGACACGGGGATCCGAGAGAGGGTATTTATTCTTATTATTGAAAATTCCAACACGATTCACCAATTAGTGCATGCTTACCATGTGCTAAGTGCTTTACGAGAATCACCCTAGTTAGCTTTCATGGCTATGACCCTAGGAAGTAGGCATTGTTATCATCTCCCTTTTTAAAAAAAAAGTTTTCAGAACTTGATTTTATTACTATTAATTTTTTAAAAAGTTATTGCCGGGGCCAGCAGGTGGTGTGGCGGTTTGGGGCCCTGGACTCCTACATGGCTGACCATGGTTCGAGTCCTGGACCTGGTGGCTTGCTTTCTCACTTTCTCTGTCTCTCTCTCTCACACTCTGTCCCTCTCAGGTCAAATAAACAATAAACAAATGAATAAATAAATAAATAAAATAAAGTTAAATAAAATAATTTTTTTGGAGAGGTTTTCACTATGGTGTGTGTGCGCTTGCCAGAAAGAGAGAGAGAGACAGAAAGAGAGAAATCACCCCCCCAGGGGGATGGCCATGCCACAATCCTTCTCCATTCTACTCTCGAGATCTTGGGCATGCACATGCGCCCAGTGTGAGTTTAAACCGCCGGGTCCAGGACTTGAACCGCGGTCGACTACATGGGAGTCCAGAGACATAGCATTACACTAAGTGCTGGTCCCCAATAAGATAATTCTTTAAAATATTTTTTGCCATAGGGCACATGAGTGAGATAGGAGTGAGATAGGAGTGAGATAGACAGAGACCAGAGACACAGAGAGAGAGGAAGTTTGAAATTGCCCCTCCTGGGGGGGATGGCCATGCCGCAATCCCTTCTCCTCCATTCTCCCAGAATTTTGGGCATGCACGCACACTTGCCCAGTGTGATTTTCAAGCCTCTGGGTCTGGGAACCTGAACCGCAGTCAGCCATATGGGAATCCAGCACCTTAATCACCACACCACCTGCTGGCCCTATTATTTCCACTTTACACGCGAGAACGCTGAGACACAGAGAGGTGAAGCCACTTCCCCAATGTCAGAGCAATAGTCACTGGGATTCACATGGAACGCCTGGATCTAGAGGCTGTGCTATAACTCCACTAAATGATATGGCCTCTTGATTAAGTTGTCTTATCATAGTCCTTACTATGTAACGCTGTAACTCTTGGCTTGAATGTAGCTACCCCACGCTGAATCCGATGGCTGGCACAGCATGTTATTCATTTTCCCATTGGCGGTTCCCAACATAGGCCTGAGTGCCAAGTGGATGCCCAGGAAACGTTTGCTGAACAACTTGAGTATTGTTTTTTGTGCCTTAGCATTAGGGAAATACATGGGAGAGTAGACAGGAGGGGTAGGAACTAAGGACTTAAGTCCTCTGGTAGTGATCGTGGAAATGACGTCCTTAAACAGGCCTTTCCTTCCAGCTGGGTTTTGCAGACAGGATGAGGCATGAGCAATGATGACAGCTAGACACACCATTTTAGGTTCTGAATGCTTTTCTTACTTTTTCTCTCACTTTCTTTTTTCTTTCTTTTTTTTTTTTTTTGAGAGATTTGTGCTGTAGGGAAAGTGCACTAACCAGAGAGACAGAAGTGAGAAATAACCCCCTGAGGGGGATGGGTACACCACAATACTTTCTCCTTCATTTTCTTCTCAGGATTCTAGACATGTATGCACACACGCCAGCTCTGAGTTTTAAGCTACCGAGTACAGGACTCAAGCCATGGTTGACTATACGGGAGTCCAGCACTTTAAACACTATGCCTCCTGATGGTCTCTAAATCTTGCCTCTATTAAAGTGAGTTCCTTTACAACATACTTGCTATGGCTTGCTCGCCAGACAGAGAGAGACATAGAGACAGAAAGCAAGAAATCACCCCCCAGGGGATATGGTCATGCCGCAATCCCTTCTCCTCCATTCTCCTCTCAGGATCTTGGGCACGCACGCACACGCGCCTGGTAATTTTTCACCTTAAATTGTTTACTTATTTAACTCCATTTGTTGTTGTTGTTGTTGTTGTTGTTGTTATTATTTGGAGAGAGTTTTGTTATAGGATGCGTGTGCTCGCCAGAAAGACAGACAGAGATAGAGAGACAGAAAGTGAGAAATCACCCCCTGGGGGGATGGCCACGCTGCAATCTCTTCTCCTCCATTCTCCTCTTGGGATCTTGGGCACGTATGCACACATGCCTAGCATGAGTTTTAAACCACTGGGTCCGGGACTCGAACTGTGATCGACTACATGGAAATCTAGTGACATAGCCATTATGCTAACTGCTGGTCCCCACCATTATTATTATTATTATTTGATTTGACCAGAGAGAGAAAAGGAAAGCGAGAAGGCAAGCTGCCAGGTCCAGGACTCGAACCACAGTTGGCCATGTAGGGATCCCACAGTGCCTTAACCACCATACCACTTGCTGGCCTCCCTCACTTTATTTTTTAACCACCAGAGAGTGGATGCATTTGCTAAAGAGACAGAGAGAAAAAGTACCCCCCCAAAGGGGAGTGATCACACCGTAATCCTTCTTTCCTCCACTTCTCTTTTCCATCAGGATTTTGGACACATGGCACATATGCCCAGTGAGGTTTTCAAGCCTCTAGGGCTGAGATTTAAGCTGCCGTTGGCCATTCCAGACCCAGCTCTCAACCGCTGAGCTAAGGAGTCAGCCTTAAGCTACCTCTTTTTTTATTTAATTTATTTGTTTTTATTTATTTATTTACATTCATTCACTATACAGCATTATAGCATACAAAATGAGATTTTTCCACTCACAGTACACTGTATATTGGCTCAATCAAGCACATCAACATATGTGTTATTGTCAACACATAATTTTCCATTTCTTGTTTTCTGTATATTTTGCCGTTTTTTTCACCCTTGATTCCCTATCTCACCCTCTGCCATCTCCCACCTTCCTCCCACATTGTGTCTGGTATCTATTGTTGCTTTCTCTGCCTCCCCCATTTTATCGTTTCACTAGATATCTTAATAAATCTAAATATTTTCAATAGCAAGCACAGCTGAAATATACATATCCATGAACACAAGTCTGACTTTAGGCATAACCCTCAGTGAATAGAATGAACATACTATAAAGTAGCACCTACCTACCTCTTTGACTCCCTCAAATGTGGTTACTCTGTCCTTACTCCCAGAACTGTCAATGACAATTTCCCACCCACCTCCAACCAAGGAGAACTCTTGGCCTACGCGTGGCCACTCAGGTCTCCTCCTGGCTTTTGGTATTGTATGCTGGAAGAATGGAAGTTTGGAGATATTTGAAGCTGCTTTACCTGCATGCATGGAGAAAGCCAGGGTGCAGTGTGAACAGACGCAAATGTGCAAAGAGAAGCAGACAAATAGAGATGAAAGGTGGAGAGAGGAGACTAAGTGCCAGTACTTGGGGCTCTAGGTCGACCATACCTGACGATAAATCCACTCTTACATATCCCAGCCTTCTGAGCTTCTGTATTCTCTCTTTACCCAAGTTGGGTTTTGTCACATGCAACTAAAGGAATTCTCCTTCAGGGACTGGGATTTGCCATAGGGACTGTGCACTTGCCAGAGAGAGAGACCACGAAAGGGAAAGTGAGAAATCACCCATTGGGGTGGGGGTCATGGCTGACTGTGGTTCAAGTTCTGGACTTGGTGACTTGAAGCTCACGCCAAGTGCATGCGTGTGTGTGTCCAAGATCCCAGGAGGAGGATGTAGGAGAAAGGATTACAACATGGCCAACCCCCTGGAGGGTGATTTCTCACTTTCTTTTTCACTGTCTCTGTCTCTCTCTGGTGAGTGCGCACGACCTAAAACAAAAACCACTAAAAAATTTAAATAAATAAAAAATAAAATCTCTATTTTTTAAAAAGAATATATAGAAAAACTTAGTATATGGTGCAATTCGCCTTTTCTTCTTTCCTTTTGTTTTTAATTTAGCAGAGTTTAATTGAGTAAAAAAGTGATTCTAATCGGGCAGCTCCCAGAATGGCTTCTGAAGAACTCTGTATAGCCACGTGGCGGAGTGACAGTGCAGGGAAGCCACGTGGTAGGGTGACATGGCAGGAAAGGGAAAGTGATGTACAAAAACGGAAGTGAGGGAATGCGGTAGAGAAATAACTGGATTGGTTACAGCTTGAAGTTTACCCAGTGAACAGTTTAAAAGGTGAGCTGTCTTTTTTTCTTTTTTTTTAGAGGTTTTTGCTATAGGGCGCGTGCACTTGACAGAAAGACAGAGAGAGATAGAGAGACAGAAAGCAAGAAATTACCCCCCAGGGGGGATGGCCATGCCACAACCCCTTCTCCTCCATTCTCCTCTTGGGATGTTGGGCATGCATGCACACAAGCCCAGCGTGTTTAAGCCACCAGGTCTGGGATTCAAACCATGGTCAACTACATGGGAGTTTAGAGACATAGCCATATGCTAACTACTGGTCCCCCAAAGGTGAGCTGTCTTGAATGACTGAAATGTGGCTGCTGTGATTGACAATAACTCAGCTATTTGATAAGAAAACAGACTTCCAGGGACCAGCAGGTGGCATAGTGGTTAAGGCACTGGACACTCCCACATGGCCGACAATGGTTTGAGGCCTGGTCTTGGTGGTATGCTTTCTCACTTTCTCTCTCTCTCCCTCTGTGTCTCTCTCTGGTCAAATTAAAATAAATGAATGAATAAATTAAAAATTTTAAAAAAGCAGATTTCCAAGTGAGGTTGTGGTTTGTCTACACGAACATAAGTATCTAAGTACAGAGGTCAGCATTTCAAATTAGTGGTGAAAAATGATTTATTCACTAACTGGTGCTAGGATAACTGAGTTGCTACTTGTGAAGAGAAAAATTAAGTTAGATTCCTATTCTATGCCATACTTTAATATCTATATTTACATTAAGATATATACACAGATATAATAAATGAAATAATACAGTTATTAGAAAAAAGTGAGAATTTAAAAATACATCATCTCAGAGAGGTGTAGGCTTTTCTACATTTAACATGAAAACCCAGAAGTTATATGAGAAAATATTAACCCATTTGATCAACATACAAATTAAAATTTTTTTATGATAGAAACCACCCAGAGTAAAGCCAACCAGTAAATGACAAGTGTAAACACATTTGCAACTGGGGACCAGCAGGTGGTATAGTGGTTAAGGCGCTGGGCACTCCCACATGGCCAACCATGGTTCAAGTCCCAGACTTGGTGGCTTGCTTTCTCACTTTCTCTCTCTCTCTCTCTCTGTGTCTCTCTTTCTCTCTCTGTATGTCTCTCTTTGGTCAAATTAAAATAAATGAACGAATAAATAAAATTAAATAAATAATTCTTTAAAACTAAAAAAACTTTGCAACTTATACAACAGGCAAAGCAGTAATGTTCTTAATACATAAAGAGTTCTCTGAGCTGGCTCTGTGGCAGTGGTAAAGGTGGCTTGATCTCATATGGCCAACTGTGCAGTTTGAGTCCTGGGCCTGGCAGTGTGACCAATAAAAATGCATGTGTGTGTGTGTGTGTGTGTTTAGTGAAAGAGAGAGGAGGAGAGCACTCTCTACAAATTAATAAGAAAGAATGAGCCTAACAATTGAACAAAGAGGCAAAGGGTATGAAAAGAAATTGAGAAACCAGGGCCAGTGTGTGATGGAGGACAACCTCCTTTGCACTTTCCTAGTTTTACACCATATGTATTTACTCCCTACTCAAAAATAAATAAATAAAATACATTTAAGAGTAAAACATCTTAAGATAAGCTGAAAAACACAGCTGCATTATGGAGTAGATTAGGAATGTCAGTTTGCAGGTTTCCACACAAGAATTCAAGGGCGTTTCAATCGAAGGTGGGTGCTTGGGATGCGGCTCCTGTATCTGGGAGAATTAGAGCATAACAAATCAACTCTCTCCGTCGCTGGGGACGCTCACAGGGAAAGTGTGAAAAGCACTGCTTTATAAGATCACAGGGTCCATGCGCAGGACCTAGCAGAAATAACCCTTGGACCTTGGAGGTAAGGTCACTCTGAGAATATACAGTGGACTCTAAAAATTTCATAGAAAAATGGACTTAAAGTATGAGTTTCTTCTTCTTCTTTTTTTTTTTTTTTGCAGAGGTTTTTGCTATAGGGCATGCGCGCTCGCCAGAAAGACAGAGAGAGATAGAGAGACAGAAAGTGAGAAATCACCCCCCAGGGGGGATGGCCATGCCACAGTCCCTTCTCCTCCATTTTTCTCTCAGGATCTTGGACACACATGCACACACGCCCGGTGTGAGTTTAAGCCACTGGGTCCAGGACTCGAACCATGGTCGACTACATGGGAGTCCAGCCATTATGTCAACTGCTGGTCCCAGTATGAGTTTATTCTGATGCAAAAAAATAAAAATTGAAATCTGTGCAGTTTTTCCATAATACTAATTTTCTGTCCAGCCATTATGTCAACTGCTGGTCCCAGTATGAGTTTATTCTGATGCAAAAAATAAAAAATTGAAATCTGTGCATAGTTTTTCCATAATATTAATTTTCTATGAACTTCTTGAAGACCTTTTACATATAAGTCAGAGTCCAACGTGGACAACAGAAATATTTATGTATTTATTTATTCGTTACCAGAGAGTGCCCACAGTTGGGGGTGGGGAGAGAGTGAGAAAGTACACCCCACGGGGAATGGTCACACAGCAATCTTTTCTTGATTTCTTCCTCCTGTCTGAATTTTGGCTGGCATGTCTTTTAAGTGCAGCGTCCGAGACTCGAACTGCACAATTGGCCATGTGGGATCCAGGTGCCTTAACAATCATACCACCAGCCAGCTTCACCTGAAGTATTTAAAAGAGAGAATTTAGGGCCATACGGGATCCAGAGACCAAAGTTCAAATTCCCAGGTCTGTAGGCCTGAAACACACTTGGCTCTGCATGAGTGCCCACGATCTGCTAGGCCGCAAGACTAGAGGAAGGGGGCTATGGTGTGACCAGATCCCATGGAGGGTGCACTCTCTCTCTCTCTCTCTTTCACTCTCTCATTCTTTCATGTGCACACATATATTGTCATGATAGAGAAAAGAAAGCACACACACACACACACACACACACACACACAAGGGGGGAGGGGATTTAACCCAGAGAATTGGTTACACTAAAGGTGTGGGAAGAGGTACAAAATGAAACAGAGAAGAGAAAACAGCCCAGAGACGAATGATAGCTAGGAGCTCCTTCCACCCTTACACTGAGGTGCAGAGCGAGGATGCCATGTTACCAGAGCCAGGGGCAAGGGTCGTCCTCTAGAAACTACAGTCAGATGGGTTGGAGGGGATGACCTAAGATTGAGAAGTGGATACTCTAGCTTGGGAAGGTGAAGTGGGGGAGGAAATGCTGCCAGAACAGGGGCTCAAAGCAGGTCTAACCCTTGGCCATTCAACAAAACAGAGGCAAAAGTGTTGATGAGAGAGGAAAGGAGAATTTATTACAGTGTAGCTGCTCAGGGCACATGTGTAAGAGTATCTTTGACTGGCCAGCCAACTTACAGGGGAAGAGAGATACTGTGGCGCTAATGACTATTTATAGAAATGCAGTGTGTGTGTGTGTGTGTGTGTGTGTGTTTCTTTTTTTAGCTGGGGGGGTACAATCAAATTCATCTTCAAGACAGGAATTTCGTGTTTTTTTCTGAGAGTTTTTTTTTTTTTTTTTGGAGGGTTTTTTTGGGCAGGTGTGCTTGCCAGAAAGAGAGACAGACAGAAAGCGAGAAATCGCCCCCAAGGGGGATGGCCACGCAGCAATCCCTTCTCCTCCATTCTCCTCTTGGGATCTTGGGCACGTACGCACACGTGCCCAGCGTGAGTTTAAGCCACCGGGTCTGGGATTCGAACTGCAGTCGAGTACAGGGCAGTCCAGCGACACAGCCATTACGCTAACTGCTGGCCCCAGGAGTTTTGTTTTTTAATTGGAGCAAAATGTCTCTCATTATTTCAAGCTTTAGGTAGCCTTTCTCTTTGGAGTTCCTATGTGAAATCTCAAACAGAGCATCAGGCTGAGAGAAAAGTAATTTTGATTAACAAGATGGAGGTGGTCTGGCTAAGGCAGACCCCTGTTACAGGCTACTCCAGCTTTCTCTTTAATCCTTCCCATCTTTCTAGGGGAGAGCCCTCCTCCTCCCGCATTCTGAAAAGAGCAGGAGAAGGATGAAGCATGAACTTGAAGGAAAAACAGGTCAGGATCAGCCCGGTGAAAAATGAGAAAAACTCAAAACATAACTGATGAATCCATTCCCCTAAGGAGAATCAGCTAAGGGTGCTTGGACAAAGGTGAATTTCTAGTATGTAACATTAAGGGTCAGACCGTCTCATAAAAATGTCCTCTAGCCGGTTTGTTCAAACGAGACTCTAACTGTGGACAATATGAAGGTACAGAAAGTTACCCAAAGTTTTAACAGAAAAAGAAAAAAAAAAACACCTAGGAAAGCGTCACCAGACAGTTCCTCTCCACCACCACAATGCTTCCGCCCGTTTCTCATCAAACAAGGCCAATGTTGTGAGTTACGATGGGAAATTGTGCAGCATCCTCCTTTAAGTCCGGATTTGGCTCCATCTGACTTATTTTTGCTTCCTAATCTGTTTTTCTTTTAATTCCCAAAGGGTGCATCAAATAAAAATTCATGGATAAATAAAATTGAAATATAAAAATATAAAATAAAAGCTTTATTGAATGAGCCTCATAGCTTAGTAGCTAAGGTAAGCCAGATCCCATGGTCTGACCGCATCCTCCTTTAAGTCCGGATTTGGCTCCATCTGACTTATTTTTGCTTCCTAATCTGTTTTTCTTTTAATTCCCAAAGGGTGCATCAAATAAAAATTCATGGATAAATAAAATTGAAATATAAAAATATAAAATAAAAGCTTTATTGAATGAGCCTCATAGCTTAGTAGCTAAGGTAAGCCAGATCCCATGGTCTGACCAGGCATGACCATACCCCATTGAGGGATGCTTGCTCTTTCTTTCTTTCTCTCTCTGGTGAGAGCACGCTCCCTCTGGAAATAAAAAGGAAAAACAGTTAGGAAGCATAAAGGCATTGGAAGTAGTCAAATCAGGACTGGAAGGTGGACGTCGTATGATTTCCCGTCAAAACTCTCCTAAAATTGCCCTCGTTTGATGAGGGCAATGAGCAGAGCATTGTCACGGTGGGGAGGGGCTCTCTGGTGAAGGTTTCCTAGGCATTTTCCTGGTAAAACTTTGGCCAACTTTCTCAACACACTCTCATAATAAGCAGATGTTACTGGTCTTTGCCCTTCAGAAAGTCAACAAGAGAAATACTCTGCACATCTCAAAAAACTGTTGACATGACCTTTGTCACAGGGCTCATGCGCTTGCCAGAGTGGGAATGGAGGCATGGGGTGTGTGGTGGTGGTGAGAACTCACTCTCGGGGAGGGGTGGCCACGCACAATCCCTTCTTCTTCAGTCTCTTCTCAGGATTTGAACCATGCACGCACATGTACCTGGCGTGATTTTCAAGCTGGCGGGTGCATTCTGGGTTCGGGACTTTAACTGTGTAGTTAGCCATGTAGGACGCAGTGCCTTAACCTCCACGCCACCTGCTGGACCATGACCTTTGCTCTTGACTGGTCTGCTGTTGCTTTGATTGAACCACTTCCACCTCTTGGTAACCACTGCTTTGTGTGCTTTGTCTCCAGGGTTGCGTAGGTAAACCCGTGTGCCCTTTGCTATTCCATTCTTGGAAGGAATGTTTCAGGATCCTGATCCCACTTGTTTAAAATTCCCATTAAAAGCTCTGCTCTTGTCTGCTGCTGACTTTGGTGCAACAGTTTCAGCACTCCACTGAGCAGAAACTTTGCTCAAGTTTAGTTTTCAATTAGAATTGTGTAAGCTTAACCAATTGAGATGTCTATGGTGTTGGTTGTTGTTTTTCTTTCTTTCTTTTTTTCCCAGAGTTAGGACTTTAAAAAGTTTATTCTAGGGAACCAGCAGTTAGCGTAATGGCTATGTCGCTGGACTCCCACATAGTCGACCGTGGTTCGTGTCCCGGACCCGGTGGCTTAAATCTCATGCCGGGCGCGTGTGCGTGCGTGCCCAAGATCCCGAGAGGAGAATGGAGGAGAAGGGATTGTGGCGTGACCATCCCCCCTGGGGGGTGATTTCTCACTTTCTGTCTCTATGTCTCTCTCTGTCTGGCAAGCGCACACGCCCTATAGCGAAAAAGAAAAAAAAAGAAAAAAATTTATTCTAAAGTCATTGAAGCAAAAATCATGATAAAACATTCTGCTTTCCTTTACAATTCCCCAATGCAAACAAGCAAACTATTTGTAGGAAAAAATGGTTCTGTACGAAGTATGAAACAATGTAAACAATAAACACATCTAATTCTAGACTTACAGATAAGGGTTAGCCCTATCGTTCATCTCTTTAAAAAGTTATTATGGGGAACCAGCAGTTAGCGTAATGGCTATGTCACTGGACTCCCACGTAGTCGACCGTGGTTCGCATCCCGGACCCGGTGGCTTAAAAACTCACGCCAGGCGCGTGTGTGTGCGTGCCCGAGATCCCGAGAGGAGAATGGAGGAGAAGGGATTGCGGCATGACCATCCCCCCTGGGGGGTGATTTTTCGCTTTCTGTCTATGTCTCTCTCTGTCTGGTGAGCACACGCGCCCTATAGCAAAAATCTCTCCAAAAAAAAAAGTTATTATGAATATCCAGTCAAAGTTAACAAAACTATCTCTCTTGAAATGTTTTTTTCAGTGTTCCAAGTAGACCACAGGATTGGATGCTGTCTTGGAATGTCTTCAGGAGGCTCTGTTGGTGAGCTGATAACAGTAAAAATCCGAGAGTTCTTTGTTTCAAATACAAGAGGGCAAGACAGAGGGACAGGAAAACTATTCAAATTTTGTCATCTTTCCTTGTGGCTTATGGTCTCCCTACTCCTGTCTCCCTGGAAGCCACCTCATCTTCCAAACCTCCTTTACCTTTACCACGACTGCCAAAGCCACATTCACTCCTAGGCTTGGCCCAGCCCAAGGTAACTTTGTTTCTGTCAATTTCACCATCTCTCACTGCCTCCTTGGCAGCTTTGGCATCTTCCTCACTCCTGAAGTCTACAAAACCTAACCCTGTGGAGGATTGTTTCCTGGTCAGTGACTATCCCTGCATGAATAGAGCCATCAAATGACTCCTTTAGGGACTAGCAGGTGGCATAGTGGTTAAGGCACTGGACTCCCACAAGGTTGTGTTCCGAATCTCAGAACCGGCAGCTTGAAACTCACATGGGGCACGTGACTATGTGTGCCCCAAATCTGCTCAGAACCAGACTTCTTGATTCCCCACTCCAAGTGCTATTCTTTCCACCTCTATGGACTTGATTTTGACCTTTCTCTCCAGTGTAGTGTAGGACTGCCCACCAATCTCTGTTCCCTGCTCTCCTTCCAAGGTTTTCTCTGTATCAGCTTCTGTCTTAAATTCAAAATAAGCAATCCTTTACTTTGTCCACTTCTGCTGATTATTCTGGCTTCCACAGTATCTTCAAATACTTCTTTTCATCCATCTTGAGTGATCGCCAAAGACTTTTAAACCAGTGAGTTCCAAAGCTTTTTCCAGACCTTCAGCAGATTCGAAGCTGATCTAGCCAAACTTGCTAGATATTCCAGTTCTGACATCCACAACAGCAAGATCTTTTTTAGTAAAAACATCACTAATACCAGCGGGGAACAGATTTGTTATTGTTCAGATTTCCAGCAAACAGATGGAAGGATGTAGTCGGCTCTGTGGCTTTCACCTTCTGTTTCTCTGCTTCAGAAGCTGCTTTCTGTTCGGTCACTTCCCAGGAGCTTTTTGACAGGCTCTTCCTCTTCCTCCTCTTCATCTCTGTCCTCATCTTCATTGTTCTCTTCTTTGTCTTCATCTTCAGTCATGTCCTTGGCTTTCACAGGAGCAGCTTTTGCAGTTTCCTTTCCTTTGGCTGGTGTGGTCTCCATAGTTCTCCTTCAGACTCATCTTCCTCCTCCTCCTCTTCGTGCTCCTCCTCCTCCTCCTCTCCATCCTCTGAGGCCAGGGCAGCAGCTGCTACTTTGCTTACTGCTGGCCTGAGTTCATCCTCATCATGTTCCTCTCATCGCTGTCCTCCTTCTTGGCATTCTTACCATTCTCTGCCCCTCGGCTGGGGGAGGGGGAAGCTCCTTTCTTACCAGGAGTTGTTACCAGTGCTTTGTCTGGTGTGGCTGGGGTGGCAGCTCCTTCTTGCCAGGTGTTATGACCTCTTTGGCTGGTGTCACGGTCTTCTTGGGCAGTATGGGAGCTGCCTTTTTGCCTGGGGCGACCACTGCTTTCTTGCCAGGTGTGCAACTGCAACTTTTTCTCCGGGAAAATCACCACCTTCTCTGCTGGAGTTGGGACAGTTTTCTTCCCTTTTTTTCTGAGGGATGAAAACCTCTTCTCCACTGCTATCATCTTTTTCATCTTCTGACATTTCCTTATCCTGTCTTCTTCTACCTCCTTTGGAGGAGCCATTTTTTGAGAGTCACCTTAATTTTTACCAGCCTCGGCAAGCTTCACCCTGATGGCAGCCTAAGATGGAGGAGTGTGTGGCAGGAAGGTGGAACAGATGAGCCTTGAGGAACTCCAGTGATGTTGATGGTGGCCGTGGGCAATGAAGATCCCAGAGTGCATGTGCTCAGCAGCCAGCCAGAGCTCTGAACTTGGCTGTTGTTTTCTTTTTCTTTTTCTTTTTCTTTTTCTTTTTCTTTTTCTTTTTCTTTTTCTTTTTCTTTTTCTTTTTCTTTTTCTTTTTCTTTTTCTTTTTCTTTTTCTTTTTCTTTTTCTTTTTCTTTTTCTTTTTCTTTTTCTTTTTCTTTTTCTTTTTCTTTTTCTTTTTCTTTTTCTTTTTCTTTTTCTTTTTCTTTTTCTTTTTCTTTTTCTTTTTCTTTTTCTTTTTCTTTTTCTTTTTCTTTTTCTTTTTCTTTTTCTTTTTCTTTTTCTTTTTTTTTTTTTTTACGTAATCTCTTATAGTGTGCAGGTGCTGGCTGGAGATGTATGAGAGGGAGAGACTGAGAAATCATCTCAGGGGGAATGGCCATACCACAATCCTTTCCCCTCCATTGTTCTCTTGGTATCCTGGAACCACATGCACAAGTGGCCAGTGTGTTTTTCAAGCCATCAGGTCTGGGACTGAGACTGAACAGCTGGCTATGTGAGATCCAGCTACCGTAACTATCATGCCACTGGCTGGCCCAAGTTGGCTCTTGTTTCTACTATTTCTTCAGTTAGGGCACAAACTATATTAATTTTTTTTCATCAAAAACATGATGTAGAGGAATCAGGAGATGGCATAATGGTTACATCACTGGACTCCCATGTAATTGACTGTGGTTTGAGCCCTGGACCTGGCAGCTTAAGATTCACACCAGGCGCATGTGCGTGAGTACCCAAAATCCCAATAGGAGAACAGAACATGTGGTCATCCCCTCTGGATGAGTGATTTCTTGCTTTCTGTCTCTGTTTCTCTCTGTCTCTCTGGCAAGTACACAAGCCCTATAGCAAAAATCTCTCTATAAAAAAAAAAAGAAAATGATGTAGAGGGTCTGTTCCTAAGGACATCATCTTTGCGGCCAGCAGGTGGCGTGGTGGTTAAGGGTGCTGAATTCCCACATGGCTGACCTTGGTTCAACTCCTGGACCCGGTGGCTTGCTTTCTCACTTTCCCTCTCTCTCTTTCTGTGCCTCTCTGGTCAAATTTAAATAAATAAAATAATTCTTTTTTTTTTTTTGGAGAGGTTTTTGCTATAGGGTATGTGCGCTCGCCAGACAGAGAGAGACACAGAGATAGAAATCGAGAAATCACCCCCCAGGGGGGATAGTTACGCCGCAATCCCTTCTCTTCCATTCTCCTCTCAGGATCTTGGGCACGCACGCACATGTGCCTGGCGTGAGTTTAAGCCACCGGGTCTGGGACTCGAACCACGATTGACTATGTGGGAGTCCAGCGACATAGCCATTATGCTAACTGCTGGTCCCTAAATAAAATAATTCTTAAAAAAAAAAATCTTCAACATCATTTTGCCTCTTTTTTTTTAAAAAAAAATTAGGATTATTTATTTAATTTTATTTACTTATTCATTTATTTTAATTTGACCAGAGATACAGAGAAAGAGAGGGAAGGAAAGTGAGAAAGCAAGCCGCCAGGCCCAGGACTCAAATCATGATCGACCATGTGGGAGTGTCCAGCACCTTAACCAGCACACCACATGCTGGTCCCTCATCTTGTCTCTTCTTAAAATGAGTTATCCATTTGTAAACTAATGATTTCTTTGGGCATTGTTCCTTTATCTAAGCTTTTTGTAAAGCCTCACTCATTTCCCCATTCTTCCACCCAGCTTTACCATAACATAATATGGTTTCTTTCTTTATTTTTAGAGCAGAGTTTGACTATTTATTTAAGTTTTTGCCATAGGGCACCTGCTCTCACCAGACAGGGCAGAGGAAAAGTGAGTAATCACCCTTAGAGGAGATGGCCATAATCCCTTCTCCATTCTCCTCTTGGGATTTTGGTCACACACACACGTGCCTGGTGTGATTTTCTTTCTTTCTTTAAACATTTTTTTTTTTTGCTGTAGGGCACATGCATTTGCCCAGGAAACCGAGAGAGACAGAAAGCAAGAAATAACCCTTCATTGGGGATGACCATGCTGCAATCTCTTTACATCTCCTCTCCTCAGGATTTTGGACATGTGCACACATGCGCCCAGTGTGAGTTTCAAGTTACTGGGTCTGGGACTTGAACCATGGTCAACTCTACATTAAGAGTCCAGCGATGTAACCATTACACCATCTGCTGGTCCTCCTGGTGTGATTTTTAAGCTACCACTTTCGGGACTTGAACTGAGGTTGGTCACGTAGGAATCCAGTTGCCTTAACCACCACGCCACCTGCCAGCACCCCTCCCCATCCCAAGAGTTTATTTTTAACACCTACCAAGCCATTAATTCGTAAGGAATAGGTTCCTTTCCATTGTTTCTTTTCTTTCTTTCTTTTTTTTTTTTCAAGATTTTTGCTATAGGGCATGAATGCTTGCCAGAGACAGAAAGGCAGAAAGCGAGATGGCCACACTTCAATCCCTTCTCCTCCATTCTCCTCTTGGGATTTCAGGCACACACAGATTTGTGCCAGGTGTCTTTCAAGCTGCCAGGTTCTGAATTGTGCACAGTTGGCCACACGGGAGTCCAGTGCCTTAACCACTATGCCATCTGTTGGCTTCTCCATGGTTCTCACAAAGTGTGCTTCTCTTGGTGGAGCAGCCTGGCTGTTCCTTTGAATTTGGGTACCTTTCTCTTTGGCTTCCTTCTTTCTCTGGTCGTTTTCCTTCACACGTTTTAGGAAGCTATCTCTGCTCTTAGAATGCTTTATCATGCTCAATACGCACATTAATTATCTTGGGAAGAATCTTGTCCTTAACTTGTTTGTTCACAACAGTACCAACAGCATGCTGGGAAACACTGTAGACTCTTCCAGTTTGGCATGGTAACATTTGTGGGGCATTCCTTTTTGAACAGTATCCATTCCCTTGATGTCTACAGTATCACCTTTCTTGTAGATTTGCAGGTATTTTGCCAAAGTTACCACTCCATGTTTTCTTTTTTTATTTAAGTTATTATTTCATTTAACTTATTTTATTAGTCCAGAGAGGGAAAGAACGAGAGAGAGAGAGAGAGAGGAAGAGAGAGAAAGAAAGAAATCAAGCTGCCAGGTTGGGGACACCAACTCCGGTACACCATGTCAGAGTCCACACCCTTAACCACCATGCCACCTGCAGGCCTCATCACTCCATGTTTTCTAAAAGGCCTAGAGAACATATAATTGGGTGCCTCTCCTCTTTTCCTTTGTTTTTCTCATTTTGGTGAATTATTGGAAGACAGCAGTTCAGGCCAAAAGGCCATATTTGTTCTTGCTTCAATTTTAGTGGATGGTACCAGCAGATGGTGGAATGGTTACATTGCTAGACTCCCATGTAGTTGACTGCTGTTTGAGTCCTGGACGGGTAGCTTAAAATTCATGCTGGACACGTGCCTAAAATCCTGATAGGAGAATGGAGAAGGGATTTTGGCATGATCATTCCCCCGGAGTGATCTTTCACTTTCTGTCTGTCTCTCTGGTAAGCGCATGCACCCTATAGCAAAAATCTCTAAAAAAACCAACCCCACATTTTAGTGGAATTCATTTGCTGTGACTTTTTCAAACTGATGTCTTATCCTTCTTTTTAGGGGGGAGGGAAAAGTTTTTGCTATAGGGCAAATGCGCTCGCCAGAAAGACAGAGACACAGAGACAAAGAGAAATCACCCTCCAGGAGGATGGCCACCCCGTAATCCCTTCTTCTCCATTCTCCTCTAGGGATCTTGGGCACACATGCATACACGTCCAGCGTGAGTTTAAGCCACCGAGTCCGGGACTTGAACCACCGCGGTCAACTGACATGGGAGTTCAGTGACATAGCCATTACGCCATCTGCTGGTCCTGATGTCTTATCCTTCTTAGTGCCTCAAGCTAGATCTCATTCAGACACATTTTAACAAGTTTTTATGATCTTTACTTTGATAAAATAAAATTTTGAAATCCATAGATTTTTTTGCATAGTATGTATTTTCCATTAACAAAAGACAATTCATACACTACACCTAGTTATGTCTCATAAAGATATTTCAGTCTGGGACCCACAGATGATGTAATGGTGACACCACTGGACTCCCACATGACCCACCATGGTTTGAAACCTGACCTGGTGACTTAAAATCTCATGGGGGAGGGGACACTCCAGGAGGTGGTGTGGTGGTTAAGGGCACTGGACTCCCACATGGCTGACTGCAGTCTGAGTCCTGGACCTGGCAGCTTGCTTTTTCACTTTCCCTTTCTCTCACTCTCTCTCTCTCTCTCTTGCTCTGTCCCTCTCTGATCAAATTAAAATAAATAGATAAAATAATTCTTTAAAAAAATAAACAAAAAACAACCTCACTCCAGGCATGTGTGCATGCATGTCCAAGATCCCTAGAGGAGAATGTAGAAGGGATGGTGGTGTGGCCATCCCTCCTGGAAGGTGATTTCTTGATTTGTCAGTTCGGCGAGTGCACACATCCTATAGAAAAAACAAATCTCTCTTAAAAAAAACATTTGGGAGGGAACCAGCAGTTAGCGTAATGGCTATGTCGCTGGACTCCCACATAGTCGACCACGGTTCGCGTCCCGGACCTGGTGGCTTAAAACTCACGCCGGGCGTGTGTGCGTGTGTGCCCAAGATCCCGAGAGGAGAATGGAGGAGAAGGGATTGCGGCGTGACCATCTCCTCTGGGGGGTGATTTCTCGCTTTCTGTCTCTATGTCTCTCTCTTTCTGTCTGGCAAGCGCACGCACCCTATAGCGAAAACCTCTCAAAAAAAAAAAAAACAAAAACATTTGGGAGACCAGCAGATGGCGTAATGGTTATGTCACTGGACTCCTACATATTTGACCAAGATTCAAGTCCTGGACCCACTGATCTAAAAAATTCATGCCAGGTGCAGATGCACGTGTGCCCAAGATCTTGAGAGGAGAATGGAGTAGGAATTGACGTGTGGCCATCCACTCTGAGGGGTGATTTCTCATTCTCTGTCTCTCTGGTGAGCCTACGCAACCTATTGCAGAAGTCTCTCTCTCTGAGGGGAATAAAAGAAAAAAAAAAGAAAAAGAAAAAAGAAAAAGAAAGAAAGAAAGAAAAAAGATAAAGAAAATGTAATTCAGAGCCAGCTAATGGCCTGGTGATTAAGGTGACTGGATCCTACATGGCTCACTGTGGGGTTTCAAAACTGGACAGCAGCTTGAAAAACATGATGTACTTGTGTGCCCAAAATCCTCAGAGGGAAATGGAGAAGGGAATGCAACATGGCTGTCTCTGGGCTGGGGGCACTTTCTCACTTTCCCTCTGTCTCTCTTCCTCTCTCTGGCCAGCACATGTGCCCTAGAGTCACTTTTTTTTTTTTTTTAAAGTGAGGATTCTACTATCTCCTGGGTTTAATGAGACTCAAAAAAGATATGCTATGTAAAGCAGTTTGCACTTGGCTTTATTAAGAAACCTGTAATTTCGGTGCCAGCAGATGGTATAGTGGTTATATCGTTGGACTCCCACAGAGTAGACCATAGTTCAAGTTCTTGGACCTGGTGGCTGGAAAATCACATCAGGCATGTATGCTTGCGTGCCCAAGATCCCAGGAGCAGAACGGAGGAGAAGGGACTGTGGAATATAGCCATACCCTTGGGGAGGGCGTGATTTCACTCTCCCACTCACTGTCTCAGACGCTCTCTCTCTCCAGCGAGGCCATGTGCCCTATGGCAAAAACCTCATTAGAAAAAAAAAAAAAAGAGAGAAATCTGTACTTTCCCATTTGTCATCTTCTCAAGCCCTCTGCTTTAAAAATTGAACTTTCCTGGACCAGGAGATAGCCTAGGTGTTACCTCCCTGAACATGGCCCGCCCTGTGTGAGCCCAGAACCCAGTAGCTGGAAAATCATGCAGGGCACGCATAACTGCACGACTAAGATCCCAGGAGGATAGCGGAGAAGGGACTAAGGCGTGGCCAACCCCACTGGCGGGTGATTTCTCACTTTCCCTCTCGCTGTCTCGCTCTTGCTCTCTCTGGGAGCCCATGTGCCCTAAAGGCAAAAACCTCTTAAAAAAACAAACCAAACCAAACAAAACGAAACTGTAACTTTTCATAGTTTCGGAGAACCTTATTATGCAATAAACTAAGATTTTTACTTTAGGTGCAACTTCCCTCTTCTCTGCTTCATTCCTACCCACCATAACACTTTATTCCATCTGGCCTACTAAATATTGACTTCATTATCTTAACCTACGAAATACTGACCTTATCATTTGTCTTCGTTAACTAGAACGTTACCTTTATAAGGACAATGATTTTTGTCTGCTTTATTTACCGCTCTTTTCACAATGCGCGTCCGCAAGCACCACGAATCAAGATTAAATGAGCTTAGATTGAACCTCACAAGGACCCTTAGTATTTCCCCTCCCGCCCACCTATAGGTGACGAGAAGCGACGGGAAGCCCCGCCCTCCGCCGTGAGCGGCGGTGCTTCTGAAGGCGTCACGTTCCTCTCGTCGCCTTCCCGGAGTCGGCGCGTTCTGTGTGCGTCACTTCCGTGCGGCGCGGAGCGGAGCGGAAAGTCCAACGGCTTGAGGAGCAACATGCCTAAGTGAGTTGGTTTTGGGGTCTGAGGGTCGTCTTGGTCGCCGGTTGTGGCCCTGAGCGGAGAGCGGGTTCTGGTTGTGGTTCTTGATACTTGGAGGGAAGGGAAAGGACCCGGGAGGGAGGAAGGGGGACGGGGCGCTCTGCACATCCATTTGAGTGGAGGTCGACCCCGCTTAAGTCAACAACGAAATCCCCGGTTGTGGCAGGACGCTTTGACTCCTTCGAGTGGGCAGGTCGGGTTTTTTGTTTTAACCTTCAGTGAACAGCGCTTCCGCAGTTGAGCATCTCTTAATCATTGTCATCTTTATTTTTTTTTCCTTTCCCACCTAAACTTTAGGTTTTATTGTGACTACTGTGATACATACCTCACCCACGATTCTGTAAGTGGCTTATCTTTTCATAGTTTCAGAGATCCTTATGTGTAATAAGGCTTTTGCTTTAAGTGCAAGTTTGTACTGTGCAGCTTGGGAGCCTACGACATCGAGAAAATAATTGTGGGTGTTTATTTTAACATCCTTCCTGTAACTTTTATAATTTTGACATTTGCATCTTAATCTCTGATAGCCAGTGTTTTCATTGGAGACCCCAAATAAACCTTTGGGGAGTTTGGAAATGAAAAAAAAAAATTGTATAAGTAAAACTTCCAGGAAAGTATCCTTAAAGTTTAAGTATCTGATGTGTCAAGTTCCTCAAATGTTTGATTGGTTAAAGTGGAGAGAAATCTGCCTTGATTTGAAATAGACTACTTGATTTGATTAAAAACTGCTTAACTATTATAGTAATAGCAGCAGCTAAGATTGAATCCTTTATTGTGCCAAGCAGTGTTCAAATGTTTTACATGTATCATTTTATTTAATGCTTATTGTAATCCTATGAGATTGGTATTTTTATTATCTCCGCTTGACCGCTGAGGAAACTGAGGCAGAGTATGGATAAATAACTGGGTGTCATGAAACTAGTAAGTCCTGTAGAGTGCAAGGTGAGCCTAGACGGTCTTAACCCCAGAGCTTCCGTGCGTCAACAGTTCTCTTAACATTTTGGTCTCAGATTACTCTTAAAAATTGGGTATAAGGGCCAGCAGGTGGCGTCATGGTTAAGGGCACTGGACTCCCACATGGCCGACCTTGGTTCAAGTCCCAGACCTGGCAACTTGCTTTCTCTCTCTCTCTCTGTGTGTTGGTTAAGGGCACTGGCCTCCCACATGGCTGACTGCAGTTCGAGTCCCAGGTTTGCTTTCTTGCTTTCCTTCTCTCTCTCACTCTCACTCTGTCCCTCTCTGGTCAAATTAAAATAAATAAATAAATGCATACAGTTAAATAAAATAATTCTTTTTTTAAAATTGGCTTTTATATATATATATATTTATTATTATTATTTTCTTAAGAGAGAGCTTTTTGCTATAGGGTTGTATACTTGTCAGAGAGAGAAAGTGAGAAATCACCCCCTAGGGGGAATGGCTGCGCCACAGTCCCTTTTCCTTCATTCTCTTCTTGGAATTGTGGACACGTGCACATGTGCCTGGCATGAGTTTAAACCACTGGGTCCAGGACTTGAGCCATGGTCGACTGTGGGAGTCCAGCGATATAACCATTATGCTGCCTGCTGGTCCCATGGCTATATATATATATATATTTTTTTTTTTTGAGAGGTTTTCGCTATAGGGTGCGTGCGCTCGCCAGACAGACAGAGAGCAACATAGAGACAGAAAGCGAGAAATCACCCCCTGGGGGGATGGTCACGCCACAATCCCTTCTCCTCCATTCTCCTGGGATCTTGGGTATGCACGTACATGCGCCCGGCGTGAGTTTTAAGCCACCGGGTCCGGGACGCGAACCGTGGTCGACTACGTGGGAGTCCAGCGACATAGCCATTATGCTAACTGCTGGTTCCCCCATGGCTATATATTTTTAAAGAATTTTGTTTATCGGTTGTATCTGTCAAGATTTGCTGTGTTTGAAATTAAAACTTAAATAGCAAACTTCTTTATTTTTAGTTTTTTTCTTTTTTTTAATGTCTTTTCGACATAGGGCTTGTGCACTTGCCAGAGACATGGGGGGAGAGGAGAGTGAGAAATCACCTTCCAAGGGGATGACCATGCTACAGTGCCTTCTCCTCCACCCCCACCTTGGGATTTGGGGCACACACACCCCCATGCCTGGTGTGATTTTCAAGCCTTGGGTCTGGGATTCGAACTGTGATCAATCATGTAGGAGTCCAGTGCCTTAGCCACCATGTCACCTACTGGCCCCACAACAAGCTTTTTATGTGTAAAATAACATTTAAAAAGTCAGAAATCACTATTTTCCTCTAAGGGGAAGTATTTCCTGATTTTCTCCTATTTCTTTGGGCTCCGCTTTGAATTTTAGTCATCTGGAGGTATATTGACTTCTTACTACTTGGGAGTGTTTCTGTAGCTGTGCTCTTCCACTTCTCTATGATATGTGTGTGACCAGTGCCAATTTCCCTCCTCTACAGCGTGGTAGGAGTGTAGAATCCACAGTAGGAACTTAGGGTTTAGATATTTAGAGGGGAGTTGTTTTTTTTCTTTCTTTTTTTTTTTTAAGAATTATTTTCTTTAACTGTATTTATTTTTATTTGACCAGAGATGGACAGAATGAAAGAGGGGAAGTGAAAAAGCAAGCCACCAGGTCCGAGACTCAAACCGCTATTTGTCATGGGAGAGTCCAGCGCCCTTAACCACCATACCACCTGCTGGCCCCCAAGTTTTTTTCTTTTTACTGTCACAGGAATTATAGAAAAAGAATTTCCTTCATATAGTTATGTGTTTGGTTCTTGTATACCTAAACCTAACTACTCCAGATGTGGATGGAGGTTGCACTGACAGAAAATAAGGTTGTAGACCAAGGTGGTAGACCAAAACTGAGTGGCTTGGCTCGGGCCTGCCTATTGGACCTGGGTGGGTGAAGGGCAGAATGGTGTCAGCACATGTGGGCCAGCAGCTCTTACCGTCTATCTCTAGATCACAGGGTCTCCCTGTCGCTCCTCCTTTCTCTGGGATTGCAGGAACCAGTTATTGGATATTTGAAGGCTGGAGGGCTCTTCTTCCCCCACAGCAGGCTGGGTCGGGGACAGTGGGAGGGGGCCTTGCCGATGAGCTCCAACTGAGCAGCTTGACTTGGGCCTGCTTGTTGGGCCTTCTGTCTCTGGGATCGCAGTCTCCCTGTTGCTCCTTTCTCTGGGATTACAGGAACCAGCTATTAGTGTTTTGAAAAATCATTATTTTCTAAAACAAAAAATTTTGTATGACTTGTGGCATCATTTTAGCATTTTTGCAAACTTTTGTAATGTGTGGCTTAAGGGGGTATAACTAGATTCTTATCTTCTGTATTAAATCTATTACAGTATGTTGTTTTGGTTGACGTATCTGAGGAAAATTCAGCTGCGCATGGATATTAGTTGAAAGGAGGAATGTTTTAGATACTTTTTTAGGTAATTGTGGCTTTTCTTTAATACTTCACGTTACTATACCAAACTATATATTCTTTTTTTTTTTTTTTTAATATATTTTCTTTTTTTTTTTTTTTTTTTTGAGTTGCCGGGGGACATGAGTGCTGCCCAAAGGAGAGAGAGAAAAAATGAATCCCAGGATGGGGCATGGTCATGCTGCAGTCCATTTTCCTCCATTTGTCCATCCTACTGAGTTTGTGGGTACACACCACGCCTGGTGTGCTTTTTAAGCCAGTGGCATTTGGCATCTCTTAACCACCATGCTATAGGGCCGATCCCAAAATTATATATTTTTAAAATTTTATGTTACTATAGCATACTCAATCCATGGTTAAATATGGTAGTACTTGTAGTGTGGAATGAAAAACCGTATCAGATTTTCCATACTGTTAAATTAAAGTTCTTGTACTTTTGAGTGGATCTTATACATGCATAATTTAAAAAAATACATTGGTTAGTTGTAAAATACTGGTTCACTGAGTTATGGGGGTCTTCAAATGTGGACACAAATGATCGTATAATAGTATTAAAAATTCACATTCGGTAATTTCACAGTCTAGTCAGCGACTAGACTAAGTATTGGGAGGCTGTCAAGTTTTTGATTATAGATAAACGTTTCTGCAATTCTAATTTTTGTGTGAATGATCACGTTTTATTATTAGGAGCAAAAGCATTGATGCTGAGCCTGGAGTGACAGGCTCCCTTCATTTGTCTAGGAGTCTGAATATCCAGTTTCTCAGGTGTTTCTCAAATAAAACCATAGAAAGGACAGCTGGTAGAGCTCCCAACTTGAACAATTGTGTGCCTGGTTTTCCTTGAAATAGCATCATATTTTGGCATGCAGCAGAAGTGCCTTGTGGCTAGCAGGTAGCATGGAGGTATGGCACTGGGTCCCACATCACCAACTGTGTGGTTAGAGTCCTGGGCCAGGCAACTTGAAAACTTGAAAATCATGCTGCCGTGTGTGTGTGTGTGTGTGTGTGTGTGCCCAAAATTCTGAGGGGAGACGGAAGGAAAAGGGATTCCAGCATGGCCATCCTTCCTGGAAGGTGATTTCCCCACCCCTTCTTCTCTGTCTGTCTCTGGTGAGCGCATACGCCCTGTAGCAAAAACTGAAAGAACAATAAAGTTCTTAGCATTTTGTCACCCAAAATATTAAGACATGAACTCAAGGATGGAGCCTTAGTAAAATTAATAAATTTACTGATTCATTAAGGACAGTCTTAGTGGAACTGGCTTTTTTCATTCTATGACTATATGGCATTGAAAAATTCAGCATCACTAATATTTTCTATGGAAAAATGCATCATGACTTTTCTGACGACCCAGTACATTAGGGTGCCACCGCCTTGATTTCCAAACTCCTAGCAATTTGGCAACTTCAGTGTAAATGTCAATACAATGAAAAAGGAAAGTAGTAACGTAGCATTATTAGTATATTTTTAAAATAATGATTTACTTAATTCCATTTGTTATTATTTTAAAAATTTGTACAGAGAGAGAGAAAAAAGTGAAAGGGTAAGAACGCAAGCCCCCAGGAGTTATTATTTTAAAAATTTGTACAGAGAGAGAAAAAAAAGTGAAAGGGTAAGAACGCAAGCCGCCAGGACCAGGACTCAAGCCATGTGGGAATCCACTGCTTTAACTACTGTGCCACCTGCCAGCCCAGTAACTTGGTATTATTACAAAAACAATTTGACCTTGCAGATTTCCCGAAAGGATGTCAGAGGCCCTTTAGTATCTGCGAACCATACACTCCAGTTGTGTACTCTGCTGCCTCTGCAGAAACCTGATTGGATCAGGACTCGGTCATCTTGAATAGTAGCTGCAAGAACCTAGCCAATGGTTCTTCTGTTGTTACCTCATTTGGAATTCTTTCTGACATGGTCACATACAGTTCAGCATTAGTAGATTGTGGAATGTGTAAATAAGGTGATTACTTTAGAAATAAAATTCTAAATGTTATAATAGACTGTTCTGAGTGAGACTCCTCCAATAAATTGGTATTAGTAGCTAGTTAGTCCTGGCTCATAGATTCCCAGTTTTTTTTCCCCCACCTTGGTCCCTAAAACTGCTAGTCATAATTTTCTGAAACTGTTGGTGACAGGGCAATGCCTTTTTACCCTTTTTTAGCATTATATTTTCATGCATTCTTTCATCTTCCAAGTGCCAAAATTCAAAGAATTGAACCTTTTTGTGAAATCTCTGAATTAAATTACGAGACATGTTAGAAACCATTGTCAGGGCCAGTTGGTAGCAGTTAAGGTGAGAAAGCAAGCCACCAGGTCCAGGACTTGAACTGTGGTCAACCATGTGGGAGTCCAGTGCCTCACTCACCATGCCACCTCCCAGATATGTTTTTTAAATTAGGTTTAAAGCATTATCATATTAGTATAAGTAGTAGTTTAGGAGACAGGAGACAACATTTTGTACACTGACAGGGCCTACAGATGGCATAGCCGTTACATCGCTAAACTCCCACATGGCCAACTGTGGTTCAGGTCTCAGACCTGGTGGCTTGGAATTCATGCCGAGCACGTGTGCATGTGTGCCCAAGATCCCCGGAGGAAAATGGAGAGGGGATTGTGGCATGGTTATCCTCCTTAGGGGGTGATTTCTCACTTTCCCTCTTGCTGTGTCTGTCTGTCTGACGAGCACAAGCACCCTAAGGCAAAAACCTCCAAAAAAAAAAAATGTAGACTGAGAAAAGACAGTAGGCTCAATTGACGGTCATATTTGCTATCCTTGAAGCAGTCACTGAAGAGTGAGTATACTAGTAGCGAGATACCTAGGCAGCTACGAGGAGTTCTGAGTTCGCGGATTTGGTTTACCATTTACTGGCTGTGTGTTTTGAGGTAAGTCTTCAGTGTAAATTGAAGATGATACTTCTGTAGTTTTTTTCCCATCAGTTTTATTGAGTTAGAATTTATGTTCAGTTAAATTAAGCACACATTTTAAGCATACAGTTTGATACTTGTCACATGATTACAACTTGATTTATACATCAAGATACAGGAGCCAGTAGGTGGGCTGGTGGTTAAGGCACTGGTGTTTGAGCCCTGGAACTGTCCACTTAAAAGTCAGGCATGTGTGCATGCCCAAAGTCCTAAGAGGAGAATGGAGGAGAAGGATTGTGGCATGACCCTTGCCCTTAGGGCACCCCTAGGGAGGTGTCTGGAGTGAGGGTGACAGCATGTGCCCTGTGGCAAAAACCTGAGGGAAAAAAACGATACAGAATATTTTTTTATTCCCAGAAAGTTAGTGTGCTGCATACATGGCTTTAACTGATCTTGTTTTTTGTTTTTTTTTGGGGGGGGGGAGAGGTTTTTTTCTCTATAGGGCACGTGCGCTTGCCAGACAGAGAGAGACATAGAGACAGAAAGTGAGAAATCACTCCCCAGGGGGGATGGTCACACCACAATCCCTACTCCTCCATTCTCCTCTCAGGATCTTGGGCACGCACGCACACGCGCCCGGCATGAGTTTTAAGCCACCGGGTCTGGGACCCGAACTGTGGTCGACTACGGAGGAGTCCAGCGACACAGCCATTACGCTAACTGCTGCTTCCCACTGATCTTGTTTTTATTACTGAAGATTAGTGTTACTGGTTTTAAAACTTCTACCGTTGGAATCTTATAATGTATAGGCTTTTTTGTGTGACTTTTGCTCATCATGTTTTTGAAGTTCGTCTATCTAATGATATGTATCTGATGATATTTTTTTCTGAGTACTGTTTCATTGTACCTTGTGCATGTGAGTTTTATGAAGATTAATTGAGACTCTTTTATAAGCACAGTGCTTGGCACATATTAAATGTTCTATAGATGTTAATTTTAAAAACTCTGTGAAGTTTATATCAATTATACCGTATTAAAGCTTTTTTTTTTTTTTAAGGGAGATTTTTGCTAGAGGACACATGTACTCACCGGAAACACAGAAAGAAATTGAGAAATCACCTCCCCACCAGGGGGATGATCACACTGCAGTCCCTTCTCCTCCATTCTCCTTGGACTTTTGGGCATGCACATGCACGTGCCTAGCATGAGTTTCAAGCCACTGGGTCTGGGACTTGTACCATGGCTAGCCATGTGGGAGTCCAGCACCACGTTATTAAAGCTCCTAAAAAACAATAGGACTGGGACCAGCACATGGCCTAATAGTTACGTCACTCAACTCCCACATGGCTAACTGTGGTTCGAATCCTGTACACAGCGTCCTGAAACTCAAATCAGGTGCATGTGCGTGTGTCCCCGCCCAAAAACTTGAGAGGAGTGGAGGAGAAGGGATTGCAGTGCAGTCATCTCCCCTGGGGGGGTGATTTCTCGCTTTCTGTCTCTCTTTCTCTGTCTGGCGAGTGTGCATGCCCTGTAGCAAAAAATCTCTACTTAAAAAAAAAAGAAAAGAAAAGAAAAAACTCATGTTGGGTGCATATGTGTACATGCCCAAAATCCTGAGAGGAGAATGGAGGAGAAAGGATTGCAGCGTGGCCATCTCCACCTAGGGGATGATTTCTCACTTTCTGTCTCTCCATCTCTCTGGTGAGCACATGTTCCCTAGAGCAAAAATATCTCTCTCTTAAAAAAATATAAAGAAAAAGCAAACAAATGAACAACAGGACGAGTAGAGTAGACAATGGTCTGTAGGAGATCTGTATGGAGTCTGTGCTCCAAATCCAGTCATTTTCTCATGGATGATGTTACTTACATGTGTGTAAACTGTATTATTTTGCAATGGAATACTCTAAGAGCTTTAAGTGGCACAGTGCAGCTGGGCATTGTGGTACACTTTTGTCATCCCAGCAGCTCAGGAGGCTAAGGCAGGAGGATTGCAAATTTGAGACCAGCCTGGATGGTATAACAAGACCTTGTTTCATTTAAAAATAATAATAATAATTAAAAAGGTAGCATGGAGGTTAAGATGCTGGGTGGCTGTGAGGTTTGAGTCCTGGACGAGGCTGATTAAAAATCATGCCAGGCATGTGTGCATGCATGTCAGAAGCCCAAGAGGAGAATGGAGGAAATGGAAATGTGGCGTGGTCCCCACAGGGCGATTTTTTCACTTTTTCTTTCTCTTTCTCTCTCTCTCTGAGCACATGCACCTTATAGCAAAAGCTGGAGAGGAAAAAGAAAGAAAATACTATCGTCCAGATCGGGATTTATAAACTTTTTCTTAAAGTGCCAAATTGTAATTATTTTACATTTGTGGACCATACGGTCTTTGCTGCATTTGCTAACTCTGCCATGGTAGGGTAAATGCATTAATGTGGCTGTGTCCCAATACTTTTTCCATACAAGAACATTAAAGATCTGTGGGCCACAGTTTGCTGATTCCCGGTCTAGGTTATAAATATGGTAAATGAGTAAAACAGTATGGGGGGGGGCAGCAGGTGTTTTGTAAAAAATTCTACTTTTAGAAAATTTGTTTCTGTCTCTGATATGACCTTTTTGTTTTATAGCCATCCGTGAGAAAAACACACTGCAGTGGTAGGAAACACAAAGAGAATGTGAAAGACTACTATCAGAAATGGATGGAAGAGCAGGCTCAGAGCCTGATTGACAAAACAAGTAGGTTTCAGTCTCTTGTTCTGATGTGGTAGAATGGTTCCATTCTTTTTCGTCCCTGTGTCTTGTTTTTCACAAGCAGCTCATTTTGACTGATAAATAGGGGCATTCGGAAATGTCAAATGATTGAAGAAGAAGGTCATTGGTTTCCCAGGGTTATAGTAACACATTAGTATTAATTATTGAGGACAGTGCAGTCAGGTATTGGTTAGACTGAGAAGTGGGGCAGACAAGTATGAAGTTGCCTAATGTTTCTCTATTGATATGGACCAGATTTTGTAACAGATTTAAAGCAAAAACCAATCCCTCCTGTATAGCGATCCATAATTTTTTTTAAAAAGCTTCTGGTTAAAATAGGGGGAGGAGTATGGTTTTCCAAATATTTTGAGATATTTCACTTGGGTTTTCTTTTTAAAAAAAAAGAAAGTTGGACCAGTAGGTGGTGTGGTGCCTCTTTTTTAAAAAAGGAAAGTTGGGCCAGTAGGTGGTGTGGTGCTTAAGGTGCTGCTCTCCCATGTGGTCAACTACAGGTTGAGTCCCCAGCCCAGTGGCTTGAAAATCATGCTGGGTACATGTGTGTGGGTGCCCCACATCCCGAGAGTAGATTGGAGAAGGGATTGCAGCGTGGCCTCACCCCCTAGGGGGTGATTTCTCACTTTCCTTCTCTCTCACTGGCAAGCTCACCCTATGGCAAAAAACAAAAAAAGGAATGCAAAGGAAGTCAAATTACTCAAGTTAATCACTAATAATTTATGGGGACCAGATACAGAAAAGTAACCTAGAATGAAGATTCATGAAAGCTCCCTGTAGGATAGCTGACAGTGATTGCTGAGAGCGAAGGTGAGTCCCGACTCAGTAGCAGGCTTTTTTTTTTTTTTTTGGAGAGGTTTTTGCTATAGGTCATGTGTGCTCGCCAGAAAGACAGAGAGTGACAGAGAGACAGAAAGTGAGAAATCATCCCCCCCAGGGGGGATGGCCATGCCGCAATCCCTTCTCCTACATTCTCCTCTCAGGATCTTGGGCACACAAACGTGCGCGCCCGGCACCCTCTCAGGATCTTGGGCACACACACGTGCGCGCCCGGCACGGGTTTAAGCCACCGGGTCTGGGACTTGAACCGCAGTCGAATACATGGGAGTCCCGTGACATAGCCATTATGCTAACTACTGGTCCCTCAATAGCAGGCTTAACGGCAACATAATCACACATCACCAGGTGTGCCCCCAAGGGCTTTCCTTCTGTCCTCCAAAAGCCTTCTCTCTGTCTCTCTGGTGAATACATACACCCTATAACAAAAATCTCTCTAAAATAAAAAAAGAGAGACAAAGAGAGAAAGCTTATTCCATGAGTGAAGGAGAGAAAGAAACGGCACTCCTAATAGGGTCACGACACTGTGATCTGGCCCTGCTTCAGCTCGCCTGAATCTCCTAATAGGGTCACGACACTGTGATCTGGCCTAGCCTCAGCTGGCCTGAATTGTGGGCACACACTCTTGCCTGATCACTCAAGGGAAATCTTTGGACTTGAACTGGCAACTTTCTCATATAGATCTGCCTCACAGAGTAATGAATTTTACTGTTGTACCACTGTCTGGGCCCTGGGTTTCTCATTTGTAATCTCAACAAAGACAACTAGTCAAAAAGAAACTAACTGATGTGACCAAACAGTCGGGTATGCTGTTCTACATTCCATGTTGCATTTTCACTTGATCTTGGTGTTTTTAAAATATGACCTTAATTTAATCATTTGCTGTATTCAGGGCCGATAGGCAGATGTGGACTTTGTGATATTTTTGAAAACAAAACAAAACAAATGTATTATGAAAAATACTCAGTGAAATAGAAAGACAAGTTTAATGAGCGATCCTCCTGTGGTCGACCCGTCCTCCCTGCTTCCCATCACCCAGATGCAGCAGTCTTGTTGAGTTTATCCGTAGGTTCTCAGTGTTGGTACTACTGACGTTTCAGGGCTGGGTGATGCTTTGTTGTGGGGCTGATCTGTGCATTATAGGGCGTTCAGCAGCATCTCTGACATCTACCCACTAGGGACTAGTACCAGCTCTCAGTTGTGATGAAAAAGCATCTCCCAGTGGCCCCAGGAGGGCAGGCTTGTCCCCGCTGAGAGCCCCTAAATACCTTCATGTCCCTTTCTCCCTCAGATTATGGAGCAGATCTCAGACATTGTCCCATTTCGTTCGAAACAATAAATTATAACTAATCTTTTTTTCCTATTTCCTATTTGAAAAGATGTTAATTTCTTGTTATTAAGAGGTCAGCAGTATATTCTCTAGTTTTTTTTTATATACAGAAGAATTTACAAGGAGTGAACATTTAGAATGGAGGGCTTTTGCAGGAGAGAAGGAAAGCCCTCGGGGGCACACCTGGCAATGTGTGATTATGCTGCCTTGAGCCTGCTACTGAGTCGGGCTCACCTTCTTTCTCTGCAGTCAGTTCTCCTACAGGGAGCTTTCGTGAATCTTCATTCATTTTTCTGTATCTGGTCCCCATGAATTATCAGTGATTAACTTGAATAATTTGACTTCCTTTGCATCAAGGGGTCGGCATGGGGTGAGCTGCAGACATTGAGTTGGGAAGGGCTTACATCTGGGATAGACTTTGTCAGTTGTGTATTTTAATATTTATAACTTCTTAAACCAAATATTAAAGATGTCTAGTTTTTCTTCATTTTCACTTGTACCTCATGTTGTCTGAAAGAAAAATTAAAAGTGGATTGCATTGGGCTTTTTAAAAGATGATAATCTCCTTCAGAGAGCTCTTGCTCTGAAATTTTTGTTTGCTTTCAACCTGTTAGCTTAGTGCATACATTTCAAAACTGGTAAATCAAAATGATAATGTTTTGATCCAGGAAAGGATATATAGGAAGAATAGAAACTTACAAAGCCTAGCTTTTGTACATGTGTTGCACATTTTTCAAACACTATGAATAACTTGAACTGGTTATAAATATATCTTCAGAGTTAGGATGATTGCGTCTCTTCTGAAAAATGACACTGGTAGGTAGGACATTTTTACTCCAATCTCCCACAGTTAACTCAGTCATAGAAATGCTAAGTAAAAATAGCTTACAAAGCTTAAATCAGTAAACCGGTTCATTGTAATTTTAACTGGCAGATACCTACAATTTATTTAAAAATTCTATAGCCATAATGTAGTAATTTTAGAAGACTATTAATAGAGTGAAGTAATGGGAATCATTAAAATTTTAAAAGAAAATGGTTATTTTAGTAAATGAGTTGTTGAATTCTTATTTGTTGTTTGTTTCTCACCTTCATTTCCAAAGCTGCTGCCTTTCAACAAGGGAAGATACCTCCTACTCCATTCTCTGCTCCTCCTCCTGCAGGGGCAATGATCCCACCTCCCCCCAGTCTCCGTAAGTTTACAAGTTTTTATCTTGGGGCCAGCAGGTGGCGTGGTGGTTAAAGCTCTGGACTCCCACATTACTGACTGTAGTTTGAGTCCTGGACCTGGTGGCTTTGCTTTCTCACTTTCCCTCTCTTTCTTACTTTATTTCTCTCTGGTCAAATAAAAAAAAATCATCATCACCATAAATAAAATTTAAAAAAAGTTTTTATTTTAAGGGGTGTATAACTAGGCAGATAATCCTTTGATTATGTTGTATTTTCTCATAGTCAACTTCAGATGCTTATTGAATGAATACCTAGTAATTAAAAACAACTTTCATCCTATTATTCCTAATAACTTTAGAGTTAACTTTATTTTTGATTTCATTGTTATTATTAAGATACTGTATTTTTGGCACCAGCAGTTAGCGTAATGGCTATGTCGCTGGACTCCCATGTAGTCGACAGCGGTTCAAGTCTTGGACCCGGTGGCTTAAACTCAACACCGGGCGTGGATGCCTGCATGCCCAAGATCCCGAGAGGAGAATGGATGAGAAGGGATTGCGGCGTGGCCATCCCCCTGGGGGGTGATTTTTCACTTTCTATCTCTCTTTCTCTGTGTCTGTCTTTCTGGTGAGCACATGTGCCCTATAGCAAAAACCTCTCAAAAAAAAAAAATACTGTATTTGTGGCATCCCAAGGGTAGGTATGAGATAGATTCAAATGGAAAACTCACTGTGAACCTGTGATTAGATGACAAGATAAGTGAGTAGGTGTCACCGAGTACTTTAAATTATTTACTGCTATGAATACAACACTGCAGGACTGAAATAGCTAGTAAACTCCTCAGTTTCCCCCCTCTAATTTCTCTCAAAACAAAACAAAACAAAAACCTATTTTGGGGCCAGCTGGTGGTGTAGTTAAGGCAGCTGGATCAAGGCCTGGACCTCGTGCTTGAAAAGCACATGAGGCCTGTGTGCTCAAAATCCATAGAGGGGAATGGAGGAGAAGGAGTTGTGTGGCCATCCCTCCCGGAAATGATTTCTCACTTTCTGTCCTTCCGTCTCTCTCACTGGTGAGTGCATGCACCCTATAGTAAAAATGTAAAAAAACCAAAAACACAAAATAAGTAAAAACACAACCAAAACACATATTGAGAGAGTAGGAGGGTACCTCCAACAGGGTCTTCATGTTACAACCCACCCCTTTCCTTGACCAAGCGGGATCATGGACGTATGCACACACCTGTGTGTGTAGAGAAGCCTCAGGAGGCGAACCCAGGACCTTCCCATGTGACCTTAGCAATCTTGGAGTGTTGTGCAAAGAGTGAGATGTCTGAAGTGGAGTAGATGAAGGGCCTCTATTTTCTGGGAAGGTTTGATTTTTTTCTCTACGACAGGCAGGAGTTTGAGTACTCAGTCATAAATTCTTTCGTCTATCCTGGTCGGGTTCAGATTGAAATTGAATCGAGTCAAGGCCAGCAGGTGGCGAGGTGGTTAAGGCGCTGGACTCTATATGGCCGACCTTGGTTCAGTCCTGGACCTGGTGGCTTGCTTGTTTACTTTCCCTTTCTCTCTCTCTCTCTGTCTCTCTCTGGTTAAATTAAAAAATAATAAATGAAATAAATAAATTAAAAAAAAAGAAAATGAATCAGTCCTATACTTGGTTTTGTAAGTAATCATGGATAATCGTAGCATTCTAATGTAGGAGGACTACTGATAGCCCTCCAAACCCTTTCTGGGCTCCTGCCACCCTGGGATCTGGTCAGACCTTGGCACACAGCAACTCCTAGGTCACTTCTCTCTTCCACTACACCTTGACTGACTGGCACTGAACACTTTTTTTAAAGATAGGATCTTATGTGGCAAACCTTCTGGCTCATAGCAACTGCTGTGAGTAGCAGCAACTACTCACAGTGTGAGCTACCATGGTTGGACCCCCCCCCCTTTTTTTTTTGAGAGAGGTTTTCGCTATAGGGCGTGTGCACTTGCCAGACAGAGACAGACAGACAGAAAGCAAGAAATCACCCCCCAGAGGGGATGGTCACGCTGCAGTCCCTTCTCCATTCTCCTCTCAGGATCTTGGGCACGCACGCACACGCGCCCGGCGTGAGTTTTAAGCCACTGGGTCTGGGACGCGAACCATGGTCGACTACGTGGGAGTCCAGCGACATAGCCATTATGCTAACTGCTGGTTCCCGGGCCTCCATTATTTTTAATATCAGTATTGTCTATGGTATAAATATAATTTACATTACCATTTTGATATTTAAGTTTCAAATTTTAATTGTTGTAAATAATGTGTCAGGAATATTCTACATATAGGTCTTTATATTTACAAAGAATGTTTTAAAGCAAGATTGTGATTTGGTTTAAAAGGATCTGAAATTAGGTACTTGTGGCATAGTTCATCAGTTCTTTGTCACGATCTCTATAGAAGGTACAATGCCCCCACCTTCCCCATTAGTATCTCTTTCTTTTTTTTTGAGAGAGAGAGTTTTACTATAGGGCGTGTGTGCTCGCTGGAGAGACCGAGAGAGACAGAAAGCAAAAAATCACCCCCACAGATGGGATGGCCACACTGCAATCCCTTCACCTCCATTCTCCTCTCAGACTTTGGGCACGCATGCACATGCACCTGTTGTAAGTTTTATGCCACTGGATCTGGGACTAGAACCATGGTCGATCATGAGGAGTCCAGTGCCTTAACCACTACGCCACCTGCTGGTCCCCTCCTTTTTTTTTTTTTTAACCTGGAGAACCTGGCTGTCTGCAGGGCTCGGGGAGGACCTGTCAAGGGTGCATGCTTCCCTCCTTGCCTTCCTCCTCCTCTCTAAGTAAACTAAAAGGAAAAAAAAAATAAAGAGAAAATGTAAGTATGAAAGCATTCTTTAATCCAGGTTTCTTTTATTTCAGCGGGACCTCCTCGTCCTGGCATGATGCCAGCACCCCATATGGGGGGCCCTCCCATGATGCCAATGATGGGTCCTCCTCCTCCAGGGATGATGCCAGTAGGACCTGGTAAGTTTGAATATCTTTCCTTTTGTCATGCTCCATTGTGTTCTAGTCCTTGGTGAAAAGGAATTCTGAACTAGTTGTTTAAATGTATCATTGCAACACATTTTTAAAGGTTAATCTTTAATGATAAAGAAAAGGAAATATTTGATTTATCGGTATAATTGGATGGTATCCAATGACCTTGAACTGCTAAGAGCAGGACGAGCCTGCCTGTTTTTCTTCCTCTCCTTCCCATTCTTTTTGCCTCATCCTGACTTTTTTGGCCATTTACAAGGAAAAGGAGTGTAGATGACCTGCTCCACTTTGGGATGGGAGAAAGGTAGATACACACTCTCAGTTTTGATTTAGAGCAGAGCTACCTCCTGTTGCTGGTGTAATCTTGCAGGTTCTAGAACAGGCCTTAGGCTGCATAGTTGGTTTTCATTCAAAAGGGGAAACTTACACGTCATTTATTTCTTTATAAACATAAGTGTGCATTAACTTGCACATCTTTCTGATATGTGGGCAGGCCCTTTGCTTTGACAGAGGAACTGATTGGAACACCATCTATTTGTTGCATAGACCATTAAACATAACCATAATTCATCCTCTACCAACTTCAGTTTCAATTTCTTTGAAGTGGTTGGAGACCTTGTGATGCAATCTAGTTCCAATCTTTTATGATCGTTTTGTTTACCCAGTTTGTGAGCATTTTGGGGGACGATTTGTCTGAGTTTAAGTACCAGGTTAGTTTTCATAGAAACAATTTTCTTTTCACACTCATAGTTTATAGGTTTGCAGAACAGCTAAGTTATGTAATTAAAGTTATAAATAAACTCACATAACCAGGTTTGGGAACAGATGTGGACTACACCTTCAAGTCAGCTGGAAAGACAAGGTGCAAAGATACTACATTACATTTCTAGCCAGAAATAGTCTGTATGCTTGCTGTGGGCATCATCTAGAGGAGTGGAGAGTATATACAGTGAGAATTCCTGTCTAACTGGATCGTGAGCCCAAAATACAGTCAAAGCAATTCAGATGGCTTTAGCTTTCCTAAATCAGGGCCACAAATTCAGATTCCTGGAGGGATTAGGGATGTAGTGAACTGGGGAGTGCATGACTGATCTGAAGAAGTCTTTCAGAATACAGCTCCAGCCTGTGGTTGACATTTCGAGAATGCAGGCTTGGTGATACCCATTCTTCTGAGTTCCGTTTTTCTTTTTGTTGTTGTTGTTGTTTTAACCAGCATAAAATAATAAGATTGTGGGATTAGTGTTAAAAATAACTCAGCACTTGCAGCTGGGAAGGGGAAGGTATAAGGTGGGTAGAGGGTATAAATAAACAAAATTGACTATGAAGCTGGATGATGGATACATGAATGTTCATTATACTCTTTTATTCCCTGTCACTATTCTTTTTTTTTTTTTTTTTTT
>NW_006159580.1:1286300-1305802 GCF_000334495.1 Tupaia belangeri chinensis | reverse complement strand
CAGCCATTACGCTAACTGCTGGTTCCCTCCTGTCACTATTCTTGTGTTTGAACATTTCCATAATGAAAAGTTTAAAAAAAAAAATGGGGAGGGGCAGCAGTAGCATAATGATTAAGGCTGTGGACTTTCACATGACTGACCATGATTGGAATCCCTAACCCAATGGCTTGAAAATCACTCTGGGCATATGTATGTGTGTGCCCAGAATCCTGAAAGGAGAAGGGACTGCTGCATGGCCATCTCCCCTGGGGGTGATTTCTCACTTTCCTTCTCTGTCTTGTTTCTCTCTCTCCCCCTCCCCCTCTCGCCCTCCCTCTGCCTCTCCTTCTCCCCACAGCGAGTGCATGTGCCCTATGGCAAAAACCTAAAGAAAAAAAAACTTAAAAGAGGAAAGAAGTAGACTTCTTGTTAAATTCCAGTGTTGACAACTAGTTCAAATTGAATCCACTCTAGAGACCAAGGAAAACAAGTTTTCAGGTGCTCAGTTTTTCATCTGTATCAAAATTCTCTAAGAAATGCTTGAGGCCAGCAGATGGCATAGTGGTTCCGTTGTTGGATACCCACATGGCTGACCATGGTTTGAGTCTTGGTCCCATTGGCTTGAAACTCAATGCCGGGCAATGTGTGCATGTGTCCCAGATCCAGGTGGAAAATAGAGGAGAAGGGATTGTGACGTGGCCATCCGTTCCGGGGCTGATTTTTCATTCTCTCAGTTTCTGTCTGTTTCCTTGGCGAGTGCACACGTCCTAAGGCAAAAACCTTTACAACAACAACAACAAAATGCTTGAATACAGATTATGTTAAGCATGGGCCTTTATGTGGCATTTAGAAATTTTATATTATTTCCTATTTCTATTGAAATTGATGTTTAAAAAAGTTCTATACCTGTTGAATTTTGTGTCTGTACATAACTTGTGTTTCACTTTTTGTGATAAAGCTATATTTAACTTTGAATATAGTCTTCTCTTGAATTATTTACTGTAAACCCTTAATCATAATTACCTAGTTAAAAATTAATAGGGGGACCAGCAGTTAGTATAATGGCTATGTTGCTGGACTCCCATGTAGTCGACTGCGGTTCAAGTCCTGGAACCGGTGGCTTAAACTCATGCCGGGCGTGTGTGTGTGCGTGCGTGTCCAAGATCCCGAGAGGAGAATGGAGGAGAAGGGATTGCAGCATGGTCATCCCCCCTGGGGGATTATTTCTCGCTTTCCGTCTCTCTGTCTCTGTCTGGCGAGCGCACGCGCCCTATAGCAAAAACCTCTCCAAAAGAAAAAAAAATTATTAGGAAAATTTGATACTGAAAAAGGGTACATGTAACATGAAATTGTAAAGCATAATAATAAAATGAGTGTTCATGAATCCACCACCCAGCTGGGGAGGCAGAGCATTGTCCGTTCCTTTGTAGTTGCCTGTGTTCCTGCCCTACCCCTCTGCTTGTCTTCTCCTCCCTGGTTCATTTATTTGGCTAGTTTATTGATGGGACACTCAAATTCATTAATAGTTTCTAAAATGTATGAGAAAAATCAGATTTTTGTGTATGTGCTAATTGCTATAAATCACATTATTGCCTATTATCTTTCTTGACTTGAGCTAAGTATGGTTACTAACAGGTTCTCAGCATGGGCCTCCTGCTCACCTTTCCTACAGCTCCGAACAAACGCTTAGTGGTAAGACTGTCTTCTGTGCCTGTGTATATTCATGGAATAGCTCCTGGTTATATGGTGGATAAAACCGATTAAAAGAGCTGACTGAGTAACATGTGACTTAGTTGTGAATTTCCCTGAGTGAGAAAAAAGGTCAGTTTAGGGAATTAGTGTCCCTGGTGATTTCCGCAAAGCAGTCTATTAATAGTTTCCCCCTTACTATCATTAGGTTGTGACTCCCACATGGTTCTTGTGTTGATCTTTTGTTTGTTTGTTTGTTTGTTTGAGAATGTCTAAGTAATTTATAGATGTGATGAATTCGTTGCATTTCTTCTGTCGAGTATGTCTTTTTTTCCAGCATTTTGCAGGGGGGGCTACTTTTTTTGTTCAAGTCCCATTAAACTTTCTCAGAAGTGGTAGGGTCCTCCTCCTCCAGGGATGATGCCAGTAGGACCTGCTCCTGGAGTGAGGCCACCCATGGGAGGCCACATGCCCATGATGCCTGGGCCCCCGATGATGAGACCTCCTGCCCGGCCCATGATGGTGCCCACTCGGCCAGGGATGACTCGGCCAGACAGATAAGGATGAAGGGAGGCTTCTTTATGTCCGTTTTATATTAACTTGTTCTACTTCACCAGGAGATCATGGAGCTGTGACTCTGGGTGTTTTCTAACAGCATGTCAAGGAAGACTTTCCCCCTTCCTATTAAAAACAATTAAAAATAAGAGTAGTTTTGGAGGAGAGAAGTGAGGCAAAAAAGTGCAGTTTTCATTTGTATTGTGAAATGTGAAAATAATAAAATCGTCAACTGTTTTAGTTAAGAGCGTGTCCGCTTTTTCCTTCCGCCTGCATTCTTTGTGTATGACAAGGGAAATGAAATGAGCAGTCGTGCTTCTCTAGCTCACTCTCTCCAGTGTAGCCTCCGAGTGAGATTCTTTTTCCTTAGCTATATAGTCAGTTCTTTGGGCTCCCTGCCTTTCGTCAAGTTCTCTGGTGTAGGACTTGAGTGAATCTATCACTTACGGAGCTTTTGTTGGTTAAAATAATAAACAGCGTAATTGGCTAATTTTTCTTATGAACAGCACTTTGTGTAGTAAGTGGAAAGTTTTAAGTCTTTTATGCTGAATAGGGGAAAAGTACTTCATGTTGTTTGCACGTCAGCTAAGAATGGCAAGCATTGCCGTAACCTCAGCTTCTCCTTTCCCAGCTCCCCTCTGTCTTGACTTTAAATAATCTGAAAACTTCCTATAAGAATGGTAAAAGTACAGATTTCCATGGTACAGAAGGTGTCTTTAGAATGCTGTTTGTTAGGGAGTAGGATATTTTTACAAGTGTCTCCAAAGTAACGTTACTGTTCATATTCAGTGTAGTGTACAGTCTGAACTCTTTTTCCATTTCGTGGGAGTGTAATTGTTATAGCTGGGGAAGGCAATTTGGCAGTATTAGGATTATGATACCTGTACCTTTGATTTAGCAATTCCTTGCCTAGGAGTTTTCCTACAAGTTGACTTGCACGTGTATGAAACGACATGGATGAGATTATGTGTTACAGCAAAAGATTGGAAATAACATACACGGGGGTTCAACAATGCGGGACTGATTTATCAAGTATGATACATTTGGTAAGTTACATTCCATGTTAACACTGGGGATAGATTTTGGTGTAGCTGTGATGAAATGCTCTGGGAGTTTGACCCACTGGAAGGATTCAGGGTTCATGTCTGAAGAATTCCTCAATACTCTGGGTATACACGGACCCATAATCAGGGGCTGGCTAAAGCTGGGGTTGATTGCACCATGAGGTCCCTGTTGGGAGTGCTGTCTCTGTCTCTCTCTGTCCCTATCTCACTTTTCTCTCTTGCTAATGAAAGAAAGAAACTTACAAAACAAAACATTAAGAAAGTTCCATGTACTAATAGGAAAAGGTATTTTGGGAAAGCTGGGTGATTTTAATTATTAGCATGTTTAGAAAACTGTCTTCGGGACCAGCAGGTAGTGTAATGACTATGTTGCTAAACTTCCATGTAATCAACCGCAGTTCGAGTCCCGGACCTGGTCGCTTAAACTCACACCAGGTGCATGTGTGTGTGTGTGTGCCCAAGATCCCGAGAGGAGAATGGAGGAGAAGGGATTGCGGCGTGGCCATCCCCCCTGTGGGGTGATTTCTCGCTTTCTGTCTCTGTGGTGAGCACACGTGCCCTGTAGCAAAAACCTCTTCAAAAAAAAAAGAAAAAATAGAAAACTGTCTTCAGGATCTGTTTAACATTTAAAAAGTTATTTATTCAACTTTATTTATTATTATTATTTTTTAATTTGACCAGAGAGACAGAGAAGGTAAGTGAGAACGCAAGCCACCAGGTCTAGGACTCGAACTGGTCTGCCATGTGGTAGTCCAGCGCCTTAACCACCATGCCACCTGCCAGCCTCCTGTTTAACATTCTTATATTCAGGACTGTAACTGAGCCAGCCAGTGACATGGTGGTTAAAGTGGCTGAGACTGGGAACCAGCAGTTAGTGTAATAGCTATGTTTTGGACTCCCATGTAGTCGACCGTGGTTTGCGTTGCGGACCCGGTGGCTTAAAACTCACGCTGGGCGCGTTTGCGAGCATGCCCAAGATCCTGAGAGGAGAAGTCTCTCTCGGACTGTCTGGTTAAGGGACGCGCCCTATAGTGAAAATCTCTCCCCCAAAAATATTTTCTGCAGAGGGGCAAGCAGGTGGCGAGGTGGTTAAGGTGCTGGACTCCTACATGGCTGACCATGGGTTGAGTCTTGGACCTGGTGTCATTTTTCCTCTTTCTCCGGTGAGTGCTACAGCAAAGTAAAATAATAATAATAAAAACAATTATTTAAAAATAAACTCTCTTCAGGGCTAGCCAGTGGCATGGTGGTTAAGGCAGGTAGATCCCATAGACTAAAAGAGAGGTTTGAGTCCCAGAACCAGCAGCTTGAAAAACACGCCAGGCACATGTGTGTGCCTACCCAGAATCCTAAGAGAATGGAGAAGAAGGGATTGCTGTGTGGCCATCCCCTCGGGGGGTTGATGTCTCACTTTGTCTCTCTCTGGCAAAGCAAAAACTGAAGGAAAAAAAAAAAAAAGCTCTGCAGACTTAACAAGGTTGTTAGGAGAAACCTTGCCAACTGAGGTTTTTTTTTGTTTTTTGTTTTTCAAGAATTATTTTATTTAACTTTATTTATTTTAATTTGACCAGTTTGATGACTTGAAAGTTTTAACAAGATTTAATGACAATGAACAAAAATAGGAACAAACACTTCTAAGGGTTTTTTTTGGATGTTTTTAATTAGCTCTGGGGCAAACTAAGGATAAGGAATTACTATAAGACATTTCCTTTGTAAGAGACTGTGAAGACCGTAGATCTTATGTTTTACTGTTGATTAATGCCTGTAGACATCTGCCTTTAATTCTGAAACATGAATGAACTTAGAGTGTGAGAATGTGTATGGGGCACACGGCGGTGTACCAGATGTCCGGAATGAAGAACTTGGTGCCAGTGCACAGTCACAGACCTGCTTCCTTTTCTGTGCTCAGATCTAGAGCCATTGTGAGTGCACCGAATGTCCAAGCTTTCTTCGTTTCCACTGCTGGGTTTTTTAAATGGTTTATCTTTGTTATTTGGGGCTTGAGAGGTACTCAAACCTAGAGAAGAGTTGTAAGAGCTATGCAAAGAACACATATGTTGGGGCTGGCAGGCTGCGTGGTGGTTAACGTGCTGGACTCGCACTTGGCCCACTGCTTTCGAGTCCTGGACCTGGCAGCTAGCTTTCTCTCTCTCTCAATCTCTGTCCCTCTCTGGTCAAATTAAATAAGTAAATAAGTAAAGTTAAACAAAATAGTTCTTTAAAGAAAAGAGAACACATGCCAAATTAAGATATTATTAGGTTTTAGCATTTCTCTCCATTTGCTGTATTTCTCTCCCTTCTCATATATATTTTATTCGTGTTTTCTAGTCTCCTTTAATCTAGAATAGGTCCTCAGTCCTTTATCTTTTATGGTTCTGTTAATCCCACCCAGTTTTATTTAATAAGATTCTTCTTTCCAGGTTTGCTGGTGTTTCCATATAATTAGATTTGGGCTCTGCATCCTCAGTTGTCCCCCAGACATCAAAATTTGTAGGTAGTGGGACCAGCAGGTGGCATGGTGGTTAAGGTGCTGGACACTCCCACATGGCTGACCACGGTTCGAGTTCTGGGCCTGGTGGCTTGCTTTCTCACTTTCCTTTCCTCTCTTTCTCTCTCTCTGTCGTCAAATTAAAATAAATGAATGAATAAAATTAAATAATTAAAAAAAAATCTGTAGGTAGGCACACATGTCTTCCTGCCCCTCATTGGTGATATTAATTTTTTTTTTCTTTTTGCCATAGGGTATGTGTGCTTGCCAGAGAGATGGAGATAGAGACAGAAACAGAGAGGGAAAGTGAGAAATCATCTCCAAAATGGAACAGCTACACTGCAGTCCCTTCTCCATTCTCCTCTTGGGATTTTGGGTACGTATGCATATGCCAGGTGTGATTTTTCTTTTTTCTTTTTTTTTTTTCTGGAGAGGTTTCGCTATAGGGCGCGTGCGCTCGCCAGACAGACAGAGAGAGACATAGAGACAGAAAGCGAGAAATCACCCCCCAAGGGGGATGGTCACGCCGCAATCCCTTCTCCTCCATTCTCCTCTCGGAATCTTGGGCACGCACGCCCACGTGCCCGGTGTGAGTTTTAAGCCACCGGGTCCAGGACTTGAACTGCGGTTGACTACGTGGGAGTCCAGCGACATAGCCATTACGCTGACTGCTGGTTCCCGCCAGGTGTGATTTTTCAAGCCCTGGGTCTGAGATGCGAACCATGGTTGGCCATATGCAAGTCCAGTGCCCTAACCACCATTCCACCTGCTGGCCCAGGTCATGCTCATTTTGATTGCCCATCAAAGTGATTGTCTACATTTTCCATCCTTACTACTTTTGAATAAGTGTATTTTCCTTGTCTGTCAGTTAAGAAAAGCCCATTGACTTTTGTACTCGTGTAATGATAACATTTGACAATAGCATATGACGCCAAGATCTCACAGCCTTGTGGGAACAGTAATGCTCATGCTGCCACTCCAGGCTGGGGGTGCTGGTGAAGGCCTGCTGCTGAGCTGGAACTCCCGTGTTAACCTTGCAGTAATGCAGGACTCCTTTGGATGGCTAAGGGTATCTAGTGGAGACCCTGGACTTCTGCTGCTACCTGACAATAACAAGAGGGCATATTCTTTTTTTTTATTAAAGATTATTTTATTAAACTTTATGTATGTATTATTTTAATTTGACCAGAAAGGGACAGTGAGAGAAAGAGTTGGGGAGGAAAGTGAGAAAGCAAGCCACTAAGTTCAGGACTCGAGCTGCGGTTGGCCGTGTGGGAGTCCAGTGCCCTTAACCACCACACCACCTGCTGGCCCCTGAGGTCATCTTTTTTTTTTTTAAAGATTTATTTATTTATTCATTCATTCATTCATTTTAATTTGACCAGAGAGAGACACACAGACAGAGAGAGGAAAGTGAGAAGGCAAGCCACCAGGTCCAGGACTTGAACCATGGTCGGCCATGTGGGAGTGTCCAGCGCCTTAACCACTACGCCACCTGCTGTTCCCGAGGGCATCTTTTTTTGTGCTGAATCAGCAAAACAGAGGGTTAAATAAGACCCAAAGTCTCAGAACATAATACATAAATACTCAGGTTTCAGTTTAAAATCCCTATCATACAAGAACCAGAAAGATCTCAAACTGGATTTTAAAATACAGTCACTAGGGGCCACAGTTCGAGTCATGGACCTGGTGGCTTGCTTTCTTACTCCCCCCTCCCCCTTTGGTCAAATTAAAAAATAAATAATGAAATTAAATAAAGAAATAATTTAGGGGAAAAAAATACAGTTACTGTATTTTAAACTACATAGTGCAGTAGTTAAGTCCTGTGCTTAGAGAGCTGAATCCCACATGGCTGATCACAGGCCCCAGTGGCTTGAATAAGCAGAGTATGTGTGCCCCAAATCCTGACAAATTGGAGAAGAAAGGATTGTGGCATGACCATGGCCCATTGGGGAGTGCTTTCTCTCTGGCAAGAACTTGTGACAGTCAGTAGATGTCAATCTGACAGAGATGTTAGAATTATTTAACAAAGATTTTAGGGCAACCATCATAAAAATGCTTTAATGAACAATTAGGAAGAGTTTTTGTTTTGTTTTTGTTTTTAATATTTAAAATCTGCAGAGGGCACATGTTCTCACAGGGAGGGGAGTTAGACAGAGGGAAAGTGAGAAAGCCTCCCCCCCCATTGATGTGGTCACACTGCAACTATCTCTTCATTTCTCCTTTCAGGATTACTTATCTTTTAAGGAATTATTTGTTTTATTGTATTTATTCATTTATTTTATTTTATTTTTTTTGTGTGGAGAGGTTTTTGCTATAGGGCGTGTGTGCTTGCTAGAAAGAGACAGACAGACAGAAAGTGAGAAGTCACCCTCCAGGGGGGATGGCCACGCCTCAATCCCTTCTCCTCTTCTCGGGATCTTGGGCACGCATGCACGCTCACACACACGCCCGGTGTGAGTTTAAGCCACTGGGTCCGGGACTCAAACCACGGTCAACTGCATGGGAGTCCAGCGACATAGCCATTATGTCAACTGCTGGTCCCATATTTTAATTTTTTTAAAGAATTATTTAGTTGAATTTATTTTTATTTTATTCATCCATTCATTTAGTTATTTTAATTTGACCAGAGAGGGACAGAATGGGGGGGGGTGTCAGAAAGCAAGTTGCCAGGTCCAGGACTTGATCCATGGTCAGCCGTGTGGGAGTCTAGCACCCTTAACTACCACACCACCTGCTGGCCCCTATTTTAATTTTGACCAGAGAGAGAGGGAAAGTGAGAAAGCAAGCCGCCAGATCCAAGACTCGAACCATGCTTAGCCATGTGGGAATGTCCAGTGCCTTAACCATCATGCCACCTGCTGACCCTCCTTTCAGGGTTTTGTGCAGGCATTCAAATACTCAGTGTGTTTCTCAAGCCACCAGATCCAGAACTTGAACTATGCTTGGCCATGTGGATTCAGCTGCCATAACCACCATTCCATTGACTAGCCCAAGAAATTATGAGCATTCTTGAAACGATGAAGAAGTAGAAGGTCTCAAGAGGAGACTCGGGGACCATTTTGTGAAGAGTTGGAGACGGAGCGGTTGTGGCCGCATTTCCTACCTCCAGCTGCAGTTGGTTTCTTTGCCTAGAACTTGGGAGCGAGAGATTCAGAATCGAATCTCTCTTCCCTCACCTTCTTGTGAGATTTTTTCGATCTTCAGCTACACTTTTTGGCTTTGCAAGGAATCTTACCATCCATCGCAATGGCCAGCAATGTTACCAACAAGACAGATCCTCGCTCCATGAATTCCCGTGTATTCATTGGGAATCTCAACACTCTTGTGGTCAAGAAGTCTGATGTGGAAGCAATCTTCTCGAAGTATGGCAAAATTGTGGGTTGCTCTGTTCATAAGGGCTTTGCCTTCGTTCAGTATGTTAATGAGAGGAATGCCCGGGCTGCTGTGGCAGGAGAGGATGGCAGGATGATTGCCGGCCAGGTTTTAGGTAAGATGGAATTGGTCGAATTTTTTCATTAATGTAATTTATGCCTGGGTTTTCCTGTACACTTTTCTTTTTTCTCTTTGTAAATCTAATAGTCTGAGTGTTGTAACTGTGACAACAGTGTAATAAAATGCGTTAGGCTTAATGTGCTAAGTGAAGGATATTATGGTATCTTTGGTGGTAGAAGTTAGACAACTCTTTGATTTGGCGTTCTGATATAAGATAGGGTAGTGAAGATTGATGTATCATACTGCAGAGATGTTACCTAAATGACCATAGCCTAATGCTTACAGTAGACTTGGGGGAAAGAATATATTGTAGACATTATATAGGATTTGAAGTCATACTGCTTGATCCTGAAAAGAGGCTGAGGAAGGAGAGGATGACAGAGACAGCGCCAATGGCGAGGATGACTCTGAAGCACATAGTGGGGTTTAGAAATCTTACCCATTATTTCTTTATCTAGGCGCTTGTCTAAGATCGAAATTTTCACCAGATCCTCTCCCTAGTATCTTCAGCACATGCTCACTGTTCTCCCCATCTTTGTCCTTCCCGTGTCCATTAATTCATACTGCCCTGCGCCTGGTCCCATTTCACTTCTTTTGATGCTCCTAGTAGTTTTGTTAAGTCTTACCCTGTAATTTTGCTTTTAATTTTGATACCTCTTTATGACTTGACAATAAAAAGGATGTATGATTTTTATCAACTGTCTCCAAAATAATCTCTTGTTACGCAGGGAGTACGGTTCTTTTCATTTATGAGTTAGTAGTTGCTTCCCTAACTGCAAAGGTAGTATCATTGAGTTGAGTAGCACCTGAGAGCAGCTTTGAGTTAGAAGTATGTCTTATGCCCCACATTAGAGTTCCTGTGGGGCTGTTCAACACAAATGTAACAGTGTATTTTTGTCAATGGGAGTTGGCAGGTCAAATGCATCCTCTAGAAAATAGTGTAATAGTCTTACGATTTGTTTTCTAAAGTTGATACTGTGGGTTATTTTTGTGAACAGCCTGATGTTTGGGACCTTTTCCCCTCAAAATAAAGAAGTCCTTATTAAACCAGGAATTTGGAGGGGGGAAAAAAAAAGAAGTAGAAGGTCTCAGCGAATAAATAGAAAGTCTAGATAAAATAAATAAGATAAAGGTAATTTTGTAGCTAAAAAAAAAATAACGGAAATAAAAATTCAATGGGCGACCTAAATAGCAGAATGGAATGGACTGGGAATCAGTGAGCTGGAAGAGGACAATAGAAATTACCGAACCTGGGACCAGCAGGTGGCATGGTGGTTGATGTGCTGGACTCCCACGTGGTCGACCACGGTTTGGGTCCTGGACCTGGTGACTTGTCTTCTCACTTTCTCTTGCTGTCTATCTCTGGCGAGCACACATGCCCTGTAGCAAATTAAAATAAGTGAATAAATAAACTTTAAAAAGAAAAAAAATACATAATTTGCACAACAGAGAGAAACATATTTTAGTCTCAGGGACCTATAGGACGTAAGAAGAGATCTGATAATCATATTGTTGGAGTTACAGCAGAGGAAAAACAAGACAGGGCCAAAAAGGTACTGGAAAAAATAACCAAAAACTTGAATAAATTACAAGAGACAAAAACATTTTCAAGAACTTGTGTGAACTTTAATCTAGATAAACTTGAAATCCACATCAAGACATACCATAGTCAAACTTCTGAAAACTAAAGACAAAATATTGGAAAGCAGCCAGGAAGAAAAATGACCTTGCCTTCTGGGGAAAACGCTTTAAAGGACAACAACTTTCTCATTAAACCAAGGAGGACTGAAGGAAGTGGCAGAATGGTTTTCAAGGGCCGAAAGAAAAAATGAGGTCAGAATCCTGTATCCAGTAACAATATACTTCAAGAATGAAGGGGAAATGAAATACTCCCCCACAAAGGAATTTGTTCTAGCAGATCTACCCTAAAGGAAAGCCTAAATAGTTCTCCAAACGGTAAGGAAACAGTAATGCACCTGGGAATGTCAGAAAGGAAGAAAGAAGAGGTGTGACCATTATTTTTGGGTGTCAACTAGACCAAGGAATACCTAGAACCCTGATAAATGATTACTCTGGTGTGTCTCTGGGGATGTTTCCTGTAGGGAGTAACATGCAAGTGTGAGTAGATTAGATGTGAAATACTGCCCTCAGTGTGCATAGGCATGATCCAATCAGCAAGGGGCCTGGAGAGAGTAAAGAGAATACTAATGGGTCTCTTGAGAGAAAGCAAGATAGACTTCTGCTGCCGTGGACTCAAGGTCTGTCAGCTTTTGGACTTGATTTACATCAGCTGTCAGGTCCCCCTACCACACTCCATGTGTGTGAATGTGCTCTCTATAATGAATAAAATCCATTTTAAGAAGATAGCTCTGCAGTTTTGGAGGCCAGAGCCACAGGAGAGGGCCAGGTTCTGTTCCTGGACCAACCTAAGCACAGCAGGTGTGACTGCTTGCATTTGGAATCCTAATTGAGAGGAGGATTGGAGAGTAGAATAATTGTGGTATGATGAGACCCTATCTCTGTCTCTCTTCCCCTCCTCTCTCAAAAGGGCGAAACATGGGTAAGAAATCTGAATAGATATTTCTCCAAAGAAGATTGACGAATATGTCAATAAGCACCTAAAAAGACAGGCAACACTGGGCCAGCCAGAGGTGTGGTTGAGGTGGCTGGATCCCACATGGCTCACTGGAAGGGTTGAATCCCAGACCTGGTGGCTTGAGAAGCGTGGCTGGAGCAAGCATGTCCCTGAGTGCCCAAAATCCTGAGAGAGGAATGGAGGAGAAGGGATTGCAGGTGTGGCCATTTCCCTGGAGGCGATTTCTCACTTTCTCTCTCTCTCTCTTTCTCTCTCTCTCGTAAGTGCATGAGCCCTAAAGCAAAAACTTTAAAAAAAAAAAAAAAAGGCAACATCATTACCCATTAGAGAAATGCACATAAATCCTCAATCAAATCCAAGTTGAGTGTCCCTTGTTCATAATACCTGGGACCAGAAATTTTAGGTTTTGAATTTTTTTTCAGATTTGAGAATATCTGCATATACATAAGAGATCTTTATACCTAAAATCTAGACATGGAATTTATGTTTCATATACACCTTATACACATAACTCGAAGGTATTTTATGCAGTTTTTGTTTTGCAGCATTTTAATTGCAACCTGTTACATAAGGTCAGGTATGGAATATTCCTCTTATGGCATCATGCCACTCAAAACAGTTCTAGATTTTGGGGCATATCGGATTTCAAACTTTTGGATTAGGGATGATCAATCTGTATTAACAAATAGAAGTCAGCAATTATGAGAATAACTATAGTCCCTGACTAACTGAGATCACTTCAGGGATATAGACTGGTCCAATATATGAAAAGCCAACCAGTGTAATCCACCATATTAACTGACTAAAAAAGAAAAATCACATGATCATAACATTTTAATGCAGAAATAAAGCACTTAACAAAATTTGACACTCCTTTTTTTTTTTGCCTGAAGGTACATACACTCGCTGGAGATAGAGAAGGAGGGAGAGGTATGGAGACTGAGGATAAGTGAGAAATCACCCCCCAAGGGGATGGCCACACTGCAGTCCCTTCTACATTCTCCTCCCACAATCTTGGGCACACAGGCACACACGCCCGCCATAAGTTTTAAGTTAACAGATCTGGGACTTAAACTGCAGTCAGCCATGTAGGAGTCCAGCAACGTAACCACCACGCCATCTGCTGGTCCCTTAACACTTGTTCTTGATAAAAACTCAGAAAAATAGAGACCTTCATCAGTGCAATAAAGAGAATTCCCCCCAAAATCTACAGGTGATGTGTTCATTGGTGAATGAATATTTCCCCCCTAAGATTGGGAACAAGATAACAGTGTCCACTTTCAATGCTTATTCAACAAGTGGTTGAGTTTGTAGTTAGTGTGATCAGAGCAGAGAAAGAAAAGGCATGCAGGTCAGAAAAGAAGAAATAGTATTGTCCGTATTTGCAGATGGCATAATTGTGTACATACAAAATACATAGGAATCTATTAAAAACTTCACAGATCGAGAGTTCAACAAGGTTGTAGGGTATGAGAGAAACATACAATATCTTTTCTACATACTAGTAGTGAACATGTAGACATACATTAAAATACAATACTCTTTGGGCCAGCAGATGACGTGGTAGTAAAGGTGCTGGACTCCAACATGGCTGACTGTGGTTCAAGTCCTAGACCTGGTGGCTTGCTTTCTCACTTTCTCTCCCTCTCTCTGTTCAAATTATAAATTAATTAATTAATCAAATCAAAGAAATAATTTTAAAAATACAATACCATTTACATTTGCTTAAAATAAACATGTAGGTATAAATCTAACAAAGTTCAAACAAGATACATATGCTGAAAAGTAAACAATATTCATGAAAGCATAGGAGACAACATAGAGACCAACACAGGTGACATGATGGTTAAGGTGCTGGACTCCCATGGCTGATCATGGATCAAATCCTGAACCTGGCATCTTGCTTTCTAACTTTATCTCTCTGGTGAGCACATGTGCCCTTATAGCAAATTAAAAAATAATAATAATCATAAATAAATAAAAAATGACAATGGTGTTAAGATATCTATCTTCCTCCTATTGATACACACTCTTAATCCACTTCCTATCAAAATTCCAAGGAGGGGGTAAGCCCGGTGGTGTGGATACCACAGGGCCAATAGCACAGTTTGAGCATCTGACCAGGCAACTTGAAAAACACACCAGACATATGTGTGTGCTTGCCCCAAATCCTGACAGGAGAAAAGGCGGAGAAGGGATTGTGTGGCTGCCACGCCCCAGGGGCTGCTTTCTCATTTTCCCTCTCCCTGACAATTGCATGTGCCCTATAGCAAATTAAAAAAAGAAAAGAAAAATTCCAGGAAGATTTTTGTAGGCAGACAGGTTTTTGAAAATTTAAATAGGGTGAGGAACTAGAGTAGCTAAAATAATTTTGAAAAAGAAGAATGAGTGGGAGGATTCATCTAATTGATTTCAAGACTTTTACAGCTACAGTAATCAAGACTATGTGGTATTAGCAGAGGAACAGAGATAATGGATCTAAATAGGAATCCTAGCAATAGAACCACAGAAACATGCCCAACCAATTTTTTAAAAATGTAAGATTTATTGAATGATTAGTACTCAATTAAAAAGTTAATTACTGAGACCAGCAGATGGTGGAATGGTTACATCCCTGGACTCCCAAGTAGTCGACTACAGTTCAAGTCCTAGACCCAGTGGCTTAAAACTCATGCCAGGCGCACACGTCTGTGTGTGTCCTAAGTCCTGAGAGGAGTATGGAGGAGAAAGGATTGTAGCATGGCCATCCTCCGTGGGGGGTTATTTCTCACTTTTTCTCTCTAGTGAGCACATGTGCCTAGTAGTAAAAATCTCTCTTGAAAAAAATTTACCATGACCTAGATCATTTAACTTGGTCCTTAGAAGGATTATATGAGGTAGGTTCTCTTGTTATCCCTCTTTTTAAAGAGGGTTACGTAGCTCGCCCAAGGTTACAGAACTAGTAAGTGGTAGGATTCAAACCCAGGTAGTCTACCTAGAGAACCCATGCTCTATACCACTGTGCTATACTGCCTCTCTCTTGTTTGATTTTCTGACATAGCTGCAAAGTAATTAAAGGAAAAATAGCCTTTTTCAACAAACAGTGAAGACCAGTAGATGGCTCCAGATTTTTTTTTTAATTGTTATTCTTTGGAGTCTTATCAATGCAGGGAAAGATAAGCACATTAATACTGTCACTGGACTCCCATGTAGTCAACCCTGGTTTGAGTCCTGAACCCGGCAGCTTAAAACTCAAGCCTGGCACATACGTGTATGCCCAAAATCCCTAAAGGAGAATGGAGAGGGGATTCCTGCATGGCCATTTCCCCTGGAGGGTGAATCTCACTTTCTCTCTCTCTCTGTTTCTCTCTGTCTCTGTGGTGCACACACCGTATAGCAAAAGTCTCTCAAAAAAGAAAAATCTGACTAGAACATGGACAAAAGAAGAAGAAGAATGTCACAGAGGAAGATATACAGATGACAATAGCGTAAGATGGTCAAAATCGTTAGGCATTAGGGAAATACCAATATGAACTACAGTGAAATATAGTTTGGTGCAGAGACCTCCCTGACTGTACTGACACATGCGTACCCATGATCTGGATGAAGGCTGAGGATGGATCGCGGCACTGGGACCCTGTCCTGTTGGGGGTGCTCTTTCTCTCGCTCAGTTGTAGAAGAGAGAAGTAAACCAAGCCAAACAAAACCAAACCAACCTGGAAACAATCCAGATGTCATTCAACAAGTAAATCATTAAACAGATTGGTATTATATCCATACCATAGATTACTACTCAGCAATAAGGAATAAAATATTGGTAAACTTAATTACTTGGATAAAATGCCAGATAAGTACATTGATTGGAAAAGTCCAATTGCGAAAGTTTACATATTGTATGATTCCAGTTACATATTGTTTAAATAACTATTTTAGTATTTTTTTATTTTAAAATATTTTTGGAGAGGTTTTTGCTATAAGGCATGTGTGTTTGCCAGAAAGACAGAGAGAGATAGACAGGAAAACGAGAAATCACCCCCCCAGGGGGTATGGCTACGCCGCAATCCCTTCTCCTCCATTTTCCTCTTGGGATCTTGCGCACGCACACACATGTGCCTGGTGTGAGTTTAAGCCACCAGGTTTGGGGCTCGAACCGTGGTCAACCACATGAGAGTCCAGCAACATAGCCATTATGCTAACTGCTGGTCCTAATAGCTATTTTATTTAACTTTATTTATTTATTTAAATTTTACCAGAGAGGAATAGAGAGAGAGGAAAAGAAAACACGCTACCAAGTCCAGGACTTGAACCCCAGTTGGCCATGTGGGAGTCCAGCGCCCTTAACCACCACACCACCTGCTAGCCCCCTTTTATATAAATTTTTATAAAGAAATATTTTAATTATTACTATTTTAAAATTTGATGGGTGGGGAGAGAGAGTAAAGTGAGAAAGCAAGCCATCAGGTCGGGGACTTGAACCACGATAGCCCATGTGAGAGTCCAGCACCTTTAACTACCATGCCACCTGCTGCCCCTACTTACATAATTTTTTTCTTTAAAGAATTATTTTATTTTGGGACCAGCAGTTAGCGTAATGGCTATGTCACTGGACTCCCACGCAGTCGACTGCAGTTTGAGTCCCGGACCAGGTGACTTAAACTCACGCCGGGCGTGTGTGTGTGCGTGCTCAAGATCCTGAGAGGAGAATGGAGTAGAAGGGATTGTGGCGTGGCCCTCCCCCCTGGGGGGTGATTTCTTGCTTTCTGTCTCTCTGTCTCTCTCTGTCTGACTGGCGAGCGCATGCGCCCTATAGCAAAAACCTCTCCAAAAAAAAAAAAAAAAGAGAATTATTTTATTTAGACGTTAGTCATTTATTTTTATTTGACCAGAAAGGGACACAGAGTGATAAAGAGAAAAAGAGAGGGAAAGTGAGAAAGCAAGCCACCAGGTCCAGGACTTGAACTGCAGTTGACCACATGGGAGTCCAATGCCCTTAACCACCATGCCACCTGCCGGCCCCCATTTATGTAATTTTTGAAGACCCATCCATTTAATTTTAATAATCATTCTTTTTTATTTTTTAAATGTATTTAATTATTTTTTAATTTGACCAGGAAAAGAGAAAGCAAACCACCAGGTCCAGGACTCAAACCTCAGTCACTTATGTGGGGAGTCCAGTGTCTTAACCACCATGCCACCTGCCAGCCCCTTATTATTATTCTTTTATTTTGGTATAGGTCATATATGCTCAGCAGAGAGAGAGAAAGCAAGCTGCTAGGTCTAGAATTTGAACTTCGGCTATTTGGGAGTCCGACATCTTAACCACACCACTTACTGGTTCCTATTTATTATTTTTTAAAATTTGTCAGAGGGCACATGTACTCACCAGGGAGGGAGAGAAAGAGAGAGAAAGCACCTGCAACCCCCATGGGGAATGGTCACACTGCAATCCTTTCTCCTCCATTTCTTCTTCCTTTTGGGTTTTTGAGGGTACACATGTTGCGTGCACACATGCCTAGTGTGTTTTCCAAGGTCCAGGATTCAAACTGCGCCTTCAGCCATGTGGGATTCAGCCACCTTAACCACCACACCATGGGCTGGTGTGAAAAAAAAAATGATAGAAATGGAGAACAGATTAGTATTGCCAGTGGGTACTGGAGGAAGATTGAGGTAGTTATAAAAGGGTAACCTGAGGGATTCTCATAGAGATGGGATTGTTCTGTATGTCAATTATCTTGGTATTAATATCTTGGTTGTGATATTGTACTATAGGTTTTTTTTTTTTTTTGAGAGGTTTTTGCTATAGGGCGCGTGCGCTCGCCAGATGGAGAGAGAGAGACAGAAAGCGAGAAATCACCTCCCAGGGGGGATGACCACACCTCAATCCCTTCTCCTCCATTCTCTTCTCGGGATCTTGGGCATGCACACACACGCACCCGGCATGAGTTTTAAGCCACCGGGTCTGGGACGCAAACCGTGGTTGACTATGTGGGAGTCCAGCAACACAGCCATTACGCTAACTGCTGGTCCCTATTGTACTATAGTTTTGCAAGATGTTACCTTTGGGGAGAACTGGGTAAAGGATGCAGGGGTCTGACTGAATTATTTCTTACAACGGAGCGCTAATCTACAATCATCTCAACATAAAATCTGGAATTAAAAAATACGGCTCCAGATTTTTAAAAAAATTATGATTATTCTTTGAAGACTTATCAGTGCAGGAAAGGTAAGTACATTAATACTGTTGGCAGGAGTATGAGCTCTCCTACTCTGTGGTTCCCTAAGAGGCCATATTTTAGTAGAGCATGTGGTTTTGCATTCTGCAATAAGTCACTCATTCACCTGGCCCGATGATTCACTCAACGGAGATGATGAGTCTTTGCACATTTGGCAGGTTTTGTTTTACATAGCTGACATCAGATGTCCAATCAGCTGTGCTGGGATGCTCCAGAAAAAGAAGTCTGAAATGCAAGAAACTGCCCTGAGACCTCCCACAGCCGAGAGCTAAATTGGGAAGAGGGTGATGGCCAATCACCCCAGCAAGAATGCTTTCAGATGCCCCACTGGCCCATGGTATGTGTTCTGGTGGGAGGTGGGCAGAGGGACAAGTGATGAGAGAATGTGCAATCCTGCTGGAGGGGATTGGGTAGAAGAGCACCAAGGCCAGGGATGATTTGCTTCCCTTTTAGGTAATTTTTTGGGGACTTCTGGGAAAAATTGAACTTCCTTTGACTAACAGGCATAGAAATACATGAAGCCTGTTGATATTTATTTTTTAAATTTAATATTCATATGGTTGACCATACTTAAACTATTTCTGGAATTAGGTAACAATTGTTTCCTGGGGACAGACCTTGGATGACCTGCATCCAAAGGGGAAAAGGAGCTGCATCTGTCACTGAGTGCCCTTGGTTTCTGTATTATGTGCGTGTATTACTAATAGTGGAGAAATGTAAAATTAGCTAGGCTTCCCATAAGGCTGTTTCAGAGAGGTCCCCCTCCACCAGGTTTCTCATGAAGACTTAAGTCCAGAGAACTGCCACCTCCCCATCCTTGCCATGGGGTCTGCAGGTGTCCCCGGCGGCGGGTTACACTTTAAAGTGTATATGTGAAATAGGGTGCAAACAGCGCTCTGGGAGACGAACACTTGGCTCTCGACCTTGGGCAGGCTCGTTCACATTTCCTTGGGCTTCAGTTTTCTTATTTGTACGTAAAGGTTGACCTCCAAAGCGCTTGGCAATGTCCACAGTTTACTGCCTCACTTCCTTCTGCCCCGCACACCTGTGAGGGGCGCCTCGCGGGGCCTGTCTTAGGTCTGCAGTCAACACTGGCCCCTTGGCTCAGGGGCGTGAGGCCAAGGTCGGCCCAGAGGGTGACGACCGAAGGGCCTGCGAGGTCCTGCAGCCGGCCTCCTGGGGTGGGGATGGAGCTCCACCTCGCAGTGCGGCGGGCGGGCAGGAAGCGGGCCGGGCGGTCCCCGGGCTGCGCACTAGCCCGACACAGCCCCACTCCCGCAGTACCAGCCGCGCGCCTTCCCCCCGCTCCCAGGCGAACCCCGGCGGAGGGCTCGCGGTTCATGGCGAGGCCTTTGGGCTCCCAGAGAGGCCCCAGGAGGCGGAGATGCGGCGGGAACCCGCCCACCCCGGCGTCCCGCGCGCGC
>NW_006159580.1:1275252-1285828 GCF_000334495.1 Tupaia belangeri chinensis | reverse complement strand
CCCTCCAGGGCCCCCCTGGCCCGCCGCGCCCGTCCCCGACCCCCTCCGGGACCCCTCGGAGCCCCCTTTCCTGCCCGCTCCCGCCGTGTTCGCTCTGCCTCCTCTCGGCCGCCAGCCGCTCCACTCACTGCCTTCCTGCCCAGACCCTCACCGCCCCTGCCCTCCTACACGGCCCCGCCACCCAGTCCTGCACGGCCGTGCCCCTCGTTCCCCTCGGACCTCCACTGCGGCCCACCGGCTCTCTCCTTCCCGAAGCTCATGCTCTCCTTCTGGGTGCCCCTGTTGCATCACCCTTGAAAAAGATAGAAACCCTGCACCCAGGGCTGTTTTGCTCCGAGCGCCTTACTCCCTCCTTGGCTTGTCTTCTCATTACACAAACTAATTGCAGAAAGGTCATGGGAGTTGGGGATAAAGTTTCAGCAACCTTCTCTTTAAGAAGAGGCGGAGGCTTTTGGACAGTCTGACATAACCCGGTCCACCTCTGCTTGGCAGCCTTTCTTAAGCAATATTGGGTCCCGCGGTAGTTCTGGCACGAGGGAATGGGCTGCCAGAGCCGTTTTCACGTGCGGCTGTGTGACTGCTGTCCTGTGTTACGGTTGTGGGTTGTTGGTGGCCACAGAAATTGGGAGCTAGCTTTTCCCTTGGCTTTCAGTTCTTGTTCCTGGCTAGAGTGGGTGATGGTTAATACCTTAACCCGCCCTTGCCTCTCACGTGGAGAGAGCTCCGGGGCTTAGTGCCGCACCAGCGAGTGGCTTTCAGGAGGTAGGGCTTAGGGGCACCCAGGCCTTGTCCCATAAACCTTCCTGAGTCGCTCCATTGCATCCAAAAGTGGTGTGAGACACCTGCCCCTGGGTCCCCTGCTCCTGGCCGACTTTCTGGCTCATTTACTGTTCCTTGGCTCTTCGACTTTAATTAGAAATGATAATAGATTCAGATACATCTTTTTATTAGTCACATGACAAAAGAACAAGCAGATTGGAGGCTGGAACTGAAAGGGCCTTGGGAACTTTTCCTGGATTAACATAATATTTTTCAGATAGTGTTCATTTGAGTGTTCCGTGAAGCTAATCTGTGTAAAGTCTTAAAAAGTAGGATGAAAAACTGCAGACTAGGACAGGGAATTTAACCAGAGGAAAACTGTTAATGTGAATGGACGTAGAATGTTACAGCTTAGAAATGATCTCAGCTGTCATAGCATTGTTTAAGAACCTGGGCCTTTTCTGATTTACTTTCTCTCTAAAATAGGGTTAACCATACTATCTATTTCAAAAGGTTATTGTGAGGGTGACATAAGTTAATATATGTAAGTACTTAGCACAGTGCCAAGTGTATTGTATAGTTAAGTGTTCAGTAATACATGAGCTATGGTTATTTTGGGGGCCAGAGCTTGTGTGACAGTTTGACACAAGCCACAGACCTCTCTAGAGAAATGCATATATTGTATGCAAAACTGGTAGTTTTTATATAAATGAAGGGGGAGTTATGAACCACTATTGCACGTGCCTGAACTCAGGGCATCAGGTGGACAATCGCTGTTCTAGTTCAGCCTTTCGATTTATGGCTGAAGAAACAAGCCTAGAGGGACCAGCAGTTAGCGTAATGGCTGTGTCCCTGGACTCCCATGTAGTAGACCGCAGTTTGAGTCCTGGACCTGGTGGCTTAAACTCATGCCGGGCATGTGCGTGTGCATGCCCAAGATCCCGAGAGGAGAATAGAGGAGAAGGGATTGTGGCATGGCCATCCCCCCTGGGGGGTGATTTCTCACTTTCTGTCTCTCTGTCTTCCCAGAGAGCGCATGCACCCTATAGCAGAACCTCTCCAAAAACAGAAAGAAAGAAAAAAAGAAACAAGCCTGGGAGCAGTGACTTGCCCAGTTGCATGAAGGTCAGGCAGTGGATGGGAGCCCAGCTTCCTAACCAGGGCGCGTCCCTGCAGTACACATACATTCTGTGCCCCTTCTATGACATAGAATTTTTAAAGAAAAGTTTTAATAGTAGGTGCTGACATTTTCAGTGACTCTTTGGTGAGCAAAGTATCTTTTTTTTTTTTTTAAGAGAATTTTTTTTTTTAACTTTTTTTCTTTTTTTAAACTTGACCAAAGAGGGACAGAGTGAGGGAGAGAGAAAGGGAAAGCGAGAAAGCAAGCTGCCAGGTCTGGACTTGAGCCACAGTTGGCCACCTGGGGGTCCAGCACTCCTAATCACCACACTACCTGCTGGCCCCAAGCAAAGTGTCTTTTTCGATGAAGTAGGAGCAAGTATGACAGGCATTGGGATATTTCAGATTCTCTCAGCACTGGGTGGAAGACTGAGGAGGAAGTGGAAGAGGCTAGTATTACAGTTGTAGTTCCAGGCTCCAGGACGAGGTGCTGGGATGTGGGTCTGGTTAGGGGAAAAGGCTGAACCCCAGGGGCTTTTGTTTGTTGAGCTTGGAAAAGCTGCCTAATCATGTGTGACATTTGTGTCTCTGTGTAGTCTCTAACACACACACACAGACACACACACACACACACACACACACACACACACAGAGCCCTCCCTGGGGAGAAACTATGCCCTTGTGACTTGCTGAACTTGATGAGGAAAGGAAAGGCACATTGAGTTTGCCGTGTTAGATAAACATTGTAGGTGTCTGATAATTACTTGCTGGTGATGCAGTGCCATTTGACCTGGGGGAGAATGTCCCATAGCAGAGAGGATATTCCAGCGACTCATGTCTAATTTGGGGCACGAAGTTTCAGATAATAAAGTCTTTTGTTGGAACGCATCGTTCTGATTAGTAGATTATATTGATAAGATTTGTCGGGCCAAGAGATTTTTCCTAAGTGCCCGCTGTAGCTCAGGCTCTGACGTGGGCGCGGGGAGACATGTGTCTTTTCAGGGCTTGAACCCACGATTTGGATGACTGCGGCTCAAGGCAAGCAGCTTTAATGCACAGTGTTCATTGAAATAGATCCAGGAAGAGATGTTTACTTAGAAACACAAAGTAATCATTCATTTTTAAAAAATCTAAAATGGATTTTTCCCTAAGTTAGATTTTTATTTTCAATCACCTTACTAATGACCTTTTATTGTACAAGAAAGAAGCAATATGATTGATTGTAGAGCGAGTTAGAGGACAGTAGCTAATGGAAAAGACATGGGCTCTGGAGCCAGACAAGCCAGATTTGCCTTCCAGTTCTGCCACTAACGAGCAGGGCAGCCTTTGTGAGCCCTGGTTTCCTCATCGGTAAATGATCAGGAAGAAGCTGGCTCCGTCGCCCGGTGGGTAAGGCAGCTGCATCCCACAGGGCTGAGCCTGCGTTGGAGCCCAGACCCTGTGACTTGAGAAACATGCTGGGAGCATGAGGAACACAGTGGAAATGTGTTCAGACGTTCCCAAAATCCCAGAAGGAGAGCTGGCAAGTGGTGTGGTGAAGGTGCCGAATCCCACAGTCCAGCGCCACAGTTCAGGTATCAGACCCAGGGGCTTGGAAAACACTCGGGGTGTGTGCGTGCGTGCCCAGAATCCTGAGAGCAGAATGGAAAAGGGACTGCGGCATGGCTGTCCCCACTGGGGGATCATTTCTCACTTTCCCTCACTCTCTCTCTGGTGGCCATACACACCCTAACGCAAAAACCTTAAAAAAATACCCTGGAAGGACCGAGATGGAAGAAAAGGAGTAGTGGCATCGCTGTTCCCCATGGGACGTGCTTTTTTTCCTCCCTCTCTGGAGAGTGATTGTGCACGTTAGCCAAAAATAAATAAATAAAAAATAAGGAAGAATAATACATACCTAGCAGATTTTTAGGGGGGTTGAGGGCAAATGACTTGTTCCAGTGCCTGACATGTAAATAAATACATGCAATGAAGAGTAGTCAACGTAACGGCGAGATGAGGGACACCACCACAGCTGGGATGACAGAAACCCACTGAATCTTGGGACCAGCAGTTAGCGAAATGGCTATGTCGCTGGATTCCCATGTAATTGACCGCGGTTCGGGTCCTGAACCCGGTGGCTTAAAACTCAGGCCGGGCGCGTGTGTGTGCGTGCATGCCCAAGATCTCAAGAGGAGAATGGAGGAGAAGGGATTGCGGCGTGGCCATCCCCCCTGGCGGGGGCGGGGGGGTGATTTCTCGCTTTCTGTCTCTCTATCTCTCTCTGCCTGGCAAGCGCATGTGCCCTATAGCAAAAAAACCTCTCCCCCCAAAAAAGAAACCCACTGAATCTTTTTTTAAAAAATTTGCTGTAAGGTACATATGCTCACCAGAGAGAGACAGAAAGAGAGAGGGGAAGAGAGAGGAGAGGGCCCGGCAGGTGGTGTGGTGATTAAAGATGTTGGACTCCCACATGGCTGACCGTGGTTCGAGTCTCAGACCTGGTAACTTGTTTTCTCACATTCTCTCTCTCCGTCTTTCTCTGGTCAAATTCAAAAATAAGAAAAAAAAAATGTAATAATAAATAAAGTTAAATAAAAATAATTATTTTAAAAAAAAGAGAGAGAAAGGGAGTGAGAAAGCACCCCGTTGGAGCTATGTTCCCACACCGTCTTCATTCTCCTTTCAGGATTTTGGGCGCACACGCCTATTTCTGCAGTGTGATTTTCAGGCTGCCAGGTCTAGGACTCGAACCACAGAGTCAGCTCTGTGGGATCTAGGCACATTAACCACTACGCCACTGGCTGGTCCCCACCCTCTCCTGGCTCGTTTTGTCTTCTGTCAGAAGTCTTAATTATTTACTCTAAATGACTGCAGGAAATGTGACCCTGAGTAACGGGGACATAGCTTTAGAAATGATAGATACTTTATTAATTATAATTATTATTTTTTAATACTTATTTATTTTATTTATTCATTCATTTATTTTTTAGTTTGAGCAGAGAGAGACAGAGGGTGAGAATGAGAGAGAGGAAGTGAGAAAGCAAGCCACCAGATTCAGGACTTGAACCCTGGTCAGCCATGTGGGAGTGTCCAGCACTCTAACCACCACGCCACCTGTTGGTCCCGATTTATTTTTATTTTTAAAGTTTCTTTCTTTCATGAGTGAGAGTGTACATGTGAGAGAGAGGTAGATACCCCCATAGGGTCTTTATGCTGCAGTCCCCCCCAGCCTTAGCCAGTCTGCCCCATCATGCTCACGTGCGTGCCCAGTGTACTTAGGGGAGCCTCCCATGTGGATCAGCTTCACAGAGCATCTCTGTACCACCATCCAGCTCCACAAGAGGCATTTTATTTTTTGTATTTATTTTAAAGATTTATTTATTTTTATTCATTTATTTATTTATATATTTTAATTTGAGCAGATTGAGAGAGAGAGAAAGCGAGAAAGCAAGCCATCAGGTCTGGGACTTGAACTGTGGTCGGCCATGTGAGAATGTCCAGTGCCTTAACCACCACGCCACCGGCTGGCCCCCACAAGAGATATTTTAAAAGCTTAAGTAATGGGTAAGATTCAGAGTCATGGAAGATTTCAGAATTCCTTTTGGAGAATAAGAGAGGCTGTGAGCTCAACCGTCCTGGTCCCTGGTCGTGCCTGCACTCACCACTCACCCTGAAGGGCACTGAGGAGTAGAAAGCTCTGAGATCTCTGCGGCTCGCCCCCAGCGGACAGCGGGGAGCTCCAGGCTGGAGGAGGCTGACTGCTTGCTCAAGATCAGTTTAGGTGGACGTTTATAAGATGAGTTTCAGCTTTCAGGTCATGTTTCTTCACACCAGACTGTAGTTAATCGTCACCTTTATTTCCCAAATCATTATTTTGTGCATTTTCTAGTAACAATCAAATCATTTCTGTTTCTTTATCTTTCTCATGATCTTATGTTACTTCAGAACAAAGCACTTTTATTTACCTAGCAAATGTTTAAAAATAGCCACTGTACTAACAAGCACATTACAAGTCTTATGATGATTTAATTCTTATAATCCTCAGAAGTAGACAGTGGGCTCATTTTGTAGAGGAAGAAGTGAGGCACAGAGAGGATGAAAAGCTCGCCCTAAGTCCTAACCCAGCGATGGCACTCAGCTCCAGAAACGTGCTCTTCAGCTGTGCTCGGCTGCTCTCATCCCTCTCCGCTCACCGCCGCTGTCCGCGTGCCGTGTCACCAGCTCCCGAGAGGGCTCCCGTCCTGCCCCGTGCCTCATTCATCTCCTTCCTTTCATCAAAGCATAAACACCCTCCCGATTTCTAGCAATGTAGATTCGTTTTGTCTGGTTTTGTAACTTACATGAGCGGAGTTGTATGATACATGTACTTTTGTGTCTGGCTTCTTTGGTGTAACATTATGTTTGTGTTATTAATTCCTATTTTGCATCAAGTTGTGGACTCCACTTTTCATTGTTGTATAGTACTTCATTATGTAAATGTACCTTAATTTATTTAAACATTTTACTATTGCTAGATGTTTGGATAGTTTCCCAGTTTGGCGTTATGACCATAGTCATAATAGTTTCTAGTAGCACTATTTATGCCACCAGGAACATTCTACTATATGTCTTTTGGTGAACAAATGTATACATATCTATAGGGAATATATTGAGTCATGAGAAAAATGACACATTTTTTGAATAGAAAAATACATCATGATTTTTCTGATAACCCAATGTATAAGAATATAATTTTTCTTTTGGAGAGGTTTGTGCTATAGGGTGTGTGCACTCCAAAAAGACAGAGACAGGGAGACAGAAAGCGAGAAATCCCCCCCCCCCCACCCCGAGGGAATGGCCATGCCACGATCCTTTCTCTCTTCCATTCTCCTCTTGGGATCTTGAGCATGCACACACATGTGCCCAGCGTGAATTTAAGCCACCAGGTCCGAGACTTGAACCGTGGTCGACTACATGAGAGTCCAGTGATGTAGCCATTATTCCATCTGCTGGTCCAAGAATAGAATATTTTAAAAATAATTATTTTATTTGGCTTTATTTATTTACTTATTTTTTAATTTGACCAGAGAGAGACAGAGTGAGAGATAGAGGGAAAGTGAGAAACCAAGCTGCCAGGTTCAGGACTCAAACCATGGTCGGCCATGTGGGATTCCAGCGCTCCTAACCACCACAGCATCTGCTGACCCCACCAAGAATAGAATTTAATAAAATTATAATTTTAATACTAGAGAATAAATGTGAGAGAGAGAGAGAAAGCACCCCGGTGTGGTCATGCTGCAATCCTTTTCCTCCATTTCTCATCTTGTTAGGATTTTGGACATGCATGCCCATGCAGTTGGCATGCTTTTCAAGCTGCCACAGGGTATGCCTATGTTCAGCTTTCATGTCGATAGATATTGCTAGATAGTTTCCCGAGGTGGCTGTCCCAATGTACACTTCCGCCAGAAGGGAATGAAAGATAAGAGTTCTAGTTGTTCTACATCTTTGCCAACGCTTGGTATTTTTTGTTTTTGTTTTTTAGTTTTCTATAGGGCATGTGTGCTTGCTGGAGAGAAAGAAAGAGAGAAAAACAGGCAGAGATAGAGAAAGAGAAAGAGAAAGAAAGAAATCACCTCGTTAGGGCTGGCCATGAAGCAATCCCTTCTCTGTTTTCCTTTCAGGATTTTGGGCATGCACACACACAGGCCTGGCATGTGTATTAAGCCACAGGTTCAGGACTTGAACCATGTAGTTGACCATGTGTATCCAGTTACTTCAACTGTCATGCCACCAGCTGAGCCCACTTGGTATTTTTCATCTTTTTAATTTTAGCTGTTCTGGTGGATGCTTTAATTTTGTTTTGTTTTGTTTGTTTGCTATAGAGCATGTGTGCTTGCTGGGGAATGGGGGGCAGGGAGAAAAAGAACCCACCCTATAGGAGGCTGGCTACACTGCAGTCCTTTTTTCCCATTCTCTTCTCAGAATTTTGGACACACACACACACACACAGGCCCAGTGTTTTTTAAGCTGTTGGGTCTAGGACTGGAACCACGTAGTTGGCCACGTGGAATCTAGCCACCTTAACCAGCACACCACTAGCTGGGGCCACCTGGTATTTTTCACGCTTTTTTTTTTTTTTTTTTAAGTTTTTTTTTTTCTTTTTTTAAACAAGTTTTTGCTTTAGGGTGCATAGGATTGCTGGAGAGAAACAGACACAGTGAGAGGGAAAATGAAAAATCATCCCCACAGAGGGGAATGGCCATGTTGCCATCCCTTCTCCTCCATTCTCATCTTAGCATCTTGGGCATGCATGCATATGTGCCTAGTATAGTTTTCAAGCCTCCAGGTCTGGGACTTGAACTGTGGTCAGCCATGTGGGAGTCCTGTGATGTAACTACTATGCCATCTACTGGCCCTATGATTTTTCATCTTTTTTATTTTAGCTATTCCACCAGAATAAATTACTTTTTTTTCTTTATCTGTGATAACCCAGATGGCCACTTTGTTTTTGCTCTCTGTTCAGATTTTAAAATTGATACACTGGGTCCAGCAGATGGCGTAGCAGATATGCTGTTGGGCTCCCACATGACTGACTGTGGTTTGAGTCCCAGACCCAGTGGCTTGGAACTCCCGCCGGGTGTGTATGCATGTGTGTCCAAGATCCTGGGAGGAGAATGGAGAAGAAAGGACTGCGGCATGGCCATCCCCCTGGGGAGTGATTTCTCAGTTTCCCTCTCACTGTCTCTGTCTCTCTCTTTCTGGTGAGTGTATGTGCCCTAAGACAAAAGCCTCAATCAAAAAACAAATTCTTATATACTTTTAATCACAACAACTGTCAGAACTTTGAAAACATAAGCCTTTTTTTTTTTTTAAGTTTGCTATAGAGTGCATGTGGTCATTGGAGAGAGAGAGACAGAGGGAGAAATCACCCCCTCACCCCAGGAGGGATGGCCATGGTGCAATCCCTTGTTCTCCATCCTCCTCTACGGACTCTGGGCGCACACGCACACGTATCCAGCTTGTCCTTCAAGTGGCTGGGTCTCGGACCCTCGTCACGCAGTGGCTATTGGGATATAGACGCCTCAACCACCACGCCATTGACTGGCCCACTAGGGTTATTTCTTAACCTGTAACATTTCTTACACAATCATGCACATGAAGGGAACTGAAAGGCCGTTTTCCAGACATTGGCATTTCTGTGAAATATTTGGTCTTCAGACTACTCTGGATACTCAACAATTTCATTCTGCTCTGTGGTTTTAGTACCCTACCAGCACAGCATTTTGTCTTTACTAAAGAAATACAAATTGGAATTACCTAGCTTCTTATATTACAGTCTTGATACTTTTCCAAGGGTGATTCCCTTTATAGTAAAATGGTTGTTTTGTGTCTTAAAAAGTAGCATTTAGGGAACCAGCAGTTAGCGTAATGGCTATGTCGCTGGACTCCCACGTAGTCGACCGCAGTTCGTGTCCCGGACCCGGTGGCTTAAAACTCATGCCGGGCGCGTGTGCGTGCGTTCCCAAGATCCCGAGAGGAGAATGGAGGAGAAGGGATTGTGGTGTGACCATCCCCCCTGGGGGGTGATTTCTCGCTTTCTGTCTCTATGTCTCTCTCTGTCTGTCTGGCGAGCGCACGCGCCCTATAGCGAAAATCTCTCCAAAAAAAAAAAAAGTAGCATTTAGAAACATTTCAAAGCAGTATGTGCTTGACATAGAATAGCTTAATGTATGGTTCACAATGATGCAAATCACCTGCTTTGAAAAATTAATTGAGAAGCATGCCTTTTTAAAAACTATTTAGTTATCTATTTTTATGCTAGAGGGTATGTGTGCTTGCCAAAAAGTGGCAGAGAGGGAGAGGGGAAAGCACCCCCCATGGGGAATGGCCATGCTGCAGTCTCTTCCTTCTCTTTAGGATTTTGGGCGTGCATGCACATGTGCCTGCTGCATTTCTCAACTGTCAGATCTGGGACTTGAACCATGTGGTCAGCCACGTGGGATCTGGTTGCCTTAACCATCAGGCTACAGAGCTGGCCTGAGAAACATGTTGATGTAGCAGAAAGAATGATATTTTGGATTCCAAAATGTGGCTGTGAATTTTGACTCTGAACGTACTTCTGAGTTGTACGTTCAACCAGTCTTTTAGCTTCTCCCAGTTTCATTTTTTATTTTCATGTAAAATGAGGATAGTAATGCATAATGCTTGGCAGATTCAAAATAATGTATAAAATTACTTGGTCCTGGCCAGTCTTGTAGCGCAGTGGTGAAGCCCTGCACAGAGGAAGCTGGATCCCACTTGATCAGCTGTGGTTGATGTGCGATTGTGTGCCCGGATGCTGATGGGGTAGGGAATTGGAGAGGAAATGTGCTGCAGCATGACCGAGCCCCGTTACGAAGATCTTTGCGTCTCTCTCTTTCATGTAGCACCTTCTGGCACGAAAAAAATAAAAAAAAATTAAGATTAAAGATTAAATTGGTCCCGAAAAATTACTCAATAAACAGTAGTCATTACTATTTATTAGAGTTGTTGAAGAGAGATCACTGTTAGTTTTTGGAGATAACTTTTCATTGCCTTCAAGATTGCCCAACTTGTCCAAATATCTAATTATTTTTTTAATAAAGAATTATTTTATTAATCTTTATTTATTTATTTATTTTAATTTGACCAGAGAGGGAGAGGGAGAGAGAGAGAGAGAGAGAGAGAGAGAGAGAAAGTGAGAAAGCAAGCCACTAGG
>NW_006159580.1:1250315-1275135 GCF_000334495.1 Tupaia belangeri chinensis | reverse complement strand
TTTTTTTTTTTTGAGAATTTTTGCTATAGGGCGCATGCACTCACCAGACAGACAAAGACAGAGAGACACAAAGCGAGAAATCATCCCCTAAGGGGGATGGCCATGCTGCAATCCCTTCTCCTCCATTTTCTTCTCAGGATCTTGGGCATGCACGCACACGTGCTCAATGTGAGTTTTAAACAAAACACTGGGTCCGGGACGTGAACCGCGGTCGACTACATGGGAGTCCAGCGACATAGCCATTACACTAACTGCTGGTCCCCTTATTAAACTTTTAAAAAATAATTATATATTTAATTTTATTCACTTATTATCATCATTATTATTTTTTTAACTTGACCAGAGAGAGACAGAGAGAGAGAGAGAGAGAGAGGGAAAGTGAGAAAGCAGGCCGCCAAGTCCAGGACTTGAACCATGGTCGGCCATTTGGGAGTCCAGCGCCTTAACCACCATGCTAACTGCCGGCCCATTCTTAAACTTCAACAGCGAGATGAAGTTGAATGTTTTTGCTTAGTACCTAAGGAGGGAAGGAACAAAAGATTATCCCCTGTGTCATCTTTTTCTTTTTTATATCAAGGTGTACTACAAGGAGGAAACTTTGATCTCAGCATAAGCGAAATAGCTGAAGGGTCAAAACATGGTTTGACCTTTAGAGGATTTCCTTATGTAGAGTTGAAGAAGATAACATAATCATATACTATAGTCTTTTTTTTTTTTTGGAGAGATTTTCACTGTAGGGCACATGCACTCGCCAGACAGACATAGAGAGACATAGAGACAGAAAGCGAGAAATCACCCCCCAGGGGGAATGGTCACGCTGCAATCCCTTCTCCTCCATTCTCCTCTCGGGATCTTGGGCACGCATGCACACGCGCCCGGCGTGAGTTCTAAGCCACCGGGTCCGGGACACGAACCGCGGTCGACTACGTGGGAGTCCAGCGACATAGCCATTATGCTAACTGCTGGTTCCCTATACTATAGTCTTAAACAAAAATTAGACTTAATTTACTTACCCTCACCTAGTATGGAATCTGGTTGAACAGTAATCTTGAGTATGGCATTAATCACTGAACAGATTCTTTTCTTTTAATCTATTTTGTTTTTTATTGATAAGCAAAATAATTAAAGACAAAAACACAACAACCTTAGAGTTGGAACAGCAGTAAGTGAAAAATACGGACCGCGTCAGGAATTTGCGTGTCATCCTTCCACAGGGGCCAGGCTAATCTCTGTGTCATTTCAGCGTTAGTATCTGTGCAGCTGAAGCCAGCACGTGAATGGCTGCTTTTCATCACAGCTCTGTTCTTGCTCTCCACTGGCGTGTGGCCCCTGCAGTAGTGGGGTGTGCTTTGTGGCTGCGTCCGAAACCAGAGTTTGATGACGCCTGGGGTAAAATGGGTGCATGCGTAGAGTGGGAGAAGATACATGGAGTGAGAGTGCATGGGTGAAACTCAGGTAACCCGAGACTGGGGAGGAGCTGGAGCAGAAGGGCAAGGAAATCAAATCAGCCAGTATCAAGGGGGCAGAGGTGCTGTGGTTAAGACGCTGGACTCCCACATGGCCGACCACGGTTCAAGTCCTAGACCTAGCAGCTTGCTCTCTTACTTTCCCTCTCTCTCTGTATCTCTGTCTGGTGAGCATATGTGCCTATAGCAAACTAAAATAATAAGTTAAATAATTCTAAAAAAAAAATAAGAGGCCTTTCATTCTGTGTGGTTAAGGCAGTAGCTGCTGCATGTGCCAGTACCGAGGACGTTTTCCAATATGTGTAAGCATTAGAACCAGTCAGTACTTCCAGTCAAGGGGAAAACAAGTCTGCTTGCCACAGAAATAAGGAACAGGTATATTATAAAGTAGTTGTTAGGTCGACTTCGTTTTATTTACCGTGATCAGTTACCGTTTTACATGTGTGCTCAGTCTTTATAGCGTGTTGGTTATATGTAGCTCGGCTGCCAGCCCATCATTTAAAACATTATAGAGACCATCGATGCGAGGTATTAATATATTTAAGTCTGACTTCACGGGAGGGGTATGTTCCCAAAACTTATTTCCAAGTTTGGACTTCAGAGTGTGTCGTCTACTACTACTACCCAATTGTTTTCTAATGTTAGTGTCCTAAGTTAGCTCCCCACAGCCAGAATGGGTTAGTTATATGTAAATCAAATTTACTATTAGATGGAGTTTTGGAACTTGGTCATTGGGAAACTATTTGAAGGAATGGAGGAGTCTTAAGGAGAAGAAAGTATTTCCCTTCCCATTCCTTAAGTAAAAATTACTTACTTAAGATCAGTTAGATCGGAACCAGCAGTTAGCGTAATGGCTATGTCGTTGGACTCCCATGTAGTTGACTGCGGTTCAAGTCCTGGACCCGGTGGCTTAAACTCACACTGGGCATGTGTGTGTGTGTGCCCAAGATCCCGAGAGGAGAATGGAGGAGAGGGGATTGTGGTGTGGCCATCCCCCCTGGGGGGGTGAGTTCTTGCTTTCTGTCTCTTTGTCTCTCTCTGTCTTTCTGGCGAGCACATGTGCCCTATAGCAAAAACCTCCCCTCCCCCCCAAAAAAAATCAGTTAGATCATTATCTCACCGAGAAGGTTTTTGGCTGTCACTGTGCAATGGGTGTGACCAGGTTTTGATGAGCAGGAGGCCAGGCATGTTGGTGTCCTGCACTATGTGAAATAGTCTCCCATAAAGAAGCACTGTGCCTTGTCTTTTTGACTTTTAAATATTGTTAGATGTTTACCTAGGCAGATTGTTTTGTTTGGATTTTATGGGCCCAGATCTGTTTTATATAAAAAAGCAAAGTATCACACAACCTTAAAGTACAAAGAATGTTCCAGGACTACAACTTCCATGGTGGAAGATTGTTTTGAGCTTTACCAAGAGTTGGCCACCATTTTGGAAAATGCTGTCATTCTTGGCTTTGCCAGTCGTGCTATTGGCGTTACCAATACGATAAACCTGTGTATGTGCACGTTTGTAGCTGACCTAATCCACACATGGGTGCAAGCATCCGACAGCTCTGTCTTTTAGTGCACTGGTGTTGGAGCATTTATAGTTAGAATACAAATGTTTTCTTTTCTTTTTTTTTTTTTTGAGAGGTTTTGACCAGAGAGGGACAGAGAGAAAGAGAGAGAGAGAGACAGAGAGACAGAGAGAGACAGAGAGACAGAGAGAGAAAGCAGTAGTGAAAACATGTTTGTCTTTTTGTTTATTTTTAAAGAATTATTTATTTAATTTTACTTATCATTATTATTGTTTTCAGTTTGCTACAGGGCACGTGCGCTCACCAGAAAGAGACAGAGAGACGGAGAGAGAGAGAGAGGGAAAGTGAGAAAGCAAGCCACCAGGTCTGGGACTCAAACCGCCGTCGGCCATATGGGAGTCCGGCACCCTAACCACCACACCACCTGCTGGCCCCTGTATGTCCTTTTTCTTAGACAAATCTATTTTTGTCTTTCACTTGATCTTAGACAAAAAGCTGAGAAGCAGTTGTTCCTCTCTTTTCTTCATTCATTTATTCATTCATCTTTGTGTTTTCAACTGGGGGGAAAGAAGGGGGACACATTTCATTTGAGGTCGATGGGAAGTTAGAGTCCTGGCAGTGTATCGTAGCACGTCCTTTTGCTGAGCCTCAGCAGCGCCTCTTACCCATTCTCTTTCTTTCAGGCAGTTGGCTGTGGCTCCTTAGCCCAGGTGACACCAGGCAGGTCGAGCTGCATGAGCAATGGGGCTGAGTTGAGAAGCAGCAGGGCATGTCCAACGCTGCGTACGGTTCTGTCACTAGAATGTGGGCTTGCAGGCTGAAACATGGCTAGGAAGGGTACTGGGAGGGCAGAGAGCCTCGATCCCAGAGGTCTGTGCTGTGCCGGGGGTCTGGTTAGAACTCGGGTCTCCGTTGCCGTAGTTCTCGTTGCCTTTGCCTTTGCCTTTGCCCTGAGACTGTCGGAGCTTCTCCAAACTCCTCCTAACCTTGACTGTGAAAAGTCAAAAAGAGGGTGTGGCGTTACCAAGTGTGAGTTCTTGAGATAGACTGCCGGCTATTGTGAACTCGCTCTGTGACCCTAGGAAGGTGTATGAGCTTTCTATGCCTCTGTGTCTCCTTCTTAATACCAGTCTTTATATCATGGGGCCATTGATAAGAATAAATTAATTAAAATGTATACAGTGCTTAAAGCCTAGAATCAAGTAAGCATTATTATTTTTTAAAGAATTATTTTATCTAACTGTATTTATTTATTTATTTATTTATTTTAATTTGTCCAAATGGTGCTTGTTTCTTTCCCTCATGAAAGAAAGAAATTAAAAAACGAACAACAAAAAAACCCCCAATTCTCCTGAGCTACTGATTTTCACAGCTTCTCAATCTACATGTACTCTGAAATCTCCCACTTCCCGCCAAATGAGAAAGCAAGCTGCCAGGTCCAGGACTTGAACCGCGGTCAGCCAGGGAGTCCAACACCCTTCACCACCACGCCAAAGTAAGCAATTATTAAATATTAGCTATTGGGTTGGCCCATGACCTAATAGTTCGGGCAACTGGATCCTACAGGGCTGAGTGGTTCGAATCTTGGACCTGGCAGCATGAGGGACATGCTGGGTGCATGTGCATGTACGTCCAGGATCCTGGAAAGGAGGAGGAGGCACTGGGGCATGGCCATGTACCAGGGGAGGTGCTTTCTCTCTCTCTAGTGAGTACATGCACCCTCTGTAAAAGAAAAAAAAATAGTTAGCTATTGTTATTAATTCTTTTAAAAAATGAGATGGAGAGAGCATATATACATTTGTGAAGAAGAGAGAGAGAGATTTTCTTTCTTCAAAAGAGATTTTTGCTATAGGGCATGTGTGCCTGCCAGAGAAACAGAAAGTGAGAACTCATCCCGCAGAGGGGATGGCCACACCACAATCCCTTCTCCATTCTTCTTTTGTAATTTTGGGCACACACCTACACATGTCCAGTGGGAGTCTGGGACTCGATCCATAGTCCCCTGTGTAGGAGTCTAGCGACGTAACCAGTATGCCATCTGCTGGTCCCAAGATAGATATTCTCGACAGGGTCTATGCACCCCAAGTCCTCCTGCCCCAGCCTCCAGTTAGCCAGGAATACAGGCCTACACCAGCACAGCTGGTGTGTTGGGGTCAGACCAGGAGCCAGTCCTGGGTCTCTGTGCAGCCCCAGCGAGTGCAGAGTGGCACCCTTCTGTTTGTGCCCCCATGGCCAAGCCTGTTCACTATTATTTAAAATAGTTTTGGGCTTTGCCGTGTCTGCATGGGCAGTCTGGGCATGCTGGTTAGAGATCAGGTTGGTAGGCTCCTGACTGGGCCAGGTCTTCCTCAACATGATGGGTGTGTGCTTCCCATGATCCTGCCTGGGGAAGGATCGTCATGTGGAGACCCTGCCACAGGTGTCTCTGTCTCTGTCTCATATGAAGGAAATAGGTGAATAAACTTTGGAGAACAGAGATTTTTGTTCTCAGAAAAGTATCATTCTTGGGACCAGCAGTTAGCGTAATGGCTATGTTGCTGAGCTCCCACGTAGTTGACCGTGGTTCGCGTCCCGGACCCAGTGACTTAACTCAAGCCAGGCGCGTGTGTGTGCGTGCCCAAGATCCCGAGAGGAGAATGGAGGAGAAGGGATTGCAGCGTGGCCATCCCCCCTGGGGGGTGATTTCTCACTTTCTGTCTCGGTCGGGAAAGCACACGCCCCCTATAGCAAAAACCTCTCAAAAAAAAAAAAAAGTATTCTTTTTCATTTTTCCTAGATGTTAGTTTTATTATAAAAACTAGATAGAGCTTTTAAGCATGTACTAATTTCCCTCTTTCTGTCTCTCCTTTTAAAATACTTTGCACTTTTTTTTTTTTTTTTTTTTTAATTATCAGAGGGTGTTTGCACTCACCAGAGCGAATGCAGAGGGGAACATCCCATAATGATGTGTGGTCACACTGCAGTCCAGTCCCTTCTGTTTCTCCATTCTGTTGCACGTAAAGCTGGCATGTTTTTCAAGCCACTAGAGCTGAGATGTGAGCGGCGTTTGGCCGTTTGCGATCCGGCTCCCGTAACCGCTAAGCTCGGGATTGTAATGCACTTGTTTTTAGTTGCCAGGAGGCACGCATGCTCGTCAGTAAGAGAGAAAGAGGAGAGGAGATAGAGGGGGAGAGAGAGAGATGGAAAGAGGAGACGTGCTTTCAAGCTCCTGGGGCAAGGAATTGAACTACAGTCTGCCATGTGAGATCTGGCTTCCTTAGACACCACGCTGTGGGGCCAGCCCTGCACCCTCTGATTATCTCTAATGGAAGGGCTGTGCCATCCACCTTAGCCTCACAGGGAATTTATTTCCGTATTTATAGATGACACTTGTACCTCGTTTAGCATGCCTGACTAATCAGACATACTATACCTGGTTTGCAATGTGTGGAAGAATGTGGATAGATTACTGGATGTATCTTTCAGTTCAGTCCACTTTTTGGCAGTTTTTATTGATTTATTTAGGTTTTTGCCATAGAGCACATGTGTTTGCCAGAGTGAGAGAAAGACAGAGAGAAAGTGAGAAATCAGCCCCGTGGGAGGGTGGGCATGCCTCAGTCCCTTCTCCTACATAATCCTGGGATTTTGGACGTGCACACACTCGCACCATGATTTTCAAGTCCCCAGGTCTGGGACTCGAACGGCAGTTGACCACGTGGGAGCCCAGCACCTTAACCACCATGCTACCTGTGATTCCTTTGCTTTATATTCTTACCAGTTCATTCAGTAAACATGAATTGAGCATCCGTAATCCTGACTTTGTGCTGGATACAGACTAAATGATACAGTTTGAGCCTTTAAGTATGTCATATTCTTTAGCGTTAGAGACCTCTATTTTAAATTTTATTTATTAGTTTATTTACTTTATTTGCTATAGGGCATGTATATTTGCCGGAGAAAGATAGCGAGAAAAAGTGAGAAAGCACCCGTCTTCATACTCCTCTCGAGATTTTGGGCAAGTGCACACATGCACCCGGCCTATTTTTCAAGCTGCCAAGTTTGGGATTTGAACCGTGTTGTTAGCTGTGTGGGATCCAGTTGTCCTTACCAACGTGCTACTGGCTGGGCCCTTTATTTTAAACTCTTCTTTGCATCCTGTACAACTCCTTTAGGTGGTGCGAACCAGCTACACCCAGGCATTGAATGTGCCACGCCCTTGGGTATGTGTTCTTTGAGTCATCTGTGAAGGGGAGACAGTTCAGAGGTCGACAAGGCTCCCCGTTCATTGGAAGGTGTAACAGTCTGATTCTGAGCAGCCTTTGCCTTTTTTCATTGCCAGAGTGTGTGCACTTCCTTGAGAGAGGCAGAAAGAGTAAGAGGGAGAAAGAGCCACCCCTGTGGGGCGTGATCCCACTGGCAGTCCTCTCTCCATTTTTCCACCCTGCTGGGATTTGGGGCATATACACAGACGTGCCCGGCATGTTTTTCAGTCTGCTGGGGTGGAGATGCCACCATGGACAGCTGTGTGGGATCAGCTCCCTTAACCACTAGGCTACAGGGCTGACCGTAGTTTTTGTCTCCTAAAATAAGCATATGTGTTCATCAAAATTAGTGCTGTTCTGCTCAGAACTTAAGGACAGCCTGAGTGTATGATATGACTTCCCTTTTCCTCAGTTTCCTCCTTGGGCAGTTTTCAAAGGTCAGATATTCTATATGTTATACTTCCCTAAATAGCTGTTTGAGATGATACCATGAAAAAATGCCCATTTTTATTTAATGGTGAAAACCAACAATTCTTGGTGGAATCGGCCTTTCTTTTCTGAGCATTCGCAAGTGCATCCTCACTTTGGATAATCCAGAGCCTGTATGTAGTTTTTAAAATCAGAAATATAATATCCAGTGGGGCCAGCAGATGGTGTAGTGGTTACCTGTCTGGACTCCCTCATGGTCAACCATGGTTTGAGTCCCGGACCTGGTGGCTTGAAAATCACACTGGTGTGTGTGTACCCAAGATCCCCAGAGGAGAATGGAGGAGAAGGGATTGTGGCATGGCCATCCCCCCTGGGGGTTGATTTCTTACTTTCCCTCTCACTGTCTCTCTCTTTCTCTCTCTCTCCCTGCTACCCCCTCCCATAAGCACTCATGCCCTAAGGCAAAAACTTCTAAACAAAAACAAAAACCAAAAAATCAAAACAAAACTGAAAGAAATATTGAGACCAGCAGTTGGCATAATGGCTATGTCGCTGGACTCCAATGTAGTCGACCGCAGTTCGCGTCCCGGACCCAGTGGCTTAAACTCACACCAGGCACGTGTGCGTGCGTGCCCAAGATCCTGAGAGGAGACTGGAGGACAAGGGATTGTGGCGTGGCCATCCCCCTGGGGGGGGTGATATCTCGCTTTCTGTCTCTCTGTCTCTCTCTGTCTGTCTGGTGAACGCATATGTGCCCTATAGCTAAAACCTCTCCAAAAAAAAAAAAAAATGCAAGAAATATCCAGATTTCATGAATTACTGCTCTAGACATAAATTTGGGAATTGTCAAGAAGTGAAAGTAAAGGAAATTAAAGTGAATGTGCTAGAATAACAGGAAATGTGCCTGACCAAGTGAGACCTGCCAGACGTGGGTCGTGAGTGGCGGCGACTTCAGGACCGGTGTTGGGAGGGAACGTGGGTCCTGATCGCGGTGGAAGCTCAGTGGCCGAGAATGAAGAGCGAGCAGAGGCGGCCACCTCAGTCAGTCACCGAGGAGCTCTAAGTCCTAGCTCCAGACTGATCAACGAAAGGGTATCTCGTTAGGTGTAGATGACATCACAGCGGGACTCCAAGCCGTCAGATATGTGACAGTGAGGTTATGTGGGGTGAGTTACAGTGAGGAGGCCACATGTCTTGTGTGGACTGAATTCTCAGTACTCAGTTCTGGGAAAGAAGACTGAGACAATACAGCGTATTAGGGCTTCAGCTCCTTAGGCTCGGTTTTAGCAACACTCCAGGTTTAAGAATGGGATTAGAAAGTTCACCAAGACCGTCGGAATTAAGGAAATACCGGGTCGTCGGAAAAGTCATGACACATTTTTGCATAGAAAAACACATCGTGACGTTTGTGGTGACCCCATAGAACCTCTGCAGAATTCTTGTTCTATGGACTGGGCTGGTTTTTGGATGGGGTTAAATGAGCGTCCTGCAAGTCACGGACTACACAGCTACCGTGGATGTGGGAAATGTGTGCAGTTAATTACAGTTTAGGGTGCAAATCGGGACTGTGTCCATGCAGGGAAATTTGGCAATGTCTGTCAAAATATAAAATTTTACTCCTACGGGTCTGTACTTCAGAAGGAGTTAAATAAGTGAGAAAAACCTATGAGACTATTTAATGTAGCATTACTGATAAAATAGTTGTAAATGAAACTTTATTAACTGCCTCTGTATGAAGATGTAGTTTGTAAAAATCATTCCAGTTATTAAAGAGCATTAACAAGTTTGACAATATGAAATGCTCAAGATAGACTTTTAATTAGAAATAAAAGGAGACCAGCTCCGTGGCCTAGTGGTTGAGGGAGCTGGATCTCACATGGCCTACTGTAGATCAAATCCAGCCTCAGTGGCTTGAAAAACATGCTAGTTGCCTGTGTGCGTGCATGACCAGGCCGTGCATGACCAGGCTCCTGACAGGACGGAGAAGTGAGAGAAAGGGTAATAGTGGAACCATGCCTCATTAAGGGGTGCTTTCTCCCTTCCCTTTCCCCCCTTTCCTTCTGTAGCAAAAATAAAACAAAAGCCAAGAAAAGCAATAATAAAATTATTTAATGAAAGCAAATTTTAGAAGAATATATGTAAAATAATTCTATTTTATACATCTTTCTATATAGATATATAATTCTATGTAGTATAAATCATTTTCTTTTTATTCCCCTTTATATTCTTTTGACTTTTTATAATGAACACTTCACCGGGACCAGCAGTTGGCATAATGGCTATGTCGCTGGATTCCCATGTAGTTGACCGCGGTTTGAGTCCCGGACCTGGTGGCTTAAACTTGTGCCAAGCGTGTGTGCATGTGTGCCCAAGATCCATGGAGGAGAAGGGATCGCGACATGGATATCCTCCCCGGGGGTGTGTGTGTGTGATTTCTCACTTTCTGTCTCTCTCTCTTTCTGGAGAGCGCATGTGCCCTATAGAAAAACCTCTCAAAAATAAATAAATAAATAAACCAAAAAAATTAACACTTCACCAGAAAACCAAGAGGATGACCTGCCCATTTGTCATTCTGCTTTGAGAGGGTGTATTTGTGTACATCTGGCTATGTGTGTTTGGCAATTCATGAAATGGTTGTCTCTTGGGGAGCACCTAGAACAAATGAAATCTAGTAGAAAAGGTTTCTACTTGTAATCATAGAAGAATATTTTGTATTGCTTCTTGGCCTTTTGACTAAGATTGAGTATAGAAGAATATTTTGTGTCAGACTAATCCTCTCTTAGATAATGATTATGAATTCTGGATAATGTATAAAAACAACTATTTGAAGACATTGGAAAGTGATCAAATCAGTCAGATGGTGACAGGGAACTTGAAAAATGGGGACTGTGGGACTAGCAGTTAGCATAATGGCTGGCGCTGGACTCCCATGTAGTCAACTGCAGTTTGAGTCCCAGACCCAGTGGCTTAAATTCACACTGGGTGCGTGTGCATGCATGCCCAGGATCCTGAGAGGAGAATGGAGGAGAAGGGATTGCGGTGTGGCCATCCCCCCCGGGGGGTGATTTTTCACTTTCTGTCTCTCTGTCTCTCTCTGTCTCTTTGGTAAGTGCACATTCCCTGTAGCAAAAACCCCCCCAAAAAAAAAAAAAAGGAAAGAAAGAAAGAAAAGAAAAAGAAAAATGGGAACTGTGATGGGTAAAATCTTTTTTTAAGAAGGAGTTTGGGGGGGCTGGCAGGTAGTGTGGTGGTTAAGGGTGCTAGACTCCCACATGGCTTACTGCAGTTTGAGTCCTAGACCTGGTGGCTTGCTTTCTCACCCCCTCTTCCCTTGCTCTGTCCCTCTCTGGTCAAATTAAAATAAATACATAAATAAACAAAATTAAATAAAATAATTCTTTGGAAAAAAAGGACTATTCTCTGCCTAAAATTCTTTAAAACAAAAAATAAGAAGAGAGAGTTCTGTTATAGGGCACATGCACTCTCCGGACAGTCAGAAAGTGAGAAATCACCCCCTGGGGGTATGATCACACCACAATCCCTTCTCCATTCTCTTCCTGGGATTTTGAGCACGTATGCTCATGCACCCAGTATGAATTTCAAGCTGCCAGGTCCTGTACTCAAACTGTGGTTGGCCTTGTGGGAGTCCGGCGATGTAACCATTACGCCATCCTCTGGTTCCTCCTTTATATAGCTTTTTGCCGGAGGATAATCCCCATTTTGCGATATGGTTATAATCCATAAAGAGTTCATACTCTTGGGACCAGCAGTTAGTGCAATGGCTATGTCGCTGGACTCCCATGTAGTCAACTGCAGTTTGAGTCCCAGACCCAGTGGCTTAAATTCACACTGGGTGCGTGTGCATGCATGCCCAGGATCCTGAGAGGAGAATGGAGGAGAAGGGATTGTGATGTGGCCATCCCCCCTGGGGGGTGATTTCTCGCTTTCTGTCTCTCTGTCTCTCTCTGTCTTTCTGGTGAGCATACGTGCCCTATAGCAAAAACCTCCCCCCCCCCCAAAAAAAAGAGTTCATACTCTTTAGGATTAGAGACCTTTATTTTCTTCTTCTTTTTTGCTATAAGGTGTGTGTGCTCACTGGAAAGACTCAGAGAGACAAGGAAAAGTGAGAAATCATCCCCCCTAGGGGTCATGGCTTCACCACAGTCCCTTCCTCCATTCTCCTATCCAAAAATCCCTTCTCCTCCATTCTCTTCTTGGGGTTTTTGGCATGTTCACACGAGTGCTCAGCATGTTTTTCAGGTTGTCGGTTCTGAGATTTGAACCACAAGCGATCCAGTGCTACCTGCTGGTTCCACCTTCATTTTTATTTTAAATTCATGTATCCTCCACAACTCCCTTACACGATTTGAACTCACTAGCCCTAGCCAGTTAAATGGCTTCATGGGTGGTGGCTAGAACTCAAGCAACAATCTACAGTCAGGCTGGCTCCACGGCACAGTGGTAATGTGCTGCTCAAGAGAAGCCAGCTCCCATAGGGCACCTGTGGTTTGGGTCCCCAACCTGGACCCCCCATCCATGCTGAGAACATACATGAGGTTCCACGATCTGACGGGCTGGAGGACTGGGAGGAGGGGAATCGCCGTGTGGCTTAACCCTGTGGAGGGTGCTTCTACCCCACCCCCTCTCACATGCACGTGCTTTTATCATGAGGGCAGTCGGAGGGTAGAGTTAGGTCTAAAGAGTGGTGAGAAAAAGGGGGGAATCTCAGAAAGAAGGAATTAACAGGGGTAGGAGACTCAAATGTGCTTCTGAATTGTCCAGGTCCTTTTTTTTTTTTTTTTTTGGGCGAGGTTGTTGCTATAGGGCGTGTGCGCTCGCCAGACAGACAGAGAGAGACATAGAGTCAGAAAGCGAGAAATCACCCCCCAGGGGGGATGGTCACGCCGCAATCCCTTCTCCTCCATTCTCCTCTCGGGATCTTGGGCACGCATGCACACGCGCCTGGCGTGAGTTTTAAGCCACCGGGTCCGGGACACGAACTGCGGTCGACTACGTGGGAGTTCAGCGACATAGCCATTACGCTAACTGCTGGTTCCCTGAACTGTCCAGGTCCTTGACACACGAGGAAGAAGAGTCCATGGGGCCTAAAACAGCAATGGTTGAAAAGTTGAGAGATTGAATTGAGATCCAGCTGCTTCCCATTACAGGGAAGACTGAGCTTAGAGAATGAAATCGGCCAAGTTAATTTCCCAGTGGGACAAAATTCAGCCGCCTTTTGAGGAACACTGCCAGAATTTAGTTTCCACAGTGTCCAGTATACAGTAATAAACTCCTAGGTTCATAATGAAGGAAAATGCCTCTCCAAAGAAAAACAGTCCATTGAAATTGACCCTAGGATGACTGAATCTTGGAGTTATCAGACGAGAATTTTAAAACAAATTTGGTTAAATAGAGGAATAGATGGAGAATCTCAGCATAGAAATGAAACTTTAAAAAAGAACCAAAGGTAAAGTCTAGAACTTAAAAGTAAAAGTCAGTGTCTAAAATGCAAAATGTATTGTACTTACCCAACAAAAGCCTGGAGGTGGCTAGAGAAAGGATCACTGGGAACCAGCAGTTAGCGTAATGGCTATGTCACTGGACTCCCGTGTAGTCGACCGCAGTTCAAGTCCTGGACCTGGTGGCTTAAAACTCACGCCAGGCGCGTGTGCGTGCGTGCCCAAGATCCCAAGAGGAGAATGGAGGAGAAGGGATTGCTGTGTGGCCATCCCCTGGGGGGTGATTTCTCGCTTTCTGTCTCTCTGTCTCCCTCTCTGTCTGGTGAGCGCATGAGCCCTGTAGCAAAAACCTCTCCAAAAAAAAAAAAAAAAGAGAAAGGATCACTGATCTTGAAAGTCGTGGAATTATCCTCTGCAAGTAACAGGGGAAAAGATTGAAAGACAACATTGAACAGTCTCAGTGACATAGGCCAGGATTAATACATATGCAGTTGGAATCCTAGGAGGAAAGAGAAAGAAGATGAGACAGCTATCTGGCCGATTGTGTTTTCCAAATATGGCTGCATCTTTATCTGTCATCCTATCTGCTCTTCCTGTGACCATAGTGGCTTGTAAGTGGCAGAATGGGGGGGAAATGATACTTACGCTACATGGAACAACATTTTTTTTTTTTTTTTTTTTTTTTTTTTTTGAGAGATTTTCGCTATAGGGCATGTGCATTCACCAGACAGACAGAGAGATAGAAAGCAAGAAGTCACCCCCCCCCGGGGGGGATGGCGATGCTGCAATCCCTTCTCCTCCATTCTCCTCTCAGGATCTTGGGCACGCACGCACATGCACCCAATGTGAGTTTAAGCCACCGAGTCCAGGACTTGAACTGCAGTCGACTACATGGGAGTCCAGCGACATAGCCATTACACCAACTGCTGGTCCCTCAGCATAAAGGTTCTTCTGTTAACAAGCCTGATCTTAGGCATTCCAACCCAGGGGCCATCCCTGTGAGTGAAGAAGCCTCTAGATGATCCCAACTCCCAACCACTCATATGTATATCCTAGCTGAGGCCCCAGATAGCACAGATCACAGAAACACCATCCCTGTTGTCCCTTTAATGAATTCTTTTTTTTTTTTTTGAGAGGTTTTTCACTATAGGGCGCATGTGCTCACCAGACAGAGAGAGAGACAGAGAGACAGAAAGTGAGAAATCACCCCCCAGAGGGGATGGCCACATCACAATCCCTTCTTCTCCATTCTTTTGGGATCTTGGGCACACATGCACACACGCCCAGTGTGGGTTTTAAGCCACCGGGTCTGGGACGTGAACCACGGTCGGCTACATGGGAGTCCAGCGACATAGCCATTACGCTAACTGCTAGTTCCCTCCCTTTAATGAATTTCTAACGCATACAATATGTCAGCTTACTAAAATGCTTGTTTTATGGCACTAGGTTTAGAGGGTTTTTTATATGCAGCAATAGGTAACTAAAACAAGACAGAATAAAATATTTGAAGAAATAATGGCTGACGACTCAATAAAAAGCCATTTGCACATGGGCAGAGTATATTGGAAGGCTCTTTGTTTGTGTCCTGGTGGCTGCAGACCAGGGGACGGGGTGAAGGTCACAACGTGAAAACACTGGCGAAGATGCCCACCCCGTTCTCCATGACCCCCAGGAGATGAATAAGCTTTAAAAATGGTGCAGGTTCTGAATAGATGCTTCTCTAAAGAAATACATGAAAGGGTGCTCAGTATCGTTAGCGAGGAAGGAAATGCGAATCAAAAATGTCACCTCACACTCACTAAGAATGACTGTGATAAGGACAGGTAATAGCAAGTATTGGAAAAGATGTAGAGAATTCGAAATACTTATACACTGCTGGCGGAAATATAATTGGTGTACTCACTTTGGAAAACAGTCTAGCAGTTTCTCAAAAAAGTAAAACAAATGACCGAGTGATTCCACTTCTAAGTATAGACTGAGAGAAACAGAAGCATATGTTTATCCAAAAACTTGTACATGTGTGTTCATAGCAGCATCGTTCTCAATAGCTCAAAAGTGGAAACAACCCAAGTGCCCATTAGCTGATGAACATAGAAACAAAATGTGATATTTCTATATAACGGGGTATTTTGGGGCCATGTAAAGAGCAGGGATGAACTTTGAAAGCATGCTACGTGAAAGAAGCCAGTAACAAATGAACATACATTGTATGATTTCTGTTATATTCAATATCCAGAATAGTCAAACTGATAGAGACACTTAAATAATGATTGTCTAGGTAGGGGAGAAATGGGGACATGGAGAGTGATAGCCAAAGGGTATGAGTTTTCAGTAATGAACATGTTCTGGGACCAGCTGTTGGCGTAATGGCTATGTCGCTGGACTACCATGTAGTTGACTGCAGTTCAAGTCCCGGCCCCTGGTGATCTAAACTCATGCCAGGCGCCTGTGCGTGTGTGCCCAAGATCCTGAGAGAAGAATGGAGGAGAAGGGGTTGTGTGGCCATCCGCGCTGGGGGGTGATTTCTCGCTTTCTGTCTCCATCTCTCTGGCAAGTGCACACGCCCTGTAGCAAAAACAAACAAACAAACAAATCTTCAAAATAAATAAATAAAATAAAATAAATAATTCTTAAAAAAAAAAAAAAAGGAAAAAGACAGATGTCTTGTGGTGTATCCTGGAACCACAGGGTATATATTTTCAACAGATGCCATGCAATACTGCACTAGAATAACGTAACCCTACCATACAAAAACAAATGACATAGAAACGAAGACGATCTAGAATGGCCAGAATTGAAAAAGAACAAGAAAGGACTTTCACTGCTTTAATATTTAAAATGAAGCTATGGGAATAAAACAGTAGGTATTGGCATGACTAGATGTGAATCTGGTGAACTGGACGGACAGTTTGGAAGTGAGCCACTGTATAAGCTGGACCGCAGATCGCGCAGCGGCAGTTAAGAACCCAGCATTGTAAATAAGGAATCTAGAAGGGGAGATAAATCTGCTGTTAGGAAGGCGTGTAATCTGTTCATGCAGAAGTTTTGAGGGTACTCATAAAACCCGTCAGGTGGAATGGCATGTTTCTTTCTAATGGATACATATTTTTTTCTTTATTCACGATAGCGCACGCGCGTGCAGAGAGTGTGAGAGAGAAAGCGAGAGCTGAGCGCCCTCCATGGGGCCGCCCAGCCGTGATTCCCCTCCTGCAGCCCTCCAGCTCAGTGGACCCTGGGCATGCACACGCAGGCCCAGCACGGTTCCAGTGAACCGGCCGGGATTTGAACTGCGGTCAGGAATGACATGTTTCACAGGCTACCCGGTGTGCCGTAGAGTAATTGTTCCGTTTTGTTTGGATGGTGAGGGGATCCTGCTGTCTCAGCTAGCTGCTTCAAAGTGTGTTTGGCTTTGCTTGAAGAAAAGCCTGAATAGCGAAAATACAGTCACGCCCTGCATTTTGACGCTTCAGTCAATTTTTGGACCGCACTTAGGACAGAGGTGTAAGGAATACAGGCTCTGCCATGGGAGCCAGGTGCACACTGGGCCACACCGTCTTCGTGTGCGTGCGTGGACTCCGCGAGAGTCACACAGCGATGAAATCACCTTGCGACACATTTCTCAGAATGCACCCCTGTCATTAAGCAAGTCATGACTAGCCTTCCCTGTAGATTCGGGCAGGTAGTTTAGAAGCCAGAGTCTGGGCTGTTATCATCTCCTCAGTGGAGAAAAATCGTGTCGGAAGCAAAGTGTATTTGCAGATCTTTTGATCTCTCCAGTGAGGCTTAACTTCATGGGGCCTAGAGCCCGCTGCTTATTGAAACTTACATCCTTAGTGTGCAGGTGCTGGAACACGGGCGGGGTCGTGGGAGTGTTGAGTGGATGCCGTGCTCAGTCCATTTCTGTCATTGCCTTAGTCCCAGCTGTACCGTCGAAGAGCGGAGACTCTTGGACAAGTCATTTAATTTGATGGCCATTTGTCCCCTCATTTGCAAATGACAGATTTGAACGGCATGATTAAGATCTCTTTTGACTCTGAAATTCCGAGAGACCCAAACATCTTAGAATTCTCACTCCTCAGCGTTGGGGTCCATTTCACGACGACGTGGCCTCTGGCAGATCGCAGTCCACAGAGAAATGAAGCTCATCAGGATCTGTTTTTCCAGCTTGACTTCATCTTAGCTTCTACACACTGTCACAGTCCCAGATGGCCAATGTTTTCCCACTTACCCCGAGTGGAATAAATAGCAGGCTGCCATTAGCCTTTTGAGCCATCCCGGACTCCGTGTGATGTCATCCTTAACTGGGACACAAATGCTGACGAAAGTTAGTGCCGGGGACCCTGGGGTCTCGAAAGAGAAGTACGCAGCATGATTTTCTCTAGGATTCTGTGTCCAGTGGCCACCTGTACACTGACCTGGCTATCGAGGGTGACGTTGCATGGCTGGGTTATCACCGCAGGGCTGTGGTTTATCCTTTGTGGGGACAGAGGCGTCGAGCTGTTGCTCTCTGTTTGGGGTAAGAGAGTCGAAACATGGACGTCTCACACAATTCTCAGAGCAGTGGTTTCCTTGCCTAAGCAAACACCTTCACGAATTCCCCCACAACAGGGCCGACGGACCACCTATTCTTTGTTATTGCTAGAAAATGCAGGCAAAATAGTTAAATCACTCTTACTGGCTTTTTTTGAGACACTCGTACAGTGGCGTCCATTTTTCTTTGCTTTGTAAATATTGCTGTAAGATGCATGCACTTGCCAGAGAGAGCGGGAGAAAGAAGGGAAGGTGAGAAATCAGCACCCAGGGGCGATGGCCACACTGCAGTCCCTTCTCCTCCATTATCCTCTTGAGATTTTGGGGCACACACAGCCAACGCGTTTTTCAAGCCGCCGGGTGGGGAGCTCAAACTGTGAAGTGTCAGCCATGTGAGATCCAGCTTCTTTCACCACCCCACCACCAACTGGCCTGGTGTCCATTTTCCATTGAATTGTAAAAGCAAATGATAAACGGAAAAGTCAATATATGTTGTATCATCGTTGCTGTCCAGAAGGTCCAGCTGACCTGCCATCCTCATGTTGTTGTTGGCGAACTCTTGGTTGTTTAGTGCTATTCAGCTTTTGGTGATTATTTGTTTGTGTGTTTTTAAAAAAGAATTATTTATTTAATTCTATTTGTTATTACTATTATTTTTTATTTGACCAGAGAGAGACTAAAGGAAAACAAGAAAGCAAGCTGTCAGGTCCGGGACTTAAACCACAGTCGGCCATGTGGGAATCCAGCACCTTTTACCACCACGCCCCCTGCCGGCCCCATTTGTCTATTTAACCATAGCCTGATGGTAAAGAGCTTCCTATGGTCTCTTGATAGAGACTTGGTAGAGACTGGATGTCATGGTCGTAATGGTAGTATTAATAAATTAACCTTGGGCATCCTTTTTTTTTTTGGAAAGGTTTTCGCTATAGGGCGCGTGCGCTTGCCAGACAGACAGAGAGAGACAGAGAGACAGAAAGCGAGAAATCACCCCCCAGGGGGGGATGGTCACGCCGCAATCCCTTCTCCTCCATTCTCCTCTTGGGATCTTGGGCACGCACGCACATGCGCCTGGCGTGAGTTTTAAGCCACCGGATCTGGGATGTGAACTGTGGTCGACTATGTGGGAGTCCAGCGACATAGCCATTACGCTAACTGCTGGTTCCCAACCCTGGGCATCCTTAAGGAAGATTTCATTAATCTGATTGCATTGGTGAAGTGCAGAAAGAGTTCTCCCATTTTATTTTTAAGTTCATTTACTCATTTATTCTATAAGGAGGGTGGGGAGAGAAGACATGTGGGTTTGTGTACATATGTGCCCAGAGAGAGGGGGGGGACAGAAGGCATGTGTGTTTGTGTACATATGTGTCGAGAGAGAGAGAGAGAGAAAACATGCGAGCTTGTGTACATGTGTGCCTAAAATCCAGATGGGATGGAGAAATGGGAGAAAGAGAAGAGGGTCGTGATGTGATGGAAGATGCTGGCAGGAAGTAGGACCAGTGAACAGGTCCGGCTTCGTCCTCGGACTCTGCCTCTTCCCGCCCTGTTACAGGGCAGATGTGTATGGGCCAAGTTACTTCATATCTGGGTCTCACCTCTTCCTCTGTCCCTGGGGGTAATAATGCATACTTGAGGTGGGGTATTGCACAGATTCATTGAGATGCCGTTGTTCACCCTTTGTTCAGTGCCGACTTACAAGGTAAAATGTCGCCATCACCAGCAGTAGTTGGTTTCTGCTAGAGAAGGAAAAGGATGAAGCTTTTCCCTGCTTGTGTACAAAATAAATTGTATTAAAAATGATCTTTTGGGGGCCAGTAGGTGGTGTGGTGGGTAAGGCGCTGGACTCTCACATGGCTGACTGCAGTCTGAGTTTGGGACCTGGCGGCTTGAAAATCACCCTGGGCCCGTGTACACATGTGTCCAAAATTCCAGGAGGAGACTAGAGGAGAAGGCATTGTGGCGTGGCCATCCTCCCAGGGGGTGGTCTCTCACTTTCTCTCTGGCGAGTGCATGTGCCCTATGGCAAACACCTAAAAACAAAACCCCAAACTTTTCTTAGCTAATCTGTGAATATTGATTTTTGTCCTGCCTATAGGGCAAAAAACCATAAAATTGTTCTAAGTCATTGTGTCCATCTCCGCACTCTGTGACAGTCTAGGTAAAGATTTAGTCCCGTGAGACTGGTTAACAATTTTACCTAAAATCACGGCCTAGGGGCCGGGAGATGACATAGTGGTTAAAGTGCTGGACTCCCACATAGCTGACCTTGGTTCGAATCCCAGACTTGGCGGCTTGCCTTCTCACTCCCCCCCCCAATAAAATATAATAATAATAATAAATAAATAAAATTAAATCATAGTAGTAATAATAATAATAAAATCACAGTCTAGTGGGGCCAGCAAGTGGTATAGCCCAGTAGGTGAGAGGCCCAGATTTTGAGCTCGGGTCTAACTCTAAAGCTGTGCTCCTAACCACCAAGTCATACTAGGGGATGAAACTTTTTTTGTTATTGAAGAATGGATTTATGCATCTCTTTTTCCATCTATAACCTTTCATTTTCTCTTCTTTGAATCATTTTAGCTATTTAACTGAAACCTCAAACCATTCTCAAACTCTAACAAACTGAAAAATCACCTCGAGTTTGTTAAAAATGCAGATTCCTGGCCCAGCTGTGATAGTGCAAGTGGGGGACACCTCTGTGTGAGAGCTGAGGTCACGCTGGGGACCCAGATTCCGTTCCCAGCCCAGTCCAGACAGGCTGGAGTAGTGGCTCGAACCTGTAGTCCCACTGTCAACCTAAAAAGGAAGGCCGAGCCAGAGGCACCCAGTATGGAGGTTAAGACGGCTGGATCACACATGGCCAACTTCATGGTTCGAGTCCTAAACCTAGCAGCTCGAAAATTATGCCAGGTGTGTGTGCCCAAAATCTCGAGAGGAGAATGGAGGAGAGGGAGAATGATTTCTTACCTTCCCGTCCTCTCTCTTCCGGGTGAGCCCACATGCCCTATAGCAAACCAAAGTAATAATAATAATAATAATAATAATAAATAGCAATAATAAATAAATAAATAAATAAATAAAGGCTGCGGCAAAGCAAGTAAAATAAAACAACTTACTTGGGCCAGTTAAGACAGTTGCCTAGGCACCACAAAATCCAAGTTGTCTCGAATAACAGTTGCTGAAGTTTTACAGATTCCAGGATGACTTTGAAGCCAAGAGTTGTGAACGGCTGGGAGAGTAGCAAGGAGCCTTGTATGACAGAGAGCGGCCTAGTTCATGGTAAGGGGAGCGGCATGAACGCACGCTGAGGCTGGCACTTGGTTGTAACGGCAGTATGGATGGTCATAAGGCAGGAAGTCCAGTGAGTCTAGGTAATATCTCAAGATATTTTGGTTGCACATCCCTAAGAAAAACCGTTAAGATGTATGTAAGTTTTATTTTCTTTTAGTGCTGACTCAGGCAAAACTGGTCCATTTGAGATCTATCAGCTTCCTTAATGTTTCAGTTTGATGATGTGACATTTTAGCAGGAGTGACTCCATCTTGTCTGGCCTGTTGGGGCCTAGAGCAGGGGCTTAGTCCAAAACAATGGTTTCCTACAATTTTAATGTGACATTAGCTAACTGGGAGCTGGGCCACATGAATTACCACATGACAAGACCTTGTCGAATATACTTCTGTCCATCTCTCATATAAAGAAAATACAGGCTCTTGGGGTCGGCAGGTGGCATGGTGGTTAAAGCACTGGACTCCCACATGGCTGACTGAGGTTTGAGTCTTGGACCTGGTGGCTTGTTTCTCACTTTCTCTGTCTCTCTGGTGAGCACAAGTATGCTGTTTCAAATCAAAAGATAATAATAATGATAAATAAAATTAAATAAATAATTCTTTAAAAAATATAGACTCCTTACTCTGCTTCCCCATTGTGGCTAGCCATGTCTGGGGTATGGCCCCATATTCATTTTAAGATAAACATATCAAGAGGATTCATATCCTTGTGATCAGAGGACTGTAGTTTGAGATACATTGTTTTAAATACTGACAAGGTTAAGAAGAAATACAATACAATCTCATCTGATTTATTTAAAGCTTGAAAAAAATGACATTTTTTTAATGTGTAAGTGTAAATCGAGTTAAATTTGGGAAAGAACTCAATGTAGAAATTAAATATTTGGTATCTGATATAAGCATGCTGAGATTCTCAGCTCCAAGGCACTGTATAAAGTATTCTCGACTTTCTTTTTTTTTTAAATTTTATCTGAAGTATGTTCCTCTTTTTGCAGAGAGAGCATCAGCTTCAAAAAGTCCATGTCACTTCTCTTTAAAGTGGTGGTTTGTCGTAAAGAAGAGCAGCTTATTTTAATGGTCCTCAGCCTTTTCTCTGAGCCCTGCGCTTCAGAGAGGCCCTTGTTCTCATTCTTGACTATGGCTCACGCCTGGTAGCATTCTCAGCTGGGATAGGGAGTTGTCGAGTCTTACTGTTGGGTCATCAGGAAAGTCAGTGTAATGGCTGTGTCGCTGGACTCCCATGTAGTCCACCGTAGTCTGAGTCCTGGACCTGGTGGCTTAAACTCATGCCGGGCGCGTGTGCGTGCGTGCCCAAGATCCCTGGAGGAGAAGGGATTGCGGCGTGGCCATCCCCCTGGGGGTGATTTCTCGTTTTCTGTCTCTCTGTCTTTCTGGTGAGCACATGCGCCCTATAGCAAAAACCTCTCCAAAAAAGAAAAAAAAGAAAAGTCATGATGCATTTTTGCATAGGAAAACATAGAAAAGTGTATCGTGGCTTTCTGACAACCTAATAGAAGGTGTGAGGGAAAAGAGGAGACCTGCAGTCTTCAAAACTAATTTTATGTTTGTTAAAAATTTCTCAACTCTGGGACCAGCAGATGGTATAGTGGTTACGTTGCTGGACTCCCACATGGCTGAACACAGTTCAAGTCTTGGAACTGGTGGCATGCACACATGCCTAGCTTAAAACTCACGCTGGGCGCATGTGTGCGTGTGCCCAAGATCCCAAGAGGAGAGAATGGAGGAGAAGGGATTGTGCTGTGACCTTCGCCCTGGGGGGTGGTTTCCTGCTTTCTGACTCTGTTTCTCCACTGAGCACATGCACCCTAAAGCAAAATCTTTTTTTTTTTTTGACAGGTTTTCGCTATAGAGTACGTGCGCTCGCCAGAAAGATGGAGAGAGACAAAGAGACAGAAAGCGAGAAATCACCCCCCAGGGGGGATGGTCACGCTGCAATCCCTTCTCCTCCGTTCTCCTCTAGGGATCTTGGGCACGCACGCACACATGCCTGGCATGAGTTTAAGCCACCAGGTCCAGGACTCGAACTGCAGTCGGCTACATGGGAGTCCAGCAACATAGCCATTACCCCAACTGCTGGTCCCGCAAAAATCCTTCTTTAAAAAATAAATTCTCATCTCTAAGACCGATACTTCTAAAGGATGTCCTGCCTTGATTTCTGAGTTGGTAAAGCGTCCCTGAACACTTAAGAGTGGAGGTGGGGGGCCAGCCCTGTGTTTGGGAATTGTGGTGTGTGAGTCCCTGTGGAAGGTGATCCTCTTTCTTTGTCTCTCTCAATTTCATGTGCATGTGCTCTATCATGAATAACAAGAAAAAATGTATACAAAAGTAATTAGTTCCTTAAGCTCAGTGCTCCATCCCTAAGGACCTTGGACCCATTCCTGTTACTCGCGTGGCACTGGATGGGGAGGGGCGAGGAGAACGAATGCAGACTCCTGTACTGCTTACTGGGCCGTGAGTAAGTCTGGAAGTCTCAAGTTTTTTCTCTGAGCCAAGAGCCTTATGTGTTCTGCCAGCATCCACGAAACTGTAATGGGTTAATTATTAGCTTCTAAGTAAGGCTAAAGTAAAAGCTCAGACTCTTACACATACTTCTACCTTTATTTTCCCCTCCAAATTGACATTTACTGTTCATGAACCAACTTTATTCTCCGAAACAAAAAGACACGCTCTTTTCCTCTGAAAATGAACTTGTCGTGGAGGAAAGAGGATGCCTTCTTTGTCCAGAAGGAATGGCTGCCTACCAGGAAGCAGGACTGGATGTGAGCTTTGGACGCCGTGTGGGATCCAGCTGCTATTGGGCCACATTACTGCGGCACCTCAGAGCCAGTTTGAATTCAGTGCTTATTTTTCTTTTTAAAATTATTTTATTTATTTATTTATTATTTAAATTTAACCAGAAAGGGATATAGCAAGAGCGAATGCGGGAGGGGAAGTGAGAAAGCAAGCTCCCAGGTCCGGGACTCAAACTGCTGTCCACCATGTGGGAGTTCAGTGCTCTTAACCACCATGCCACCTGCTGGCCCCATTGCTTTTGTAGTAAACGATAAGCAATCCTGTGTTCTCTGCTGGAGGCAGGCATTATTTCATTCCTCAGAACTTCTTTCTGCAAACAGTCCTGAGAAGTGACTTGAGTAAGACGTGGTTAGGGCCGTGTGCTCTTGGCAAATTCCAGAAAGACATGCAAAAGTATGAGAGAGCTATGGGGGAAGCTCTCCTCACACTAAACACATGCAGTAAATAGTTGATAGAAGTCTTAGAGGGAACCAGCAGTTAGCGTAATGGCTATGTCGCTGGACTCCCACGTAGTTGACCGTGGTTCACGTCCTGGACCCGGTGGCTTAAAGCTCACGCCGGGTGCGTGTGCGTGCGTGCCCAAGATCCCAAGAGGAGAACGGAGGAGAAGGGATTGCAGCGTGACCATCCCCCCAGGGGGTGATTTCTCACTTTCTGTCTCTTTGTCTCTGTCTGTCTGGCGAGCACACATGCCCTATAGTGAAAACCTCTACAAAAAAAAAAAAAAAAGTCTTAGAGAAGTTTATTACGAAATATTTGCCAGACATGAGGCTGGCAGGTGGCGTGGTTAAGGGCGCTGGACTCCCACATGGCCAATCATGGTTCGAGTCCTGGACCTGCTTGCTTGCTCTCTCTCTTTCTCTCTCTCTCTTGCTCTGTTCCTCTCTGGTCAAAGTAAAATAAATGAAGTTAAATAAAATAATTCTTTAAAAAAAAGAAAAAAGAAATATTTGCCATACGAAAAGGCAGGGAGTAATATAAAGAACAGCATACAGTCCCCTTCCAACCTGAGAAATATGCGTTACCATGCAGTTGAAGCCTCCTTATCTATAGGTAACACATCCCTGAGTTCCTTGTT
>NW_006159580.1:1233443-1249741 GCF_000334495.1 Tupaia belangeri chinensis | reverse complement strand
GTCCTGGACCCGGTGGCTTAAAGCTCACGCCGGGTGCGTGTGCGTGCGTGCCCAAGATCCCAAGAGGAGAACGGAGGAGAAGGGATTGCAGCGTGACCATCCCCCCAGGGGGTGATTTCTCACTTTCTGTCTCTTTGTCTCTGTCTGTCTGGCGAGCACACATGCCCTATAGTGAAAACCTCTACAAAAAAAAAAAAAAAAGTCTTAGAGAAGTTTATTACGAAATATTTGCCAGACATGAGGCTGGCAGGTGGCGTGGTTAAGGGCGCTGGACTCCCACATGGCCAATCATGGTTCGAGTCCTGTACCTGCTTGCTTGCTCTCTCTCTTTCTCTCTCTCTCTCTTGCTCTGTTCCTCTCTGGTCAAAGTAAAATAAATGAAGTTAAATAAAATAATTCTTTAAAAAAAAGAAAAAAGAAATATTTGCCATACGAAAAGGCAGGGAGTAATATAAAGAACAGCATACAGTCCCCTTCCAACCTGAGAAATATGCGTTACCATGCAGTTGAAGCCTCCTTATCTATAGGTAACACATCCCTGAGTTCCTTGTTATCATGCCAGTACATTCTTTTTCTTTCTTTTTTTTTTAAAAGGTTTTTGCTGTAGGGTGTGTGCACTCTCCATAGAGGGACAGTGAAAGAGAAAGCGATGTATCACCCCCTAAGCGGATGGCCCTGCTGCAATCCCTTGTCCATTCTCCTGCTAGGATTTTGGGTATGCATACATCTGCACCTGGCATGAGTTTCAAGCTGTCAGGTCTGGGACTCGAACCATGATCAGCCATGTGGCAGTCCAGTGCCTTAACCCTTTTGCCACCTGCTAACCCTGCCAGTTCATTCTTATGTATCCCTTAATATCCAATACTGCTTAGCATATTGATAAACTTCTGAAAAGAAGTTTTAAAAAGTCTATGTATTATTAATTGCATGAGCCAGAGAGATGGCACTCCCCATAGGGTTTTGACACTGACCCACCCCCAGCCAGCCCAGCCACAGGGACGTACACACAAGGGGCACCCAGGGAGGTCTCTAAACTTGAACGCAGAAGCCCTCAGTAAGGGCACACGTGCAGAGCATGGTGTTTTACTGCTGCACTACCATCTACCCCTGATAAAGGGATTTTTCTTTAAAAAAGTATTAAACAACCTTTTTATACAGTACCGTTTTAGGCGCTGTTGAGAAATAATCACAAAGATAAAACTCTTGGATGTCATAATCTATGCTAAGGGGACAAACAAAAAGACTAAAGCACAACCTAGTTAAAGGAAAGGATATATGTGAAAAAGTGTTCAATACAGAACTTTTTTTTTTTTTTTAAGAGGTTTTTGTTGTAGGGCACGTGTACTAGCCAGAAAGACAGGGAGAAACAGAGAGACAGAAAGCAAGAAATCACCCCCAGGTGGAATGGCCATGCCGCAATGCCTTCTCCTCCATTCTTCTCTCGGGATCCTGGGCACGCACGCACATGCACCTGGTGTGAATTTAAGTCACCGAGTCTGGGACTTGAACCACAGTTGGCTACATGGGAGTCCAACAACATAGCCATAACGCCAACTGCTGGTCCCAAATATATAACTTTAAAGTGAACTATTAGCAGAGCTGGCAGGTGGTGCGGTGGTTAAGGTGCTGAACTCCCACATGGCTGACCCACGTGGTCATGGTTTGAGTCCTGAACCCAGCAGCTTGCTTTCTTACTTTTCCTTTCTCTCTCTTTCTCTGTACCTCATTGTTCAAATTAAAAAAAAAAAAAAATTAACAGCAACAAATAAATCTGTAAAAAATTAGACTATTTGCATCTAATGTATGTAAAGGCTAAGTATAGTCATGGTTAAAAGAACAAAATACAGTTCATTGTCTGGGGTGGACAAGAGTGACTGGAAGTCAGCAACAGTGAGAATTTTTTTTAAAGGTTTTTCCCTTAGGGCATGTGTGCTCGCCATAGAGCGAGAGAGTCAGTCAGAGACAGAGAAGGAAAATGAGAAATCACCCTCTGGGAGGCTGGCCACGCTGCCATCCCTTCTCCATTCTCCTCCAGGGATCTGGGGGCACAAATGCACATGCACCCAGCATAATTTTCATGTCATGACTTGAACCATGGTCAGCCTGTGGGAGTCCAGTGACGTAACTGCTACGCCATCCGCTGGTCCCAGAATTTTAAGGATGAGGTTCATCTGCAGTTTGTCATATAGGAGAGAGGGTTATGCTATGAGGAACTGGCCATTAAATTGATCCAGCCTAAAAGAGGAGAGAAGGCAGCGGAGACCAGTTAGCCAGCAGGGCGATTAGCTAAGAGGCCCAGCATTCTGTCAGACAGCCATTTTGACAAAGAAAAATGGCCAAGACTAAGCCCTTGACTTCAAAGGGCTTAATACCTAACTGAGCAGGGGTCTTTACACAGCAGAAAATGGGAGACTGTCTGAAGACTACCTGTGATCTAAATGTGTATTACAGATTCCGGGAGTGGAGGAGAAAAGAGCTTAGTATCCTACATGGCCAAATGCATGACTCGAATCCTGACCCTGGCAGCTTGAAGAACAGGACAGGCACGTTTGCATGCATGCCCCAAGTCCCTAAAGGAGAAGTGGAGGAGAAGGGACTGTAGCGTGAACATCCCCCATTGGGAGGGTACTTTCTTGTTCCCCCCTTCTTCAATGTTCATCTCCAGCACCTGCACGTACCCTCTAAAAAATATAAATAAATAAATAAAAATAAAAATGGCAGCGCTCAGGGAAAGAAGGCCTCTGTGAGATGTCTTAGGTGGGCCTTGAATGACAGACAGTGATCTGTTTTAGGAAAGGGCATGGGTGCCGAGAGCCCATTGGCGAAAAAGACTGGCGCAGAATCGTGGGAAGACTGGCCCGTGTGAATTGCGTATGTCCAGGCCACCTGACCTGCAGTCTGCTGTGGCCTGGGTTTTGCTGGCTGCACACTTACGTGTAGGTCAGCAGTTTTCCCCGGCCCTCTGTACCGCCTCCACACTAGCAGCCGGACCCACTGGCCTGATGAGACTAAGGCTCACTCCCTTTGGGGAGGCTGTCAGTGGTTTGCTGATCTTTCAGCACAGCGTGGAAGGTGCGTGTCTGGGATTACGTTTCACCACATGGAAGGTGTGTGTGTTTGGGATTACCTTTCACTGCACTGAACAAACCAATTATCAGCCTGTCGCTGGTTCCTATTCTGCCTTCACAGAGCTCCCTCTTCTGTTTTGAGTAGTGTTTAAAACCATGACAGCCCGCGCTCCGTGATCTCCTGGCTACCCCTCCCCCCGCCTTTACTTGGACCATCTCTCCATCTCTTTTCACCATTTCTGTCTTGCTCTTTTTTTGTTTTTGGAGAGGTTTTTGCTATAGGGCGCATACGCTTGCAAGAAAGGCAGAGAGAGACAGAGAGACAGAGAGCGAGAAATCACCCCCCAGGGGGGATGACCACACCACACTCCCTTCTCCTCCATTCTCCTCTCCGGATCTTGGGCACACACGCTCACGTGCCTGTCGTGAGTTTAAGCCACCGAGTCCAGGACTCGAACCGCAGTCGACTACATGGGAGTCCAGCCACATAGCCATTACCTAACTGCTGGTCCTCTGTCTTGCTAATTTTTGATTCTTTTCCATGTGGGGTTCCTTTCTTAGGAGGGAGATGTGGAAAGTTGGTTTCATGAGTTTACATGGCTAGACTCCTCCAGCTGCTCCAGCCTCTTGAGGCCTCCCTGAGGATCCCTTGCCACGGACAGAACCCCTCCTGGTTTCATTGCTCTTCTCAAGGTGGCCCACGTTGCCGATCACGTACTGCTCGTTGGCTCTCGGGGTTCCCCATCCTCAGATGTGCTTGTACTTTCCTTAGCTTGTCCTGCTCAGCTGCTACAGCACTGTCCACGACACTGTCCCCACCTGCTTGTAATGGGGATTTCTGAGCATATTTTATCTTCTATTTTGTTTTAAATACTATCCATGGACATTTTGCATTGCTGTCTGGTGTTTCTGTCTGCTTTTAAGAGGAGAGGCAGAAATACCAAAAGACTATATTGCCGCTGTCACAGCCACTTCCCCAGGATCCCCGTCACAGGTTCTGGAGCGGGGTGATGCATCTGACATCTTGTAAGGTGTGGAAGTGGCACGGTCAGTTCTTTCACTCTCTCTTCTCCAAATTCAGAAGCATTACGGGTAGAATGTCCATTTAGCAGATGTTTATGAAACTAATAGCTTTTTTTTAAAATTGCTCTTTTCAGGTTCACTAAGAATCTTTCCCCGGACAAAATCAACTTGAGCACTCTGAAAGGGGAGGGTCAGCTGACCAACCTGGAGCTGGACGAAGAGGTTCTACAGAATGTGCTGGAGCTGCCCACCTGGTTAGCCATCACGCGGGTCTACTGCAACAGGGCCTCGATCCGGGTGAGGATAGGGCCAGAGTGCTGTGGGCGCCTTTGGCCAGCGGGCCTGCCTTCTTGAGGGGCAGCTCCCACAGCCCTGAGTCTTTGCTTTCCTCTTTCAGATCCAGTGGACAAAGTTGAAGACACACCCGATTTGCTTGGTAATGGCCTTTCTTGATTCTCAGTAATGGAAGGGGAGGGCTGGCTGGGCTTTTAAAAGAGAGAGGAGAAGACAGGGATCTGATAGCCTGATCCTTTTAGGAATGGTGGCTGCTGCTTTATGGCCCTGCATGCTTGTCTCTGAGTCAGAGACGTTGTCTGGGCTTTTCCTGGAACTGCCGTGCCATGCAGGACCTAGCGCTGACACCTGAGACCCAGGATTCTTGGGCTTTTTTGTTTTTGGAATAACGTTTTTTGCTGCCCAGGCTCTATCCTTCCTATTTTCCCTACTTCCATATTTTCCCTTGAAATACCAACAGGAAAAATGAGAGCTTTAGTTTATATTGGCTGCTGGGTGATGATCAGCTAAAAGCCGCTCAGGAGCTTGACTGAGACTCCGGTCTTTACCCCAAACATTGCTGCCCCAGGAAAGCAGTGTCTGTGCAGCTCCGATTTGTTTGGCCTTTCTGCTGCGAACTCATCCTGCTGCCGCCGGAGGCAGAAGCGGGCAGAAGGGAATGCACCGGCATTTTAGTTCGGTCACTCCTGTATTCGGCAGGTGTTTATCGGGTGCGGTACTGTTCTAGGCACCAGAGCACAGAGAGGGCTAAGACGGACTGTGCTGTCTTCCTTCGGGCCGTGGGGCTCTGTGCAGACGCTCAGCTCGCTGTGGCTTTTGTTTCAGTGTCTGGATAAGGTAGAGGTGGAGATGAAGACGTGTGAGGAGCCTCGGCCCCCCAATGGACAGTCCCCTATTGCCCTCGCGTCGGGACAGAGGTTAGTTGCTTTGAGTCCTGTTATTGCCAACATCTTAACTGCTCCAGGTTGCCTTGTAGTTAAAAAATAAAATCTTTTTAATATAGAAAATTGCAAAAATGTATTAAAGAAGAGAAATATTATAATGAAGCCCAACAAACAAGATCTAACTTTCACTATTACCAACATCTTGCCATTCTTTTTTAATGTTTAAAATTCTTCTTCTTTTTCTTCTTCTTCTTCTTCTTCTTCTTCTTTTTGAAGAGGTTTTTGCTATAGGGCGCATGCGCTCGCCAGACAGACAGAGAGAGACAGGGAGACAGAAAGCGAGAAATCACCCCCAGGGGGGATGGCCACACCGCAATCCCTTCTCCTCCATCCTCCTCTCGGGATCTTGGGCATGCACACACACACGCCCAGTGTGAGTTTAAGCCACCAGGTCTGGGACATGAACCGTAGTCGACTGCGTGGGAGTCCAGAGACATAGCCATTACGCTAACTGCTGGTCCCTAAATTATTTTTTTAGAGAGATTTTTCTATAGGGTATGTTCACTTGCCAGAGAGAGAAAGAGAGACAAAGAGACATAAACGAGAAATCACCCCCCAGGGGGGATTACCACACTGCAATCCGTTCTCCATTCTCCTCTCAGGATTTTGGGCATGCACACACACACAGAACCACACACCTCCTGGGAGTTTTAAGCTGCTGGGTCTGGGACTTGAACCGTGGTTGACTGTGTGGGAGTCCAGGGATGTAACCATTATGCCATTTGCTGCTCCCATATTTTTTCATTTTTCTTCTGCCACTCTGTGTATATGTGTGTGCACAGTACCTGAAAGCAAGCCCCAAATGCCACCTGGTTTTACTTGTAAATACTTTCTTATCCTATCTCTTTAATGGACAAGGACTGGAAAGAAAATGCTATTATCACATTTGATAGCATTAATAAGAATTCCTCAGCATCATCTAATACTTATTTTATAATTAGTTTTACTGAACTATACTTAAAAAGTTTTTTTGGGAGGCCAACAGGTGACATGGTGGTTAGGGCACTGAACTCCCATATGGCTGACTGTGGTTTGAGTCCTGGAGCTGGTGGCTTGCTTTCTCACTTTCCCTCTCTGTCACTCTCCAGTTGAGTTGTCCTCTTTCCTAAGACTATTAATCTCATTCATGAGGACTTTGCCCTTATAATGTGATCACTTCCCAAAGGCCCTGCCTCCTAATGCCAACACATTGGGCAGTAGGTTTCAACATAGATGAGATTGGGGGGAACATAAACTTTAGCACTGAGTACTGTTCCTTTGTATAGATATGCCACAATTTGTTTTCCATTTTCTTACTCACTTTCATTTTTTTAAAGAATTATTTCATTTTGGGACCAGCAGTTAGTGTAATGGCTGTCGCTGGACTCCCATCTAATAATAGTTAACACAAACTAAGTGCTTCCTCCAGGCCAGGCATCTTTCCTAAGTACTTCCCATGAATCTATTAATTTAATCCTTGTATTACCTTAGGAGCCAGGTACTGATATAAATATTATCCCCATTTTAGAGATGAAGAAACAGGACAAGGTTGCAGAGCTGCTGAGTGGCAGAACTGGAAACCAGCAAGGTTCCAGCTTTTTTTTTAAAGAAAGATTTATTTAATTTTATGTGTTCATTCATTTTTTTTAATTTGACCAGAGAGAGACACACACCATGAGAGAGAGAAAGAGAGAGGGAGGGAAAGTGAGAAAGCAAGCCACCAGGTCCAGCCATGTGGGAGTGTCCAGCACCTTAACCACCATGCCACCTGCTGGTCCCCACTTTCATTTTATTTCCATTTGTCATTTTATTTCTGATTGTAGGTTGTCATGAATAATGGGGCTGTGAACATCTCTATACTTGTTTTTGTGTGATCACGTGCTTTTATTTCTCTCGGATAGATATCTAGAAATAGAAATGGCTGAGTGGTATGGTAAATAAGGAGTGGATTTTATTTATTTATTTTTCTTTTCATGAGAGAGCATATGAGCAAGGGAGCACGTGAGGGGAGAGACAGAGAGAAGCTGTAATTTTCTGGGTGAGATCTTGCCTGTGATCGCCTTGTCCTAGTCTCCCTGTTAGCTAGGACTATACCCTCCTGCTCAGGTCACCACTACTGGGCAGCATTGAATTTTCTTTTTTTTTTTTTCTTTTAGAGAGAGATTTTTGCTATAGAGTGTGTACACTCACCAGGGAGACAGAAGCAAGAAGTCGCCCCCAGGCGGGGTGGCCATGCCACTGTTCCTGCACCTCTTGGGACCTTTGGCACACATGTACACATGCTCAGTGTGGATTTAAGTCCCGAACCGTGGTCAACTACATGGGAGTCCAGCAGCATGACCATTACACCATCTGCTGGTCCCAGCATTTAATTTTTAAAGAAACTGTCAAACTTTTCTAGAGTGGTTAACCATTTTATATTAGTTTTACATTTTACACATTTTTATATTACATTTTACTTTTTGCCTCCTATATTTTTAGGTATGTTTGTTGTAACTTATACTTTTATAGTTGTCATTCTTTTCGAGGTTCAGATGTCCCCATCTTTGGTTAGTTATAGCCTTTCTAGATGAACATGCCCTTTGGACAAGATCCTGGTAATTGTCCTACTTTTAGACAGAACAAGATGTTCCAGGCTTTTCTTATGCATCTTTTAATTTTTTTGTTTTTTTTTTCTTTCTTCCATGAGTGAAAGAGAGAGACAGAGACAAAGAGAGATAGGCACATCCAACAGGATCTCAACGCTGCCATCTACTCCCAGCTTCAGCCAGCCCCTGGATCATGGGCAGTCGAGGTCCTGGTGCACTCAGGGAGGTCCCCAGACACAAACCTGGGCCCTTCCCATGTGGGTCAGCCCTGAGAGTGTTGTGCTGACGACTGAGCCACTGTCTGGACTCCTCTTATGCATCTTTAGCGTAAATCTGGAACCAGACAGTTCTCTAAAGACCCCTGATTCCCTTTAGTGAGAAATGTTATTTATTAATTTGCCAGAGGGTGTGTGAGCTCACCAGAGAGAGACAGACAGAAAGGGAGAAGGAGAGAGTTTCCCCAATGATATGTGATCATGTTGAAATATCTTCTCCTCTATTTGTCTGTCTTATCAGTATTCTGCATATGCACACACATGTGCCTGGCGTGTTTTTTAAGCAACCAAGGCCAGAATTTGAACAATGTGGGTGACAATGTAGACTTTGGGTCCCTTAACTATTGGCCTAAGAAATGCTACTTTTTTTCCTTTTTCGATTTTTTTTTTGAGAGGTTTTTGCTAAAGCGTATATGTGCTCGCCAGACAGACAGAGAGAGACAGAGAGACAGAAAGCGAGAAATCACCCCCCGGGGGGGATGGCCATGCTGCAATTCCTTCTCCTCCATTCTCCTCTCGGGATCTTGGGCACGCACGCACACGCGCCCGGCGTGAGTTTTAAGCCACCCGGTCCAGGATGCAAACCGCGGTCGACTACGTGGGAGTCCAGCGACATAGCCATTATGCTAAGTGCTGGTCCTGAGAAATGCTATTTTTAAAAAAATAATTATTTTATTAATTTAATGCTATTTATTATTATTATGATTATTTTAATATGACCAGAGAGAGAGACAGACAGAGAGAGAGAGGGAAGGTGAGCAAACCACGAGGTCCAGGATGTGAACTGTTGTCAGCTGTGTGGGAGTCCACTGCCTTAACTGCCAAGCCACCTGCTGGCCCCAATATATGCTATTAAAGACTATCATCTGGGTAAAATTGTGTTCATTGAGTTGTCTTTGCTTTAAAACTTTTCACTGTGCAGTGTTTCAAGAAGGAAAAGAGGTGTTTTTTTTTTTTTTTTCTTTTGGTTTATGGCACGTGTACTTACTGGTGAGAGATGGCCCAAGGTGGGGGAGTAAGAGCGCCCCCTTCCCAAGGGGGATGGCCATGCTGCAATCCCTTCTTCATTCTCTCAGGATTTTGGGCAGCACCTGGGCATGCACATGTGCACCTGGCATATTTTTCAAGCCACTGGGCCTAGGACACAAACTCTGTAGTTGGTCATGTGAGATCCGGCCTCCTTAACCAGCATGCCACTGGCTGGCCCAGAAAAATGTACTTTTAAAAAAGAGAAAAATAGGGACCATCAGATAACGTAATGGTTACATTGTTGGACTCCCACATTGTTGACCATGGTTTGAGTCCCAGACCTGGTGGCTTAAAATTCATGCCAGGCATGTGTGTGTGCATGCCCAAGATCCCAAGAGGAGAATGGAGGAAAAGGGATTTTGGCCTCTGTGGGGTGATTTCTCACTTTTTTGTCTCTGTCTTTCTCTGTCTCTCGGGCAAGTGCATGTACCCTATTAGAAAAATCTGTCTTAAAAAAAACAAAACAGAAAAATAAATTGTGACACTATGCTGATACTTTTCTATTCAAATATGAAAAAAGAGGGGTTTGGGTTGACTTTTTTGATTTAATATTTGTATTAATTATTTTTAAAATTGTAATTAATTTTTTAAATTATTATTTTTTTAGTTAGCTATAGAGGACATACGCTCACCATAGAGGGAGAGAGAGAAAGTGAGAAATTACCCCTTTGGGGGATGGCTATACTACAGTTCTTTCTCTGCCAGTCTCTCGGGATTGTGGGCACGCATGCATATACGTCTGACACGATTTTCAAGCTGTTGGGTTTGGAACTCAAACTGCACAGTCAGCCATATGAGATCTAGCTGCCTTAACTTCTGGTGCCACCTGCTGGCCCTATTTTTCATTTTTTAAAATTAAAATGATTCATTTTATTTTATTTATTATTAGTATTATTATTGTTTTGAATTTAACCAGAGAGAAAGAAAAAACGGGAAAGCGAGAAACCAAGCCGCCAGGTCTGGGACTCAAACTGTGGTCAGCCATGTGGGAATGCAAAACCTTAACCACCTCGGCACCTGCTGGCCCTATTTTTATTTTTTAAAGTTGTTTTACTTCTTCCATGGCTGAGAGAGAGAGAAGGGGAGGAAAGCACCCCCAACAGGGTGTTGACGCTGTGATCCGTTCCCAGCCTCAGTCAGTTCCAACCATGAGCACACCAGTGCCAGGCCTGCTCAGCAAGGTCGCATGACCGCAAAGCTGGGTGTGTTGAGCCTCGCAAAGCATTGTGTTTCAGCACTGCATCACCTTCAGGCCCTAGGATTTCTTCTACTCATATACTGAATCTTGGTTCCTAACATTAAAATATAGTAAATAATTTACATTTTTGATAGTTTAAAAAAACAGAATTAATGTCTTAACTATCAATAATACTGCTGAGTACAGTAGGTATGTGTGTGTGTTTTTGTTAACTAAATATAGATCCCATTGGGGTGTCAAAACTGTGTTTTGTTTTGTTTTGTGGAGAGGTTTTTGCTATAGGGCGCGTGCGCTCGCCAGACAGACAGAGAGAGACAGAGAGACAGAAAGTGAGAAATCACCCCCTGGGGGGATGGCCATGCCGCAATCCCTTCTCCTCCATTCTCCTCTTGGGACCATCAGATAACGTAATGGTTACATTGTTGGACTCCCACATTGTTGACCATGGTTTGAGTCCCAGACCTGGTGGCTTAAAATTCATGCCAGGCATGTGTGTGTGCATCCCCTCTTGGGATCTTGGGCTCGCACACACATTCGCGTGGCGTGTTTTAAGCCACCGGGTCCGGGACGCGAACCGCGGTCGACTACGTGGGAGTCCAGTGACATAGCCATTACACTAACTGCTGGTCCCTCAAAACTGTGTTTTAAAGTTACTTGAAATTATTCTTTATATGGTTGAGTACCAATTTGACATGCAAAAGGATTCATTTATTTTTAATTTTTAAATTGTTTTAAATTTATATTAAATTATATGAAGCTGTATAGTGGCTCTATGGACTAGGCCTGGCCTGGTGGTTAAGGTGACTGGATCCTACATGTGGATCACATGGTTTGAATCCTGGGGCTGGTTGCTTGAAACACACACTGGACACATATGTGTACACCCTCAAAACCCCAAAAGGAGGGAGAAATGGAGGAGAAGGGGTCGCAACATGACTATGCCCCATGAGGGGGTGCTTTTTCTTAAAATTTTATATATATATATATATATATATTGATGGATGTTTGTATTGTCTCCATCTCCTGTCTTATAAAAACAAAGTGGCACTACCTTTTTCATTTTCACTTAAAAGTATGTCCCGTGGCTTGCCCTTTAGTGAAGAGTTGAGTGCTACGTGGAAAACCAGATCTCATGGCTGGCCACAGTTGAAATACTGGCCTCAGTGATTTAGGAAACACCCATGTGTGTGCCCCTATTCCAAACCCTGAAAGGACGGAGAAATGGAGGAAAAAGGATTGCAGCGTGACTCTGCTCCACTGGGGGCGTCCTCTCTCTTCTTGAGAGTGTATGTACCCCCTCTTGCAATTAAAAAACAAAAAGTATATCTTGGAGGTTACTCCATAGATGTAGAATGACATGTTCTTTTTTTTTTGTCCCCCCCCAGAGGTTTTTGCCTTGGGGTGTGTGTGCTTGCTGGAGAGAGAGACAGAGACAGTGAGAGGGAAACTGAGAAATTACCAACTGGGGGGATGGCCATGTGGCAATCCCTTCTCCTCCATTCTTCTGAGATCTTGGGCATGTGCATGCACACGCGTGCGCACACACATGCACGCACACACACACACTTGTGCCCGGCATGATTTTCAAGCCACTAGGTCTGGTACTTGAACTGTGGTGACCATGTGGGAGTTCCCGACATAACCACTACATCACGTGCTGGTCCCTAAGATATGTTCTTTAGGGACCAACAGTTAGCATAATGGCTATGTCGCTGGACTCTCATGTAGTCGACTACGGTTCGAGTCCTGGACCCGGTGGCTTAAACTCACGCCAGGTGTGTGTGCATGCATGCACAAGATCCCGAGAGGAGAATGGAGGAGAAGGGATTGCGGCGTGGCCATCCCCCCTGGGGGGGTGATTTCTCGTTTTCTGTCTCTCTGTCTCTCTCTGTCTTTCTGGTGAGCACAAAAAAACCTCTCCAAAAAAAAGAAAAAAAAAGATATGTTCTTTATTCCATTTTGTATTTGTAGAATAGCCTTACTTTACTGAGGCATCATATTTTATTTATCCAGTTCTCTATTGATGGATATTTGGATTCTTTTTTTTTTTGGAGAAGTTTTTACTATAGGGCTTGTGTCCTCGCCAGAAAGACAGAGAGAGACAGAAAGTGAGAAATCACCCCCCAGGGGGGATGGCCACACCACAATCCCTTCTCCTCCATTCTCCTCTCGGGATCTTGTGCATGCATGCACACACACCTGGCGTGAGTTTAAGCCACTGGGTCTGGGACTCGAACCTCGGTCGACTACATGAGAGTCCAGTGACATAGCCATTATGCCAACTGCTGGTCCTCCCCCCCTTTTTTGCTATTACAAGGGATCTAGCAGTAAATGACTTTGTTTATGAGATAAAATTTTGCTGTCGTATTTCTAAGAACAGCTCTGTCAAGATATTATTCACGTACAGTAGAGTCCATCTATCCGATGTGGATTGCTCAGCTGTTTTACTGTGTTTACTGGCATGTCCAGTCATCACAGTCAGTGTCGGAACATTTCTGCCACCTGGAAAGGAACAGATCTATGAGCAGCCTGTCCTCATTCTCCTCTGCCTTAAGCGCAGACAAATACTAATCTATTTTCTGTGTCTGTTCTGAATAATTCATATAAACAGACTCATATACCACGTGGTTTTGTGATTTGGTTCTTTCACTGAGCATGATGTTTTCAAGGTTCAGCATGTAATAGTACTTTATTCCTTTTTTATGGCTTAATAGTTTTCTCTTGTGTGGATACATCATATTTGATTTATCCAGTTATCATTTGATAGACATTTGGGTTGTCTCCAGTCTTTTTGCTATTATGTTTTAGGATAGAATTCTTAAATTGGGACAGTTGGATTAAAGAGCAAATGTATACACAGTATAATTTTTTTTTTTTTTTGGAGAGGTTTTTCGCTATAGGGTGTGTGCGCTCGCCAGACAGACGGAGACAGAGAGACAGAAAGTGAGAAATCACCCCCCGAGGGGGGATGGCCACCCCGCAATCCCTTCTCCTCCATTCTCCTCTCAGGATCTTGGGCACGCACACACATGCTCCCGGCGTGAGTTTTAAGCCACCGGGTCTGGGACACGAACCACGGTCGACTATGTGGGAGTCCAGCGACATAGCCATTATGCTAACTGCTGGTCCCCACAGTATAATTTTGATAGGCCTTTCTAAATTCCCCTCTATTGGAGTTTTATAATTTTACATCTCCATCAGCAGTGTGTGAGAGTTTTTGTTCCCTAGAGCCTTGCCAGTAGAGAATATTGTTAACCATTACAAATTTTGCCTAATCTGATAGAGCAGGGGCCCCCAATCCCCCGGGCTGCAGACTGGTCGCAGTCTGTGGCCTGTTGGGGACTGGGCTGGGCTGCGTGATGGGGAGTGGGCTGCGGGTGAGCCAGCGAGGCTTCCTAGGGGTCTGCAGCTGCTCCCTGCTGCTGGCATTGCCGCCCGGGCTCGGCCTCCTGTCGGACCAATGGCAGCATTGGATTCTCACGGGAGCTCAGCCCCTATTGTGCGATTGTGTATTGCAGTGCAGTAGTGGTGGACATGGTGCATGGTGGATGTGGTGTGCTTGGTCATCCCAGGATCCCCCATCCCCTTCCGTCCATGGAGGCATAGTCTTCCTTCGCTGATCCTGGGCCAGGAGGGCTGGGGACTGCCGTGGCAGATGACACATGATATTTCAGTGCAGTTTTTCATGAACTGTATGAAAGTACACAAACGGTAAGCTCAGTGGTTGTTTACAAAGTTACATGGGAAACAGACTACTTCCAGAGCCCAAAGCCTCCTGTGTCGTATCCATCCCCAAAGATAATCTACTCACCCCCTAAATATAACTTTTATCTTGGTTTCAAATGTCATAGATTAGTTTTATAAATTTCAGGGAAATGCAGTCATACAGAATATAGTTGTCTGGTCTAGCTACTTTCTACTTTCACTCACTGTCATGTTTTTGAGAACCATCCATGTTGTCATGTTTATTTATAGTTCATTCATCCTTGTTACTTACGATATCCCATCATGTGAGTAGGCCACAATTTAGCCATTCCACTGTAGATGGAATTTGGTATATTTCTAGAAGCTGGCCAAGTACAGAGCTGCGACACAGAATGTTCTCTGTCATGACTGATAGTAGATATACGACTCTACACCTTTGTCAAAAGCCATGGACTGATACACCATGAGGAAGGACATTTTCTCTATGTTAATTTAAAATACATAAGAAAAAGGAATATACTGCTGTGAACATTCTTGTATATACCTTGTGGTGAATGTATGTACACATTTGTGTTTTATATATGAAGGAGTATTTGCGGGTCATGCAGAGGCTGTGCATAGGTTCAGCTTCAGTAGAGATGGTCGTGGGCATAGCACTTTCATTCACTGCAGAGCATAGAAGTTGTTCCATACTCTTGTTAACACTTGGTATTGTCAGTCTCTATTCTATCCATTTGGTGAGTGTGTAGTTATGTTGCATTATGATTTTAATTTTCATTTATTTGATGATTGGCTTATTAGAATTTTGGATATCCTCTTTTATAAACTATACTCATCTAAGTGTTTTGCCCATTTACCTTTTATTTTTAAGTTTTTTTAAATTTAAATTTATTTATTTACATTCATTCACTGTACATCATGACAACATACAAAATGAGATTTTCCACCCAGAGTACACTGTATATTGGCTTAATCAAGCGCATCAGCATACATGTTATTGTCAACAAATAATTTTCCATTTCTTGTTTCCTATGTTTTGCTTTTTTTTCCTCGTCCTTGATTCCCTATCTCTTACCCTCTGCCATCTCCCACTCTCCCCCCACACTGTCTCTGGTATCTATGTTTGCTTTCTATACTGTTTTCCTCCACATTTTATTGAGTCACTAAGATCTTAATTAATCTAAATGTTTTCATAGCAAGCACAGCTGATATATACATTTCTGTGAACACAAGTCCAACTTTAGGCATAAGCCTCAATGAGTAGAGTGAACATCCTATAAAGTAGCACCTGGCTGGGGCTATATATCATACTGCAGTCATCGAATAGGTATTTTTTTTTCTGAAACTTTTTTTTTCCAACTTAATTTACATTCTTTCGCTAAGCTTTCCCTAAGCATCGTCATGACATACAAAATGTGATTTCCCATCCAGAATATACTTCATAGTGGCTTAATCATACATATTAATATCACAAATTTTCCCATTTCTAGTTTCTAGAAATTTTTTTAACCCCTATTTCTGAATCACTGTCCTTTCCCACCCTCCTCTCACACTATCTCTGGAGTCTACAATTGTCTTCCATTCCTTTCCCACCCACATTGTATTGCTAACACTATTTCTTAAATAATCTAACTACTTTCAATAGCAAGTTCACTTGATACTATTAAGAAAACCAGATTTAACTTAAATCAAAGAAATACTAAGAAACTTTGCTTAAAGCCAGGAAACAGGTTAGGATTCTGATCAAATGATAGGTGCATGAACCTATCCATATCTCAAGACAGGACACAAATCCTTACAACCAAATAACAAAGTCTACAAGAAAATTAGCAATATTTTAGTCAAAAGTCATAAAATTATACTTCACCAATTCAGTCTCATGTACTTTATCTTCTGTTGTGGTTCAATTTTCCCAATTAAATTCTGGGATATAATATTCAGCTCCAGACTTCTCCCTACGATTAAGTTGGCCACTCTCTTAGTTTTTGAACTCTTATTTCTGTGTGTCTGTATTTAATTTTCCTGATATAGCACTCCCCTGAGAACTTCTTGGAGATCTTGTCTGGTACTGGTAAATTCTTTCAGGTTTTGTTTATATGAGAATGTTCTTTTCTTTTCTTCCCACATGAAAGATAGTCTTGCCAGGTACAGTATTGGCTGAAATTGCTTTTCTCTTAACACTTTGAATATATTTT
>NW_006159580.1:1202304-1232960 GCF_000334495.1 Tupaia belangeri chinensis | reverse complement strand
AGCGAGAAATCACCCCCCAGGGTGGATGGCCATGCCACAATCCCTTCTCCTCCATTCTCCTCTCGGGATCTTGGGCACGCATGCAAACGCGCCCAGCGTGAGTTTAAGCCACCGGGTCCGGGACTCGAACCGCAGTCGACTATGTGGGAGTCCAGCGACATAGCCATTACGCTAACTACTGGTCCCTCTCTTCCTAATTCTTGAAGTTTAGTGTGAACATTCAGGAGCAAGCAGAAAGAGATGATCTGGAATCGCTCGTTCTGTTGTGATCACACACTAGCTTGTTTGCTGGAGGCTGAATTATCGTATCAGTAGAACATCTTCATTTTTCTTGTACCCTGAATTGACTATTTCACAGGATCCATGAGGGATCTTCTCCTGAAGGTCTGGCCTCTCCTTCCACACTAGCTTATTTGCTGGAGGCTGAATTATCAGTAGAAAATCTTCATTTCTCTTGTACCCTGAATTGACTATTTCACAGGAGCCATGAGGGATCTTCTCTTTTTTAAGTTTTTGCCATAGAGCATGTTTCCATAGAAACAGAGACAAAGAGACAGAAAGCAAGAAATCGCCCTTAGGGGGTTGGGGATGGCGAACAGTCCCTTCTCCTTTATTCTCCTCCTGGATTTTGAGAGCACATGCACACATGCCCAGCATGTTTCAAGCCACTGTACCTGGGACTTGAACTGCAGTTGGCCATGTGGCAGTCCAGTGCTTTAACCAGTACACCACCTGCTGGCCCCTACGTTTACCTTTCGAGTTGTCTTTCTTATTAATTTGTAGAAGTTTTTTTTTTTTTTTTTTAAATTTTGTAATGGGGGTATATGTGCTTGCTGGAGAGAGAGAGAGAGAGAGAAAGAGAGAGAGAAAGAGAGAGAGAAAGAGGGAGAGAGAAGGAGAGAAAGTAAGAAATCACCCCTCAGATGGGGATGGCCATGCTGCAGTCCCTTCTCCTCCATTCTCTTCTTGGAATTTTGGCCATGCATGCCCACACATCTGGTGTGTTTCTTAAGGCATTGGGTTCAGGACTCAAACCACACAGTTGGACATGTGGGATATACTTAAACACCACACCACTGCTAGCCCTAGAAGTTCTTTATATAGTGTGGAAATTAGTTCTTGGTTAGATACATATATTTAGATATCTTCTACTCTGTGTTCTTCTCTCTCTCCTTTTAAAAGTTTCTTTCTTTCTTTCTTTCTTCCGTGTGCAAGAGAGGTACAGAAATGGAGACAGCAACACAGCACCCGCACCAGGGTCCTGATGCTATGCCAACCCCCAGCCTCAGCCAGCTCACACATACTCAAGGCGGTCTCCTGAACCTAGACCTTTCCCGTGTGGGTCAGCCTCACAGAGCGTCATACTTGACCACTGCACCGTTGTCTAACCCCTTCCTTTCTGTTTTATTTTTATTATTACTATTTTTTGCATGAGAGGTCTTGCACGCTTGCCACATAAAGACAGACAGAGCAACAGAGGGAGAGGAAAAAGCAGTCCTCATGGAGAATGATCATGCAACAATCCCTCTCCTCCATCTCTTCCCTCTTTTCGGGATTTTGGTCATACATGCTCATGTGCCTGGCGTGTTTCTCAAGCCCAGGATTTGGGACTTGAGCCACATGGTCAGCCATGTGGGATCTGACTTCCTTAACCACCAGGCCACAGAGTTGCCCCCTCTTCTGTCAATCTTAATATTATATTTTTTTATTATTTTGAACAGAATTTACTAATTCTAATGTGATCTACTTAAGCACTTTCTGTGTCTTAAGTAATCTTTTCCCACCCTTAGGCATGAAAACATTCTCCTACATATTTTTCTAAAAACTTTTCTGTTTGACTTTTAACGTTTAGATCTAATCCTTCTTCTTCTTTTTTTTTTTTGAGAGGTTTTTCCTATAGGGCATGTGCACTTGCCAGAAAGACAGAGAGATAGAAAGCGAGAAATCACCCCCTAGGGAGGGTGGACACATTGCAATCCCTTCTCCTCCATTCTCCTCTCGGGATCTTGGGCACACATGCACACGTGCCCGGTGTGAGTTTAAGCCACCGGGTCTGGGACTTGAACCGCGGTCAACTACATGGGAGTCCAGCGACATAGTCATTACACTAATGACTATGATGGTCCCTCTGATCCTTCTTGAAACTGTTATCTGTTTATTTGTTTGATGTGAGGTAGAGGTTAATATTTTCCTTTTTAAAATTCCATTTTAAAAAAAATCTTATTTTTAAAAACATTCAATTGCTAAACATCATTGGGCATGTAAAGAGAATTTACCCAACACGAAATACACCTCAGACCAGACCAGTTGAGGGTGCTATACACATTATCATCAACAGGTAATAAACCATTTCTGTGTCCCACAAATGTCTTGTTTCCTCACTATTTTTTCCCGATTTCCTTCCCTACTCTCTTCCCCTCTACCACCCTCCTTCCATACTATCTCCAGTGTCCATAACTATTTTCAATGCTTTTATGTATTCCAACCTTTCAATCTCTACCATAGAGTACAGATAGTCAGTATATATTAAATGGAGGCATACAGTGTCTCTCTTTCATGGCCTGGCTCGCTTCATTCAGGAATACGTCTTCCTCATTTGGCCACTTTTTATCAAATGCCAGGGCCTCGTTGTTTTTTATGACTGAGTAGTATTCCATAGAGTATATGTGCCATACTTTTTCAATCCATTCATCTGTTTGTGGACATTTGGGTTGGTTCTATGTCTTAGCAGTCATGAATAATGCCACAGTAATCATGGATGTGCAAGCACTTTTCCAACTGAGCATTCTCCTGTCCTTTGGGACGATACCCAGGAGTGGAATTACTGGATAATATGGTAGTTCTATTTGAGATCTTTGAGGAACCTCCATATTGTTTTCCACAGTGACTGAACCAAGTTACATTCTTACCAACAGTGTAGGAGAGCCCCTTCACCACAACCCTGTCAACACATCATTTTTAAAAAAATCTTTGCCATTTGGACAAGGGTTAGGTGGTACCTCATTGTGGTTTTAATATGCATCTCCCTTATGATGAGGGATGTTGAGCATTTCCTTATATGTGTTGGCTGTTCGTATGTCTTCTTCAGAGAGGTTTTTTTTTGTTGCTGTTCGTATGTCTTCTTCAGAGAGGTTTTTTGTTGTTGTTGTTCAGCTCATTTCCCACCTTTTAATTGGATTAATCTTTTTTTCAGTATGGGGGAGGTAAGCTGCTTGAGTTCCCTGTGTATTCTGGTTATCAGTTCCTTATCTGAGGCATAGTTTACAAAAATATTTTCCCATTCTGAGGGTTGTTCATTCACAGTATTTACTGTGTCCTTAGCTGTGCAGAAACGTCTTAATCTGGTGGAATCTCACTTGTCTATTTTGGGGATTATTGCCTGTGCTTTGGGGGTCTTATTTAAGAAGCCTTTGTCTAACCAATGTCTCCCAGAGTTTCCCCAGTGTTTTCCACCAGTAGTTTTGTAGTTTTATAGTATGAGGTCCTAGGTTCAAATGTTTGATCCATTTTGAGTTGATTTTTGTTAATGGTGAAAGATGGAGATCCAGTTTCATCTTCCAGCACCATTTGCTAAAGAGTTTTTTTCTTTTCCCACAAGATTGACTGGAATTCTTTGTCAAAAATCAGTTGGCTGTATGTTTTGGGGTTTATTTCTGGGGTTTCTATTCCATTGGCCCCACCAGTCTGTTTTTGTGCCAGTACCATGCTGTTTTGGTTATCACAGCTTTATAGTATATTTTGGGGTCAAAGAGTGAGATTCTGCCTGCTCCACTCTTCTTGTTTAGGATTGCTTTGGCAATATAGGATCTTTTATGATTCCAAACAAATTCTGATTGGTTTTTCTGGATATGTGTGGAGTGGCTCTGGTAATTTGATTGGAATTGTGTTAAATATTTAGATTAACTTGGGTAGAATTGCCCTTTTGATTATATTAAATTCTTTCATCCCTGGAAGATGGGATGGCCTTTCTTATTTTGTATAGTTTTCAACATCTTTTAAGAGATTCCTTTTTTTTTTTTTTTTTTTTTGAGAGATTTGCCATAGGGAGCATGCACTCGCCAGAAAGACAGAGACAGAGAGACAGAAAGCAAGAAATCACACTCCAGGAGGGATGGCCACACCGTAATCCCTTCTCCTCCATTCTCCTCTTGGGATCTTGGACACACACGCACTTGCGCCTGGCCTGAGTTTAAGCCACTGGGTCCAGGACTTGACCCGTGGTCAACTACATGGGAGTTCAGCGACATAGCCATTACACCAACCACTGGTCCCAACATCTTTTTAAAGATTTTTATAGTTTTCCTTGGAAGGGTCTTTGACTTATCCCTAGGTATCTTATACATTTTGTGACTATGGTAAAAGGGATTCCTTTCTTCAGTTCTACCTCGGTCAGCTTGTTGTTCATATATAGAAATGCTATAGATTTTTGGGTGTTGATTTTGTATCCTGCCACTTTACTATATTCATTTAGTACTTTGACAAGTTTTTTTCATTGATACCTTTGGGTCTTCTATGTATGTCATCATGTCATCTGCAAATAAAGATATTTTCAACTCTTCTTTCTCTATTTGAATGCCTTTTATATTATTCTCTTTTTTGATTGCATTGGCTAGGACTTCCAGCACTATATTAAAAAGGGAAGGAGAAAGTGGGAAGCCTTGTCTTTTATCAGTTTTTTGTAGAAAAGCTTTCAGTTTTTATTCAGTATAATGTTATCTATAGGCTTTTCATACATAGCTTTTATTGTGTTGAGAAATGACCCTTCTATGCGAATTTTGCTAAGAGTCTTAATCACAAAGCGGTGTTTTATTTTGTCTAATGCTTTCTCTGCATCGATTGAAATGATCATATGGCTTTTATCTTTCTTTCTGTTAATATGGTGTATTATGTTTATGGTCTTGTGTGTGTTGAACCACCCTTGCATCCCTGGAATAAAGGCTACCTGGTCGTGATGAATAATCTTTTTCATATGCTGTTGGATATGATTTGCAAGTATATTGTTGAGACTCTTTTGCATCTATAGTCATCAGAGATACTGGTGTGTAGTTTTCCTTTTTTTGTCATGTCTTTATCTGTTTTGGGGATGATGGAGGCTTCCAAAAATGAATTTGGGAGGTTTCCTTCCTTTTGACCTTTAGAAATAATTAGAGTAGAATGGGGGTTAACTCTTTAAAAGTTTTGTGGAATTCAAAAGTGAAGCCATCAGGGCCTTCCACGTGGTCGCTGGGGAGAACCTGCCGCTGTGCTGACCGTGCTCTGCCGGACACGCTGTCCATGGAGAGTGGACAAAATTTGGATAATCCTACCTTCTCCTGAAGCACTGGATGCTGCTCAGAGGTTTGGACCAATTTTTAGAAGGGATAGAGAGTTTGACTGAGATGGATAAATTTTAGAACTTCTGGTCTCTTTTTCCTTGAAAAGAAAGCATACTGGAATTTTGATGGAATAGTTGTATCAGTGACAGAGATAGCCCTTCATTTTGATGAATTTTGAAAAAGTGGTCATCTTTGTAAAGCTGTAACTTTAGAAACTGCTGTATTTATCCAGGGTTAAGGAAGTGAAGTCATTTTCGGGGTTCATATCATTTGAGGATGTTGCTCTGGACTTTACCTGGGAGGAATGGCAGAACCTGGAAGATGCTCGGAAGATTCTGTACAAGGATGTGATGCTGGAGACCTATAGCAGCCTGATGTTTTGGGGACACTGCATTACCAAACCTGCAGCGATCTTCAAATTGGAGCAAGGAGGAGATCCATGGACATTAGAAGAACTTCCCAGCTTGAGCCCCCCAGGTTTTTAGGATGTGGCATCTAAGTTTTCCAGAGAGAGAAAGAAAGACACCAAGAGGGAAAGTGAGAAGGCACCTTTCAGGGAGGATGGCCAATGCTGCATATTGGTGGCATCATTTTCAAGCTGCCATGTCTGGGACTGGAACTCCTTTCAGCTTCGTGAGATTCCAGTACTTTAACTATCATGCAACCTGATGGCCGTATAACCCACTATTATTACTAGATACATTCTAGCTTCCACATATAAGTAACACCTATAATATTTGTCTTTGTGTGCCTCGCTTTTTAGTTGTAGAGGAAACAATTATAACATTTTTAAAAATCCACAAAAGACACTGAATGTCCAAGGCAATGCTAAATAGACAAAGAAACACAACAAATAAAGAAAAGCTGGAGGATTTACACTACGAGCCTTTAAGTATACTATAAAATCTATATGAACAAAAATAACATGGACTGGCAAGAACAAAACAACAGAAACAGAAAAATAGCTCAATTTATCAAAAAAAGAAAAATAGAAATAATCACTTCTTACACTTATCTGATTTCTTTTATAAAAAATTATTTTATTTAACTTTATTTATTATTATTATTTTAAGTTTACCAGATGGAGACAGAGACAGAGAGAGAGAGAGAGAGAGAGAAAGTGACAAAGCAGGATGCCAGATCTGGGACTCAAACCACACTCTACCATGTGGAAGCCCAGCTCTCAATCACCATGCTACCTGTCAGCCTCTGATTTTCCACAATGATGCAAAGAACATACACTGGAGAAGAACATTACTTCAATAAATAGTGCTGGAGGTAGTGGATATTCATGAGAAAGAACAGATTGCAATCTTAAATGTAAGACACAGAATGAAACTACAGAAGAAAAATATGGAAAATGCCTCAGGAATTTGTCTGAGAATAGATTTCTTGAAGAAGACCTGCCTGAAACTCACAGGCAACAAAAACAGAAAGAGATCATTGATATTCTAGCAAACTAAAATGATTCTGCAAAGCAAACAATCAACAGGGTGAAGGGACATCCTGCAGGAGAGGATTAAAGATGATATGATGGAGGCTTCATAAAATGAATTTGGAAGGTTTCCTTCCTTTTGAATCTTTAGAAATAATTTTAGTAGGATAGGGGTTAACTCTTCCTCAAAAGTTTTGTAGAATTCAGAAGTGAAGCCATCAGGACCTGGGCTTTTCTTTGTTGGGAGGTTATTACTGATTCAGTTTCACAGCTTGTTATGGGTCTATTCAGGCTTTCTATGTCCTCCTGATTCAATCTTGGTGATTATATGCATTCAGGAATTTGTCCATCTCCTGCATGTTCTCTCTCTCTTTTTTTTAAAGAATTATTTTATTTAACTTTGATCAGAGAAGAACAGAGTGAGACAGAGAGAAGGAAAGTGAGAAAGCAAGTCGCCAGGTCTGGGACCTGAACTATGGTCGACCATGTGGGAGTCCAGTGCCCCTAGCCACCATGCCACCTGCTGACCCGTCCTCCACGTTCTCTTGTTTATTGGCTCATAGTATTCTCTAATGATGTTTTGTATTTCTATTGTGTCTATTGTAATATTGCCTGTTTTATTCCATATTTGTCTATTTACCACTTTTCTATCTTTTTCTTAGGAGCACTAATTGCTATGGATTTTCTTTTCATGACTGCTTTTGCAGGGTCCCGTAGATTATGAAAACTCATGTACTCATTGTCATTTGTTTCCATAAATCTTTTGATTTCAGACTTAGTTTCTTCAGTTGTTGAGAAGTCATTCATAAATAGGTTGTTTAGTTTCCATGTGTGTGTGTATTTCTGAGGATTTTTCCTGAAATTAATATCAAGTTTAATCCCATCACAGTCAGAGAAGATGCTGGATATAGTTTCTATGCCTTTGAATCCGTAAAGGCTTGATTTGTGTCCTATCGGTATGGTCAATCTTTGAAAAGGTTCCATGCGGGGGTGAGAAAAATGTATATTTTGTGGTCTTAGGGTGGAAAGTTCTATAGATGTCTGTCAGGCTCATTTGAGTTATAATATTGCTTAGGTCCTATATCTCTCTGCTTATTATTTTTTTTGGAGAGGTTTTTTTGCTATAAGGCACGTGCGCGAGCCAGAAAGACAGAGAGAGACAGAGAGACAGAAAGCGAGAAATCACCCCACCCAGGGGGGATGGCCACACTGCAATACCTTCTCTTCCATTCTCCTCTCGAGATCTTGGGCACGCATGCCCATGTGCCCGGCATGAGTTTAAGCCACCTGGTCCGGGACTTGAACCATGGTCGACTACATGGGAGTCCACCGACATAGCCATTATGCTAACTGCTGGTCCCATCTCTGCTTATTTTTTGTCCAGAAGATCTATCTAAAGGAGATATTGGAGTGTTGAGATCCCCAACTATTGTAGTGTTGCAACCCATCTCTCCTTTTAGCTCTAGCAGTCTTTCTTTCATGTGTTTGGATGCTCCTGAATTGGGTGCATAGATATTTATAAGCATTATGTCTTCTTGAATTTAGCCCTCTTACTACTATATAATGCCCTTCTTTGTCTCTTCTTACAGTTTTTGTCTTAAAGCCTATTTTGTGTGAAATCAAATATCGCGACTCCAGCCCTTTTTTGATTTCCGTTTGCATGGAATACCATTTTCTAGCCCTTCACTTTTAGTCTATGTATGTCTTTATCCATAAAGTGCATTTCTTGTAGGCAACAGATAGAGGATTTTTTTTTAAAATCTATTCAGCCAGTCTGTGTCTCTTTATTGGAGAATTTAATCCATTAACATTCAACGTTACTGTCGATATTTCCAGACTTGTTCCTGTCATTAAGTGTTCTCTTATCTCAGTCTGTCTAATTTTAGTTTTCCTGGTATAGCACTCCCTTCAGGAGTTCTTTTTTTTTTTTTTTTTTTCAGAGAGGTTTTTGCTATAGGGCGCGTGCGCTTGCCAGCCAGACAGAGACAGAGAGATAGAAAGTGAGAAATAACCCCCCAGGGGGGATGGCCACGCTGCAGTCCCTTCTCCTCCATTCTCCTCTCGGGATCTTGGGCATGCACGCACACGCGTCCGGCGTGAGTTTTAAGCCACCGGGTCCGGGACTCAAACCGTGGTCGACTATGTGGGAGTCCAGTGACATAGCCATTACGCTAACTGCTGGTCCCAGGAGTTCTTGAAGAGCTGGTCTGGAGTTGGTAAATTCAGGTTTTATTTATCTGAGAATTTTTTTATCCTTCCCACTTGAAGGATAATCTTGCCAGGTATAATAATCCTGGTTGAAATTGTTTTTCATTGAACAGTTTGACTATATTTTCCCATTCTTTGTTTCTGATGAGAGGTCCGATGTTAACTTGATGGGATAACCTTTGTAAGTAACTTGACCTTTCTCTCTTGGCAATTTTAGTATCTTGTCTTTGTGGTTTTGGCCAGTCCAGCTATGGTGTGTGTTGGAGAAGATCTTCTTGGGTTAATTCTATTTGAAGTCCTTTGTATTTCTTGGGTCTGGATATTTGAATAGCTCTTTAGGTTTGGAAAGTTTTCTTCTAGGACTTCATGGAATAGATTATCAGTACCCTTAATATTTTTTTCACCTTCTAGGATACCAATTTATCCGGATGTGTGGGCACCTAATAGTATCTAGTATTTCTCGTATATTATCTTCATTTTACTTGGTGGTTTTCTCCGTCTTTTTGATGATATTTTTCTAGGTCAGAGGTTTTGTCTTCTACATTTGAGAGTCAATCTTCTGTGTGATCTAAGCTGCTTTTAATACTTTTGAGGGAGATTTTAATTTCCTATATCACAGTCTTCATCTCTAACAATTCTGTTTGATTCTTTTTTATGTTGTGTATTTCTTTCAAATCATGAAAGGACTTCATCTCCTGGAGTTGTCTCCTCTTGCATCTCATTTAGTTTTGTCACTATAAATATTCGGAATTGTTTATCTGATATTTCCACAAGTTCCATTGCGTTGTCTTTGGATGATGAGGAATTGATGTTTTCCTTTGGGGGAGAGATATTTTCTTGGTTGCTCATATTTCTTGTGCCTCTGTGATGGTTTCTAAGTCATCTGGTAATTTAGATGTTCCTTCCTAAATTCTTCGAGTTAATTCAGAGTGTTCAAAGGTATGTAGGAGTAGGTGATTGGCGATATATATATATATTCGACAGGTTTTTGCTGTAGGGCGCGTTGCTGTAGGGCGCGTGTGCTCGCCAAAAAGACAGAGAGAGACAGACAGAAAGCAAGAAAACACCTCCCAGAGAGGATGGCCACGCTGCAATCCCTTCTCCTCCATTCTCCTCTTGGGATCTTGGGCACGCACGCACACACGCCCAGCGTGAGTTTAAGCCACTGGGTCCGGGACGTGAACCGCAGTCGACTACAAGGAAGTCCAGCGACATAGCCATTACGCTAACTGCTGGTCCCTAGTCAATTTTTTTTTTATGCTTATCTGAAAGCCAACTATGTGCCATTTATTGGAGTGGCATCTTTTCCCCACTGCACTGTCACTTGTCATAGTCAAGTGATTCTCTTGGCCTGCCTCTGCGGTATAGCTGTGGTGTACTGAACCGAAGTGCCGGAAGTGACGTGGCTGACTGGCTCCGCTCCCCAGCCTGGCTGACCTGAGCACACTGAGAACGTGTGCACCTAAGACCTGAGGAGCTGGAGCCTGGTAGACAGGACCGTGGCACGAGCAGACCCTGTTGCGGGTCGCTTCTCTCTCCTTCCCTACCTTTTCAAAACTCTCTTTCTGTCCTCCCTCCCTCTCTCTCTCTCTCTCTCTCTCTCTCTCTCATGTACAGAGCATATACTCTCTATCACACATTTTTTATATAATTAAAAATAAACAGTAAATTCTCAGTGTGGTTTTGATTTATGAGTCAGGTTGACCATCTGTTTTGTTTAATGTCTATTTGCATTTATGTTTCTGTGAACTGCCTGTACTTTATCCCATTTTTATTGAACTCTTGTTCTTTTCTTTGTTACCCTTTTTTTTTCATAGCCAGAGGTCATGTGTACTTGCCAGAGAGAGATAGAGAGACAGAGAGAAGGAGAGAGAGAAAGCACTTCTCCCAGTGGGACGTGGTCGTATGCAGTCTCTTGTCCATTTCTCCATCCTTTCAGGATTTGGGGCACACGTACACAGACACACACGCACCCAGTGTCTTTCACACACTTCTCCCAGTGGGACGTGGTCGTATGCAGTCTCTTGTCCATTTCTCCATCCTTTCAGGATTTGGGGCACACGTACACAGACACACACGCACCCAGCGTCTTTCACGCTCCCGTAGTTGGCTGTGTGAGTTCTGCCTCCCTTAACCACTAGGCCATGGGGTTGTTCCTTCTGTTTATTGATATTCTTCATACATTAATAATATTAATCTTTGTGAAGTAAGTTGTAAATATATATAGATTTTTTTTTTCAGTTTGAATTTCCAGGCTTTCTTTTTATCTCTAATAAGAAGTGATTTTACTTGTATGTCAGAATTGTTTGTGTTTGGGCTGGCTCTGTGTACAGTGGTATAGCCCTACTCATGAGAGGCTGGATCCTACTCAGTGCCCACAGTTCCAATCTTAAGTCCAGTCAGCCTGAAGCACTGGGTACATGTGCGAGGGCCCAGGATCTGATGGGCTGATGGGCAAGGGGGTCCTGGGGTCGGGCCGGCCGCTGCGGAGGGTGCTCATCTCTCTTTCTGGCTTTCTCTTTCTCCAGTGCACATCTCTATTATGAATAAAGAAAAATAAATAAAAAAGAATGTCTCTGGTTTCCACATCCGGAGGGACTTGACTTTATTATTTTTTTAAGAATTGTTGGGACCAGCAGTTAGCGTAATGGCTGTGTCGTTGAACTCTCATGTAGTCGACCGCGATTCGAGTCCTGGACCTGGTGGCTTAGACTCATGCCGGGCACGTGTGGGTGCGTGCCCAAGATCCCGGGAGGAGAATGGAGGAGAAGGGATTGCGGCGTGGCCATCCCCCCTGGGGTGTGATTTCTCGCTTTCTTTCTCTCTGTCTGTCTCTGTCTTTCTGGCGAGTACACGCACCCTATAGCAAAAACCTCTCCCCCCCCAAAAAAAAAAGAATTAAAAAAAATAGAATTGTTGATTTGATTTATTGTTATTATTTTTTAAAAAGAATTATGTTATGCAACTTTATTATTATTATTTAAATTTGACCAGAGAAAGACACAGAGAAAGCGAGAAAACAAGCTGCCAGGTCCGGGACTCAAACTGTGATCAGCCATGTGGGAGTCCAGCATCTTTAAACACCATGCCATCTGCTGGTCCTTATTATTATTTTTAAAAATTTGCTATAGAGCACATGTGCTCACCAGAGAGAAACAGGGTGGAGTGAGAAAGCAAGCTGCCAGGCTTGTGACTCGAACCATAGTCAGCCACGTGGGAATCCAGTGCCCCAACCACCATGCCACCCGCTGGCCCCGAGGGACTTGACTTTAAGCTATCCTTTGTTCTTCTCCCTTTGCCAGTTCCGGTTTCTCACTGTGGAATCGTGAGTACACTCTGGGAAACACCTGGCAGGAAAGATGTGGGACTGTTCTTGAGTAGATTTTGTTCTCTTTTGTCATAGGGGCCATATGCTTGTCAGAGAGAGAAATAGAGAAGAAAAGGAGAAATCACCCCCTAGGGTGATGGTCATGCCATAATTCTTTCTCCTCCATTCTCTCCTTGGGTTTTGGGCACGCAAACATGCATGTGGCGTGTTTTTCTTTTTCACTTTTTTTTTTTTTTTTTTTTTTTATTTTTGGCATAGGGCGTATGTGCTCGCCAGAGAGAGACAGAGAGAGGGAAAGTGAGAAATGACTCCCCTGGGGGACCGGCCACGCTGCTCTCCCTTTTCTCCCATTATCCTCTTAGGATTTCGGGCATGTACTCACGCACCTGCTGTGATTCTCGAGCTGCCAGGTCAGGGACTCGAACTGCAGTTAGCCATGTAGGAGTCCAGCATCTTAACCACCTTACCACCTGCTGGTCCTTTGATCAGATTCTAGAGTATTAAATGTCTTACTCACTTAGCTCTACTGTTTTCATCTTTGCAGTACGTTTGCATAGTATGCTCTACCTGTGAAGATTTCCTAGAAACCTAGTATCTCTTTTCTGTAATTGTACCTCCCCTAACAGATAATATTTAAATACTATTCAGGTAGTTTGTGGGCTATACAAAGATTTATCAATTTATTTTTTCTAGTAAGACAGGTATTGTTTCCAGGTAAACTCTTTTATTCTGTTCTGTTTGTTTGTTTTCACCCTATTTTGGGTGCATGTGCTCATTGGAGAGAGACAGATAAAGAGAGAAACTGAGAGATCGCCTTTCAGGGGGAATAGCAGTGCCGCAGTCTCTCAGGAGTTTGGGCGAGCAGGCGCATGCATCCGACGTGCTTTTCAGGCCGCCTCGTCCAGGACTTGAACCACATAGTTGGTCTTGTGGGATCCAGCCACCTTAATCTCTGTGCCACCTGCTGGTCCTTTTATTCTATTCTTCGCCTTCCCTGTAAAAAAATCCATTAAAAAAGAGTGCCCATCATCATAAACAAAATTAGAAATTTTAAAAACATAAGAGAGAAACAGGAAGAGGAAAATGAAAAAGTCCCCGAAAGCCTTGTGTCTTCCAATGTGAAGAGCATGCGTAAAGGGCTGGCCTGCAGCCCGTGGTTAAGGAAGCCACATCCCATGTGGCTGACCACATAGTTCAAATCCTGGCCCCAGTCCCTTGAAAAACATGCTGGGTTCATGTGCCTGCATGCCCAGCATCCCTGCAGGATGGAAACTTGGAGAAGAGCCAGCAGATGGTGTAGGCGTGAAGGTGCTGGACTCCCATGGCATGAACCATGGTTAAGTCCCAGACCTGGTGGCTTGAAACTCACTCCAGGCATGTGCATGTACATGTCCAAAATCCTGAGAGGAGAATGGAGGAAAAGGCATCGCAGCATGAAAATTAACCCCCTTGGGGGGTGATATCTCACTTTCTATCTGTCTGTCTGTCTCTGTTTCTCTGGCAATATACATACCCTATAGCAAAAAATCTCTCTCAGAAAAACAAAAGCAAAGAAAAATGGAAACGAAGGATCGCAGTGTGAGCATGCCCCCTGGGGAGCGCTTTCTCCACTTGCCTTTTCCTGTCTCTCTGTCCCTCTCTGGCAAGAGCACGCCCCCTGTGGAAAAGTTAAAATGAAAAATGGTTGCATGAAGTCTCACAGATTTTGATCATCGGCCTGCCTTATTTGTTGTAGTGAATATGGCTTTGCGGAGAAGGTGGTGGAGGGGATGTTCATCATCGTCAATTCTATCACCATCAAGATTCACTCCAAGGCCTTCCATGCTTCTTTCGAACTGTGGCAGCTCCAGGGCTACAGTGTCAACCCCAACTGGCAGCAGAGTGACCTTCGCCTCACCCGCATCACGGACCCCCGCCGAGGAGAGGTGACAGCCCCAGCCCTGGGCGAGGAGACAATGGGTAGATTCAGAGTAGGACTAACTCTTAAAGGATGTTTTTGCGTTGGGGGTTTACTCAAATGATCTCCATTGCTGGGAACCTCGGAATCCTTTCTGCCACATCCTTCCCTCAGTTACGCATCTCTGATCCACTGCTTTCCATCGTTAGGATTCCCTCCAGGAATGGAGCGAGTCTGCACCTCGCCAGTCAAGGACCCTAGAGCTTCCTGCCTTTTGGTTACGTTCACCCCCAGAATTAATGGATTTTGCTCTCTCTCCTTCCAGGTCTTAACGTTCAAGGAGATAACTTGGCAGACCCTTAGAATTGAGGCCGACGCTACAGACAATGGTGACCAGGACCCAGTTAGCACCCCGCTGCGGCTCATTACCAACCAAGGCAGGATCCAAATAGCCCTCAAAAGAAGGGTGAGTGCGTCTCTGTCCCCACACGGACTTCCGTCTTTCATTCTCCCAGGCAGCCTGGGGGTGGGGAGCCAGCCTCTCATCGCTTGGAACCTTGTTGGCCCCGGGAATGAGAGTTGAACGGGGAGGGCTGGTAGCTCCGTGTTGCACACTGTCCGCCAAGGAAGGAACATCTCCAGCTCCACGTTTGCCTCCTTTTGGAAACCGTGGTTTTTCCCCACTTATGGAAACACTGGCAGGTAGAGGCTCTTGGAAGGGAGTTATCGCCGTTTTTTGTTAATCAAGCCAACGTTTGTAGTCCCGTAGGAAACTGGCTCTCCAAAGTGCTTCTGCATGCACTGGAGATTGAGCAGCCGCCCCTGAAGCTGCGTGGGCAGCAGTCACCTTTGAGTACTGGGCTGGTACCGGGTGACAAACCCCATGTTCTCTGTGGCCCCTAGACCAAAGACTGCAACGTGGTCGCCTCCAAGCTGATGTTCCTGTTGGATGACCTGCTCTGGGTGCTGACCGACTCTCAGCTCAAGGCTATGATGAAGTATGCCGAGTCGCTGAGCGAGGCCATGGAGAAGTCAGCCCAGCAAAGAAAGAGCCTGGCCCCCGAGCCTGTGCAGGTTAGAGACAGTCCACGTCATGGTGGGGCTGGAGAGAGGGCAGGCCAGACCCCACTGTACCAGAGTGGCTTCTTTTGGGGATTTGTCACTTACCTCTGGGTGTTCCTAAGTTTTGCCCACACCTCCGTTTTCTCATCGATTCTGTTCGTTGGGGACCTCCAGTGTTTCAGGTACACAGTGGTAGCCGCTGGAGGGGAAAAGCAGAGTAAGTCTCTTGTTCCTGTCCTGCAGGCTCTCTATCTTGAAAGATGGACCATAGGGCCCGTGGGTGGTGTGGCGGTTGAGGTGCTGGGCTCCTACTTGTTGAATCCTGACCTGGTGGCTTGCTTTCTCTCTCTCTCTGGTGGGTGTATGTTCCCTATAGCAACTTGAAAATAACAATAATAATTAAATAAAATAAATAATTCTTTATTATTAAAAAAGCTGGAGCATAAACAAGTTGTCACACTGTGGTGTGATAAGCGTTGTAACAAGGTACACACTGCCCTGCGAGCACCAAGGGAAGAGGCATCTGAGCACAGGCTGAAAGAGGGCGTCGAGGAGGGCTTCCAAGGGGAAAGCTCTGACGTCAGCCAGCTAAGTCCTGGTGGTAAGAGCTAGGAGGGCAAGTTAACCCTCAGCACGCCGCTCCAGCAGTTACTAAACTAATCATAATCACGCTGTTTGGAGTTTGGTTTATTTAGCTGGGGCAGACCAAAGTGAGCTACCAGGCAAACAGTTCTAGGTGAGAGGGGGCCTCTTGGTAAGCTGTGGGTTTACTCAGGCTGGGCTAATGCTTAAAGAAGGTGCAGGAAGGAGCCTCTGAGGGTCAGGACTTCTCGTTCTTCTCTCTGTCACTCATAGATCACGCCACCTGCTCCCAGTGCCCAGCAGTCCTGGGCCCAGGCATTTGGTGGCAGCCAGGGGAACAGCAGCAGCAGCAGCAGCCGCCTGAGCCAGTACTTTGAGAAATTTGATGTGAAAGAGTCCTCCTACCATCTGCTCATCTCTCGCCTGGACCTGCACATTTGTGATGATAGCCAGTCCAGAGAGCCAGGTACTGCATGAAGCCCGAGGCTGGCTGCGCCATGCGGGTGGTCCGGATGCCTGGCTACCTCTGGGCAGTGGGGATGAGCTCTCTTTCCGGGACACTGTGAAGGGCTTCGGTTGGCTTCCCTTAATCGCAGTCACTCCATGGCCTTCCGGCCTCCTGTGGTAGCAGTCTGTTAGCGTGAGGCCTTTAGGGTGCAGCAGAACCGCCCGTCATGTGTAATAAAATGCAACTGTTGGCCTTGCCCTAAGCCCCACTACATCAACCTCAGGAGAGAGTCCAAGCAATGCGAACTGTTTCTTCCCTCTCCAGAATTTCTTGGGCAATGCTGATGCTTGCCAGAAGCTCCGAACCACTAGTGTAAGATTTTAGGAAAGTAAAATTCAGTATAGAATTTTCAGAGTCTCAAGTCAGTTTAAACATATGTATATATATATTTTAGCTTAGATTTTTGTGTGTGTGTCATGCTCTTCTAAAGCAAGGAGGTTATACCATGCCTGGTCATACCTAGAGCAGTTAATTACGTTACGTACACATGCACATTTATTTAGAGTAGGAAAGTAATTGACTTATTTCTTTTCTTGATGAGCCTTGGGGGAATCACTTAACCTTTTACTTAACCTTTTGAGCTTCCTCACTTGTGAAATTGAGTTAAATTGCAACTTACATATTTATCTCGAAGACTGTTGTTAGGCCCTAATGAGTTAATACACTGAATTTGGAGGACCTTAATTATAGGCAGATATCCAGTATTACCACCACTCTGCTGCTCGTTCCTTCAGTATTGTCTCTGTTCCCTTTGTACTCTCCTGTGCGTCCGGCTCTTGTTTTTTTTTTTTTTTTTTGAGAGGCTTTTGCTATAGGGCGCGTGTACTTGCCAGAAAGACAGAGACAGAAAGTGAGAAATCACCCCCCAGTGGGGATGGCCACGCCGCAGTCCCTTCTCCATTCTCCTCTTGGGATCTTCGGTGCACACGCACATGCACACGCACACGCACCCAGCGTGAGTTTAAGCCGCCAGGTCCGGGACTCGAACTGCGGTCGACTACGTGGGAGTCCAGCGATGTAGCCATTACACTAACTGCTGGTCCCTAGCTCTTGGTTTTTGACACTCACGTGGATTTTTATTTTCCTCTTGCTGCCTCTGAGGCCTATGTGTGCTTGTTAATGAGACCTAGACTCAGTTTCCTTGGGGGAGTTACCTATTCTCTTTCAGCTGGGTCACAGCGCTACCTCTGTTGTTGGCTATTCTGTAGTCTTGACGTGATTTATTTTCTTTTCTTTTTTTTTTTTTTTGAGAGAGCGTTGATATACAGTATATGTGCTCACTGCAGAGACAGAGAGACAGAAAGTGAGAAAACACCCCCCAGGGGGGATGGCCACACTGCAATGCCTTCTCCTCCATTCCCCTCTCAGGATTTTGGGAACACATGCACATGCACCCGGTGTAAGTTTCAAGCCACTGGGTCCAGGACTTGAACTACAGTCGACTGTGTGGGAGTCCAGCACAACTGTGCCACCTGCTTGCCCCCGCCTTGAAGGGATTTCTATCTCTGTCTGCTCCCATCCTATGAGGGAAGAAAGGAGGGATGATACAGTAGTAAAAAGACTGCTTTTACTGCCACAGGAGGTGATTTGTTACCCGTTCATTTTCATTTTGGAAGATGTTTCTGAGGAGTTTCTTTTTTTTTTTTTTGAGAGAGAGAGATTTTTGCTATAGGGCATGTGCACTTTCTGGAAAGAGAGACAGAGAGACAGAAAGTGAGAAATCACCCCCCAGCGGGGTTGGCCACACCCCAGTCCCTTCTCCTCCATTCTCCTCTTGGGACCTTGGGCACACATGCACATGTGCCCAGCATGAGTTTAAGCCGCTGGGTCCAGGACTTGAACCGCAGTCAAGTACATGGGGGTCCAGCCATGTGATCATTACGCCATCTGCTGGTCCCGCATTTTGGAAGTTGTTACTAAAATAATTATTTTATTTGGTTATTTCTTTAACATGTCATCTAAAGGCTTTGGGTGTTTTGTTGTTGTTTTCTTTTGGCTTGAACCCTTTCAGAAATTGTAGTCGAGAGCGCATTATTGGGAGTTTCACCTCATTGCTTAATTAGGGCGTTTCGTACTGTCCTCTTCGAGTGCCAGTGAGTTCTGTAATTCACACTAAGATGTGAATGACCGTGGCCTTCCCATTTATTTATTAAATTGAATTAATCTACTTAGTGGAATTTAAGAAAGCTTTAAATAAGACATTTTTAGCTATGGGGATAGGCCCCAGCCTCCCTCTCCCGTACCCAGGTGTGGTGTGATGGGGCAAAGAACAGGGAAAGTTTTACAACTTTTTGACTCTTTCACCTTGGGTTTAGGGAGACAGGGGAAGAGTGATCTAGGTTGTACAGAAAGGTCTTCAAGATTCTCTGGAGGTGGAGCCACCTGGTTGTGTGGTGGTTAGGGTGGCTGGATGCTACGTGGCGGCAGCACAGCTGAAGTCCTGGACCTGGTGGCTTGGAAAACACGCTGGTGCGAAGTCCTGGGAACAGGGAGAAAGGGAGAAGGGGTTGTGGCGTGACCGTTCCCCATGGGGCAGAAGTGCTTTCTCACTTCTTTCTCTCCTGCTCTCGCCTTCTGTCTCTGTGAGTTCATGCACCCTCTAGCAAAAATTTTTAAAAAGAAAAGAAAGATTATTACAACTTTTCTTCATGCATCTACTAGGAAATTTAAGAAGTTATTTTTTATTTATTATGATTATTATTTAAGTTTGCTATAGGGCATGTGCTCACACGTGCCCTATAAATTTTAAAATAACCAGAGAGAGACACACAGAGAGAGTGAGAGACAGAGAGAAGGCAAGCCCACTGCTGACTGTAGTTCAAGTAGCAGTGGCTGGGGGGGTCCAGCATCTTCACCACCACGCCACCTGCTGGCCCCTCATTTTAATTAAATTGAAATCGGTTCTTCAGCGTAGCAGTGGTGGCACAGTCAGTAGCATACAAACAACAGTGCTGGAAGCCACATGGCTGGCTGTAGGTTCAGATTCCAGGTTGACCCGAAGCACACCGTGTCCACTTGCTCTGCAGGGTCTTGACTAGCTGGAGGCCTGAGGGAAGGGGATTCCTGTGTGCGGAGTCCCAGTCAAGGATGTTTGTGTTCATCTCTCTGCCTCTTGTGTGCCCTTTTTAGCATGGTCTTTCTCATAAAAGAACTAAAGTAAACTTAAAAAAATTAGTCCTTGGGATCACCAGGGGGCGTGCTAGTTAGAGTGCTGTACTCCCACATGGCCAACCACAGTTCGAGTCCCAGACCTGGCAGCTTGGAAATCATGCAGGATGTGTGTGTGTGTGTGTGTGTGTGTGTGTGTGTGTGTGCCCAGAATCCCAGGAGGAGAATGGAGAAGGAATTTTAGCATGCTTTCTCTCTCTCTGTCTCTCTCTAGTGAGAATACACAGCCTATGGCAAAAGCCAAATAAATAAATAAATAAATAAATAAATAAATAAAATTCATGAGGAGGGGGGTGATTAAGGGAAAAGTATCTAAAAAGAGTCTTTAGTGGAGGGGATGATTATGAAAAAAGGTCGAGAAGCCAATCCGGGGTTGGTAGAAGTGACCCTACTGGTGGGAGGCACACCACCTGGAGGAGCACATGGCGGTTTCCTTCCCTTGTTTCTGTGTCGGCTTTTCTCCTCTTGCTGTGCATATTCGACTTGTAAGGCTCTGTGCTAGACACACCAGTACAGTACGGGACGGAATCTGGGAACCTGGTTTCGACCCTGACAAGAGTCGTGGTGAGGGACTACAGTTCTAGTATTGGGGCTGGGGGCCGTGATCAAGGCTGTGGGGTATGCCTGTGGAAACCTGGGGCTGAATCCTGAGGTTTGCAGTTGCTTTTGTCTTTCTAGAGATATGACAGCCATTTACGGAAACGGTGGAATATATAGTCGGCCCTCTGCATCCATACATTCAGCCAACCACAGATCAGAAGGGTTCTGCTGGGACTGGCCTCGTAGGCTGTGGTTAAGGGAGTGTATTCCACACAGCCTACCACAGTGTGCATTCCAGCCCCAGCAGCTTAAAAAACACGCTGGGCGTGTGTGTGTGTGCAGGCCCCAAATCCTGGGTAGATTTGGGTAGAAATGGATTGAGAAGGGACTGTGGCATGACCACATCCCATTGGCAGTGCTTTCTCCCTCTCTCTCCGGGAAGTACATGCATCCTCTGGCAAATAAAAAACAGAAACAAAAGAAGTGTGTGTTGTTGCTGACGTGTACTGTGTGGCTAGGCCTGTAGTAGTTGTATCTGAACTGAACAGGTCCTGACTTTTCTCCTCGTCATTCCCTCAACAGTGCAATTAACAGCTATTTATGTAACACTGTATTAGTTATTACAAATAATCATGATTTAAAGTGTATTGAATGGGGCCAGCAGATGGCGTAATGGTTATGTTGCTAGACTCCCAGGTAGTAGTATGTGGTTCGAGGCCTGGACTCAGCATTTTGAAACTCACACTGGGTGCGTGTGCATGTGTGTCCGAAATCCCAAGAGGAGAATGGAGGAAAAGGGATTGTGGTGTAGCCATCCCCCTGGGGGGTGATTTCTTGTGTTCTGTCTCTGTCTCTCGGGCCAGCACACACACCCAGCAGCAAAAAACTCTCAAAAAAATGTATTGAATGGGTTATGTGCAAATACATTGCTATTTGGGGGACCAGCAGTTAGCGTAATGGCTATATCACTGGACTCCCACGTAGTCGACCACGGTTCGCATCCCGGACCCGGTGGCTTAAAACTCACGCTGGGCGCATGTGCGTGCGTGCCCAAGATCCCGAGAGGAGAATGGAGGAGAAGGGATTGCGGCGTGGCCATACCCCCTGGGGGGGTGACTTCTCGCTTTCTGTCTCTCTGTCTCTGTCTGTCTGTCTGGCGAGCACACGCGCCCTATAGCGAAAATCTCTCCAAAAAAGAAAAAAAAAATTTCCATTTTGTATTAGGGACTTTAGCATCTACAGATTTTAGCATCCACAGAGGTCTTGAAACCAACACCCAAGGGATACTGAGATACAACTTCTTTCCCTTTTTTTAAGAGATTTTTTGCTATAGGGTGCATGTGCTCGGCTGAGAGACAGAAAGCTAGAAATCCTCTGGGCAGATGGCCACACTGCAATCCCTTCTCTTCCTGGGATCTTGGGCCCACATGCACACAGGCCCAGAGTGAGTTTCAAGCCACCACGTCCAGGACTTGAACCGTGTCGGCCATGTGGGGGTCCAGCAATATAACCATGATGTCATCTGCTGGCCCTTTTTAAAAAATCTTTTATGCACGCACATTGGCTATTGCAATGAGAAAAGAGGAAGTTGTCGTTGTAAGTCATATGGCATCATGGCTTTTCAGCTGCACTCGTGTTATCTGCTGGGCTTTGGAGCTGACCCTCAAGGACTTTACGTGCTTCACGTGGTGCTCAGGCTCCTTGTACCCTCGCTGCTATTCTCCTGTGCTTTCTTATAGGAATCTCCGCAAACAGACTTACGGGTGGCGCCATGCAGCTCACCTTCCGCAGGATGGCGTTTGACTACTACCCCTTCCACTGGGCAGGTAGGAGAATTCTGAACGGGGTCAGTACTAGCATGGCCCCCAATATTGAGGGAGATTTTGGGGGATCATTCTGATTGCCAGCCGACTGGTCCCAAGGACTAGCGCACACACTCAGAAAGATGTTGGGATGTCCCTCAGGATTACATCCTGGAGCCATTCAGTGGCGGCAGCGGCACAGCTAGCCCACATGGGACAGTCCCTGGGCTGGACCCCGGCATTCCCTTTCACACGCCTGCGTGCGCGTGCCCACGGTCTGGGCTGGCTGAAGTGGAATGTGATACGGGAACCCCGTTGGCGGTGCCTCTCTCTCTTGCTCATGAAAGAAAAAAACTAAAAGAAGAGTACGTCTTCTGGAAATTTGCAGGGTCCACTATTTGTTTTTTAAGTATATTGTTTCTTCCATGAGAGAGAGAAATAGGCACCCCCAAAAAGTCCTCAGGTCACAGTCCACCCCAGTTCCTATTTCTGGCATGAATCTTCCAGCTCGTAGATAGCTTTGAACTGCTCCAAACTGGTATAAATCCAGGCAGAAGAGGTTTCCCCAGAACAAGCTGACAGGATCCATGGTAAATGTCAGACCATTTAACTGAATGTGGAGGTTGGGACAGGGAACTGGAAAGCAGAGCGAAAGAGAATCGCCATGTACAAAGCTGAGCCACGCCCTTACCCACAGCTACAATGTACTTATCATCAAGAGAGCAGCAGGGGTAAGTAAGTGGCCAGTCTCAGCCAGCCTGGATTACGAGCACAGCACGCACAGGCCTGGCCTGCGCGGGATGGTCTTGTCATGTGGTCCAGCTGCTCCGCTGCTGCGCCTCCACCCGGCCCAGGCCACTGCTGACGAGGAAGTGGGAGCAGAGGCAGTGCCCGCGATGCTGCTTTTGATCCTACCCTCCGCCCGCCCCTCACAGCCTGAGAGCCTGTCTGGCAGTTCCTGGTCAGAGACGGTGGCAGTCAGCAGCTGGCCTTTAGGGGAGCCCGAGGGGAGAGTCATTTAGGAGTCCGGAGCTCGGGAGCTCCCACTGGGTAATTGTCCCCAGCCCTGAGAATTCCTGACTGGGGAGAGGAATTAGGTTGTGGACTCTGACTACTCTGACAGAAGGCAGAATCAGAACACAGGAGCCCGGTCTCGGGCTGAGCTTTCTGTGCTTCCCTGCTGCTCAGGTGACAGCTGCAAACACTGGGTGCGGCACTGTGAGGCCATGGAGACGCGAGACCAGTGGGCACAGAAACTGGTGATGGAATTTCAGAGCAAAATGGAGAAGTGGCATGAAGAGACAGGTCTGAAACCACCCTGGCACCTGGGGGTAGACTCACCCTTCCGGAGGAAAGCAGGTGGGTCATGAAGACTGGGAGGACTCCAGTTGTTTAGCTTCTTGCCATTTATCTTTAAATAACTAGTGGAGATAAAGCGATGGCCTAGCTTCCATGGTTGGGGAACCGTGTCTCATGGAGGGACATCAGTGGCTGTTTGTTACAGAGTCCTCTTTGTCCCTGGGGTAGCTGCAGTGTTGAAGAGAGGCTGTCATCATCTCTGTTCAGTATCGGCGGCCTCGGTCCTAGGGAGAGTATAGCTGTGAATTCGATCTAGGAGCTAAGCAGTGTTAAGTTTTCTTTCCTACATATAGCATTAATGATTTTCGGCACTGCACCTTCCTAATGCAATTGATAATGAGAGTCAGGGCCAGTCAGGTGTTGTGGCTAAAATGGCTGGATCCCCCATGACTGACTGACTGTGTGGTGAGTCCCGGAGGTAGCGGCTTGAGAAACACACTGGGCGTGAGTGTGTGTGTGCATGTGTGTGTGTGTACCCAAAATCCCCAAAGGAGGGAGAGATGCAGGAGAACGGACTATGGCGTGACCATGTCCCATAAGGTATGTTTTCTCATTTTCTCTCTCTCTCGCCGTAGAGAGCACACATACCCTATACCATATTAGAAGAAAAAAAAAAAAGAAAGAATTGAATGTATCTGATTCTCTTTCCTACCTTCTTGTTTTTATTTAGATTCTCTTTCCAGTCCTCGAAAGACCCCTCTTGAGAGAAGTTCCTCACAGGGCAAGCAGGCTGCCTTCCGGCCTCCAGCATGGAATCGCTTACGCTCTAGCTGCATGGTAGTACGAGTCGACGACCTCGACATCCACCAGGTGAGGACCGGGGACGTGACGGGAAGAGGTGAGCAGGTTCACGTAGAGGGCAGTTAGACAGTGTGAACAGAGCCGTGGACTCAGAGCGTGTGCACCGCAGCTCTGGGTTCATCATCAGTTCGGTCTTTTGCTTTCTGGGCACGCTGCTGAGATCAGGACTTGGGAGTTCCCGCAGTGTGCTCTGCATGCCCTGCTACAAACCTGTTGAAAAACTAGCGTGGATGTGTGAGGCAGATGCGAGAATTCCTGGAATGTGTGTGGAAAGCCCTGTGTTCCCCAGGACAGACTTGGGAAGGAGCTAGAGGCATTACACTTCCTCAGGTGAAACTGACGGATGTTCTGGGTGTCGCTCGAGAGACTGACAGTAAGTTTGACTGCGCAGGTTTCCACAGCTGGACAGCCAAGTAAGAAGCCGTCCACGCTCCTCTCCTGCAGTCGGAAGCTCCACAACCTCCCCACTCAGGTCTCTGCCATCCACATCGAGTTCACCGAGTATTACTTCCCAGATAATCAGGAGCTTCCGGGTAAGCATGGGGCTGGCTGTTTCTCCCGTCTGGCTCACGCTCTCCACATCCGTTAGCCTTGGAGCCGCTCGAGATTCCCGTTTGCCGTTAGGAGTTCTGGGTGTCTAAGTTGGTTTAGCACACCTCTGTTAGAGACTGTCCTGTATACATTTACCCTGCTGCTCTCTTGATGATAAGTACATTGTAGCTGTGGGTAAGGGCGTGGCTCAGCTTTGTACATGGCGATTCTCTTCCGCTCTGCTTTCCAGTTCCCTGTCCCAACCTCTACATTCAGTTAAATGGCCTAACATTTACCATGGATCCTGTCAGCTTGCTCTGGGGAAACCTCTTCTGCCTGGATTTATACCGCAGTTTGGAGCAGTTCAAAGCTATCTACAAGCTGGAAGATTCACGCCAGAAAGATGAGCACTTGGATATCCGACTGGATGCCTTTCGGTTGAAGGTAGAGCGATTTTTGTTCCTAGCTGCTAGCCACGGTTGCATTTTTCCCATGACTGTGATCCATGTTTCTGAACTATGCACTTGATGGAAGTGAGGAAACAGTTTCACAGTCCAAATGGCCTTTCACACGGGTGTTAGTGGTGAGATGATTGAAAGCAGAGAGAGTAATCGTAGGTACTAGAAGCTGCCTGGGGTGTGGGGTGGCAGGGGGATTTCAGGAGAAAATGACTTACAGACACAAGAATGCATGTAAGCCAAAGGAACAGCAGAGTAAAAATGATCATTGATGGGACCTGCCAGGTGGCATGGTGGTTAAGACAGCTGAATCCCACATGGCCGACTGTGGTTTGAGTCCCAGACCCAGCAGCTTATATAACGCGCCTGGCATGTGTGTCCAAAATTCCAAGAGGAGAATGGAGAACAAGGGATTGCCATAAGGCTATCCCCTTGGGGGATGATTTCTCACTTGCCTTCTCCGAGTTCACCGAGTATTACTTCCCAGATAATCAGGAGCTTCCGGGTAAGCATGGGGCTGGCTGTTTCTCCCGTCTGGCTCACGCTCTCCACATCCGTTAGCCTTGGAGCCGCTCGAGATTCCCGTTTGCCGTTAGGAGTTCTGGGTGTCTAAGTTGGTTTAGCACACCTCTGTTAGAGACTGTCCTGTATACATTTACCCTGCTGCTCTCTTGATGATAAGTACATTGTAGCTGTGGGTAAGGGCGTGGCTCAGCTTTGTACATGGCGATTGATTCTCTTTCGCTCTGCTTTCCAGTTCCCTGTCCCAACCTCTACATTCAGTTAAATGGCCTAACATTTACCATGGATCCTGTCAGCTTGCTCTGGGGAAACCTCTTCTGCCTGGATTTATACCGCAGTTTGGAGCAGTTCAAAGCTATCTACAAGCTGGAAGATTCACGCCAGAAAGATGAGCACTTGGATATCCGACTGGATGCCTTTCGGTTGAAGGTAGAGCGATTTTTGTTCCTAGCTGCTAGCCACGGTTGCATTTTTCCCATGACTGTGATCCATGTTTCTGAACTATGCACTTGATGGAAGTGAGGAAACAGTTTCACAGTCCAAATGGCCTTTCACACGGGTGTTAGTGGTGAGATGATTGAAAGCAGAGAGAGTAATCGTAGGTACTAGAAGCTGCCTGGGGTGTGGGGTGGCAGGGGGATTTCAGGAGAAAATGACTTACAGACACAAGAATGCATGTAAGCCAAAGGAACAGCAGAGTAAAAATGATCATTGATGGGACCTGCCAGGTGGCATGGTGGTTAAGACAGCTGAATCCCACATGGCCGACTGTGGTTTGAGTCCCAGACCCAGCAGCTTATATAACGCGCCTGGCATGTGTGTCCAAAATTCCAAGAGGAGAATGGAGAACAAGGGATTGCCATAAGGCTATCCCCTTGGGGGATGATTTCTCACTTGCCTTCTCTCTCTCTCTCTCTTTTCTCTCTCTCTGACTCTCTGGTGAGCACACATGCCCTATAGCAAACTTAAAAAACAAATGTCATTGACAATTCAATACATACCACCAAAAAGTACAGGTTAGAAGCAATATTGAATGTGCACAACATACTGTAATGTTAAATGTGGAAGACGGTGAGTGGATATGTTTATATCCCTGATTTGATAATTAAACACTATATACCTGCTTTAAAAATCCACACCGTACTCCATAAAGATGTATTAAAATCTTTCACATATATATTTATTTACATATATACGTACATATATATGTTGAAATTAAAGTTTAAAAAATGATGGAGTACCGAGATACTGAGATGCCCGTTCTGACTTGTGCTTCGTTTTCTCTCTGAAGGTGGGCTTTCCCCTGGAGAAGCGAGAGCAGGCAGAGGTGCATCGCCCCCAGGCCCTGGCTGTCTCTGCATCAGGCATGGTTGCCACCAACACACGCCATGCCCCACATTGTAGCTGTCCTGACCTCCAGAGTCTCTTCCGGGGTTTTGCTGCTTCGGAGTTTTTTCATTCCAGTTATGATCATTTCCCTAAGGTCCCAGGTGGCTTCAGCCTTCTGCACATGCTTTTTCTGCATCATGCCTTCCAGATGGAGTCCCGCCTCCCTCAGGCTAGCACCCTTCCTCCCCAGAGGCCCAAGGCTTCCCAGGATCTCTGGTCCATCCACTTCACCCAGATCTCCTTGGACTTTGAGGGAACAGAGAACTTCAAAGGCCGTACCTTGAATTTTGTGGCCCCCTTCCCCTTGTCCATTTGGGCCTGCCTGCCCCTCCGCTGGCAGCAGGCTCAGGCACGGAAGCTCCTCTTGGCCTCAGAGGGGAGGCTAAAACCATCTGCCAGCTTCGGCAGTCCTGCCCAGTCTGAGACCCTTGTCCCTGAGCCTGTATCCCACCAGAGGTCAAAGACTGAGCATGATTTGAAACGCCTGTCAGGCCTTTCGGAAGTCATGGACATTCTGAGCGAAGGCAGTGGTGGCGTGGACAACAAAGGGCCTGCAACAGAGCTGGAGGATGCAGCGGGAGTGCACGTGCTCGTACACTCCCCTGCCCACGTCTGCCTGAGGCTCGACCACTACCAGTACTTGGCTCTACTCCGCCTGAAGGAGGTGCTGCAGCGGCTTCAGGAGCAGCTGGCTAAGGACACAGAGGCCATGACTGGGTCTCCCCTGCAGGACCAGACAGCTTGCATCGGGGTCCTCTTCCCCAGTGCTGAGGTGGCTCTGCTCATGCATCCTGCCCCTGGGCCTGTTGATGCTGACTCTGCAGGCTCGGATACCACCAGCCTCATAGACTCAGAGCTGTCCCCTTCAGAGGATCAGGAACCGAAGTCCGATGCTTCTTCAGACCAGGGCCCGGCCAGCCCTGAGAAGGTCGTGGAGGATGGCAGCATTGAGAATCTGGATGGACCCCAGGAGAGGCCACATAGCAATGGAGAGCTGCAGGACTCAGGCCCGCCTGCAGAGCAGCTGGCAGGGAAGGGTCATGAAGCAGTCGAGTCCTTACAGGCCAAGAGACTGAGCAGAGCCCAAGCCCCCAGCTCACCCGCTGCATCGAAGCCCCCAGCTGGCAAGGATCCCGCTGTGAATGGGCAGGGCGAGCTCATCCCCCTGAAGAACATCGAGGGCGAGTTGTCGAGTGCTATTCACATGACCAAGGACGCCACCAAGGAGGCTCTACATGCCACCATGGACCTCACCAAGGAGGCTGTGTCCCTGACTAAGGATGCCTTCAGTCTGGGCAGAGATCGGATGACCTCCACCATGCACAAGATGCTGTCCCTGCCCCCAGCCAAGTGAGTGGTTCCCTGCTTCCCCCCGTCAGCCCTGCTTCCTCCTAGTTCTGCCAGCTAGATACAAGACCTCCCCTTGTGTGTACACGTAGATCAGGAAGCACCACAGAGCTCAGGAGCAGGCAGGAAGTGGCCTGTGTGGTTTTTTTAGAGAGATTTTTTGCCATAGGGCATGTGTGCTTGCTGGAGAGACAGAGACAGAAAGTGAGAAATCATCCCCCGGGTGGGTGGACATGCCACAATCCCTTCTCCATTTTTCTCTAGGATTTTGGGCATGCACGCACAAGTGCCCAGCATGAGTTTCAAGCCGCCAGGTCTGGGACTCAAACCATGGCCCACTATGTGTGAGTTCAGTGCCTTAACCCCTGTACCACCTATTGGTCCCAGGAAGGGACCTATTTAATGGGCAGTTTTCAGTCAATATTTATTGCTCCTTGAAATTAGATTGTTCTTTTACTGATTATTATTTTTAAAACATATTTAATTTTATTTGTCATTATTCTTAACATTTTTGCTATAGGGCCTGCATGCTTACCAGAGAGAGAAAGAGAAAGTGGGAAAGCAAGAAAATAAGCCACCAGGCCCAGGACTCAAACCACTGTCAACCATGTGGGAATCATCCCTCGGAGGTGATTTCTCACTTTCTGTCTCTCTGTCTCTGTCTCTTTCTAGCAAGCACTATAGAAGAAACCTCTCCAAAAAAAAGAAAGAAAGAAAGAAAGAAAGAAAAATACAGATCAAACCTTGTACCCAGATGTGATCTTGTTATTCCCTACTTTAAAACCTTCAGGCTCTTTCTTTACATCTTCTGAATTCAATTGGAATTTCTTAGTGTGGCATCATCAATTATTATGCAATATCATATGGTACTTTACAGTTTTCAAAGCATTTTAACATATGACCTTTTAGAGTCATTCAGTGGTGTGGTGGTGAAGGCAGCTGGACCCCACATGGCTGACTGACTGGTTTGAGTCCTGGTCCCTGAGGCTTGAAGGACATGCAGGGTATGTGGGACCCAGATGGAATAAAGGTTACATCACTGGACTCTCACATAGTCGACCCTTATTTGAGTCCTGGACCTGGTGGCTTACAACTCACACCTGGCCCATGTACGGGCATGCCAAGATCCAAAGAGGAGAATGGAGAAGGGACTGCGGCATGGCCATCCCCCCTGGGGGTGATCTCTCACTTCTGTCTCTCTCTCTCTCTGTTGAGCACATGCGCCCTATAGCAAAAACCTTTCTAAAAAAAAGACATGCTGGGTGCATTTTGCTGCCCAAAATCCAGAAAGGAGAATGGAGAAGAGATGGTGTGACCGTCCCCGGGGTGGTTTCTTGCTTTCCCTCTCTTTTTCTCTGGTGAGTGTACACACCCTATCCCAAACCAACAACAAAACAAAAATACACACACACACACACACACACACACACACGCAACCATTTATTCAAGGCTTTCCATAATCTGGCTGCAACTCATGTGGTACTGTGAAAAGCAGTAGGAAGTTAGGAGACTTGGATTCTTAATTCGACCTTTAACTGTGACCTTGGATCAGTGTCTTCGTCTGTAACGGGAAGGGTGGGATGAAGCAGTCTTTAAAGATTTATTTTCAGTGCGTTACACGTTTCCCACGCTGTCCTCTGCCTTCGCTGGCAGAGTCTACACTCCAGCAGGGCTGAGCTAAGTACTAGTCTGTTTCTGGCGGTTTTGTTTGTGCTGTTCCTTTCTTGCAGAGTGCCCTTCTCTGCATCTCTTTCACAGTCCTTCGTGGACCACCTCAGGTGCCACCTCCTTCCTCATCCCCTCATCCTCTGTGGCCTTGTGTAGCCTTTGGCTTGTGCCTCGTCCCTCTCTTAGACCATGACTTACTCCCTGTAATGTCTATACATGTATACATATGTATATATCCTTTCTCCTAATAGGCGAAATTCCTTGAGGGCAAGGGCTGCCTATCAGTTTATTCTGCCCTCACTCCTGCCACAGCCTTACTAAGGTGCCTTTCTTCAGTAACTATTTGGTAAATACTTGTGGAATGAATGCAGGTGGCTTCAGGTGCCATTAGCACCCGGGCATCAGGTAGCTGGTCTTCTATGTAGGGGATGACCCTGAGTAACCTTGGTGGGAGAGCTGTTTATGCAGTTAGAGATGTTAGAATAAGAGTATTCAGGGACCAGCAGTTAGCATAATGGCTATGTCGCTGGACTCCCACATAGTCGACTGTGGTTCGAGTCCCGGACCCGGTGGCTTAAACTCATGCTGGGCGCGTGTGCGTGCGTGCCCAAGATCCCGAGAGGAGAATGGAGGAGAAGGGATTGTAGCGTGGCCATCCCCCCCTGGGGGGTGATTTCTCGCTTTCTGTCTCTCTGTCTCTCTCTGTCTTTCTGGCAAGCGCACGCGCCCTATAGCA
>NW_006159580.1:1200585-1202273 GCF_000334495.1 Tupaia belangeri chinensis | reverse complement strand
CGACACACCCCCCCCCTAAAAAAAACCCCCAAAAAAAAAAAAAAAAAAAAAAAAAAAAAAAGAATAAGAGTATTCAGAAAAGCCAGGAATTGATGTCAAAGTTTAATTTCACAATAACTGAGCCAAAGGGGAGGGTCAGGGTGGGGACAAACGGGTGTCTGAAGCCACATCTGTGGGTTTGTTTTTGCCTTTTAAACAGGGAGCCAGTGGCCAAGACCGAGGAGAGTGCGGCTGCCCCGGTGAGTGGAGGTGCCGCCCGACTCCGCTTTTTCTCCATGAAGAGGACGGTCTCTCAGCAATCATTTGACGGTGTCTCACTGGATAGCAGTGGCCCCGAAGACCGGATTTCGGTGGACAGTGATGGCAGTGACAGCTTCGTGATGCTTTTGGACGCTGGTATGTGGGAGCAGGGCTGGGCAGATTTGCTGAAGGCCAGAGAGGGTTCTTGTGCTGCCCGAATTCAGATTCGAGAGGCACAAAGATCTGATAATATGGACATGTTCTTAATCCAAACAAACAAACAAAGAAATTGTAGTGAATTCGTGGCTCTGGATTTATATCTTCTACTTATTGGTTAATAACTGACCTTTATCACAAAAAGATTCGAACCATAGGGCCAGCAGGTGGCATAGTGGTTAAGGCCGTGGCCAGCTGCAGTTGGAACCCCAGACCTGGTGGCCTGAAAACCACACCAGGCACGCGTGTGTGCATGGCCAAAATCCTGAGAATGGAGAAGGGATCATGGCGTGGTCATTACCTTGGGGGGTGGGTGATTTCTCACTTTCCCTCTCTGTCTCTCTCTGGGAACACAAGTGCCGAGCGCACGCGCCCTATAGCGAAAATCTCTCCAAAAAAAAAAAAAAAAAAAAAGATTCACACTACAGGAGAGAGTACTAGTTGAATGGCCACGTAACTAAGCAAGTGGAATTAGTTTGCAGCTCGTAACAGTGGTGTGAGTGTGTTCACTGTCTGTGGTTGCTGCTTATTTATTTATTTATATATATTTTCCTATATATTTTATTGTAGGAAAATGACTAGGAGCATTTTGTCTATTGATAAAATGAGTAATTTTTAGGAATTAAATCAGTCACTCCTGGAAGTTAACATGGGTTCTTTCAGCTTATTGAAGTAGAAACTTATGGGGCCAGCAAGTGGCATGGTGGTTAAGGTGGCTGGTTAAGGTACCCACATGGCTGACTAGAGTTCAAGTCCTGGGCTGAGTCCTGGACCTGGCAGTTTACTTTCTTACTCCTCCCTCCCCAGTCAAATTAAATTAAAAAAAAAAAACTTATTAAATGATCCCTTAAGAGTATCTAAAGAGGGAACCAGCAGTTAGTGTAATGGCTATGTCGCTGGACTCCCACGTAGTCGACCGTGGTTCACGTCCCGGACCTGGTGGCTTAAAACTCACGCCGGGCTAAAACCTCTCCAAAAAAAAAAAAATATATCTAAAGAGAGAATGGAGAATATTTAAAGAGAGAATGCACTCTTTTTAAAAAATTTTAAAATTAGATACTGACAAATTATAATTGTATATATTTATGGGGTACACAGTGATATAACTACAATGATATATATATATATACAATGTGGAATTTGTGGGTCACACTTGTTAACATATCCATCACCTAAAATACTTACTGTGTCATCCCTCTTGTGTAACTGAAATGTTGTACCCTTTGGCCAAC
>NW_006159580.1:1175985-1182417 GCF_000334495.1 Tupaia belangeri chinensis | reverse complement strand
CCATTGGAAAAAAAAAAAAAAAAAAAGATTCACACTACAGGAGAGAGTACTAGTTGAATGGCCACGTAACTAAGCAAGTGGAATTAGTTTGCAGCTCGTAACAGTGGTGTGAGTGTGTTCACTGTCTGTGGTTGCTGCTTATTTATTTATTTATATATATTTTCCTATATATTTTATTGTAGGAAAATGACTAGGAGCATTTTGTCTATTGATAAAATGAGTAATTTTTAGGAATTAAATCAGTCACTCCTGGAAGTTAACATGGGTTCTTTCAGCTTATTGAAGTAGAAACTTATGGGGCCAGCAAGTGGCATGGTGGTTAAGGTGGCTGGTTAAGGTACCCACATGGCTGACTAGAGTTCAAGTCCTGGGCTGAGTCCTGGACCTGGCAGTTTACTTTCTTACTCCTCCCTCCCCAGTCAAATTAAATTAAAAAAAAAAAACTTATTAAATGATCCCTTAAGAGTATCTAAAGAGGGAACCAGCAGTTAGTGTAATGGCTATGTCGCTGGACTCCCACGTAGTCGACCGTGGTTCACGTCCCGGACCTGGTGGCTTAAAACTCACGCCGGGCAAAAACCTCTCCAAAAAAAAAAAAATATATCTAAAGAGAGAATGGAGAATATTTAAAGAGAGAATGCACTCTTTTTAAAAAATTTTAAAATTAGATACTAACAAATTATAATTGTATATATTTATGGGGTACACAGTGATATAACTACAATGATATATATATATATACAATGTGGAATTTGTGGGTCACACTTGTTAACATATCCATCACCTAAAATACTTACTGTGTCATCCCTCTTGTGTAACTGAAATGTTGTACCCTTTGGCCAACGTGTCCCCACTATGACGCTCTTAGACCCTGGTAACCACCATTCTGCTCTCTGCTTCCAAATTCTGTTCTGTTGTGTGCCACATGTGTCAGAATATGAGGTTTCGTCACTCTCTGCCTGACTTACTTTACTCAGTGTAAGGTCCTCCAGGACTCATCTGTGCTGTTGCAGGTGACGGGATTTCCATCTTCTATAAGGCTGAGTAGTATTCCACTGTGTATATACTCGCGCACACCACGTTACGTTATTCAGCAGTCGGTAGACACTATTTTAGTTATTCTGTGGCTCACTGACTGAATGGCTGAAACTGGATGGTAAGAATAGTGGTTTCTTTAGATCACGGTTTTGGAGGTCCAAAGTCAAGCAGCTGCATCTGGTAAGGGTCTTCCTGTTGGTGGAGACCCAGTGTGGCATAGGGCACCACATGGCAAGGGCATGTGTCTGCGTCTTGTTTTAGATACAAGGGAATTCAATACTGGGGGCTCCACGCCTGCCCTCAGTCCTCATCAGCTCCCCAAGACCCCAGCTTTCAACACCATAGTTCGATTAAGTTTCCACCCTCTAGGTCACAGCAACCAAATTACAGTACATGCATCTGGGGGGACACATTCCAACCACAGCTGCTGTGTAGGTTGATTCCATAACTTGGTCTTGAGACTAATGCTGCAGTAAACCAGGAGGGCAGATGTCTTTTTGACGTACTGATTTCAAATCTCTTGGATGTATACCAGAAGTGGGAATTGCTGGATCATATGGTAACTACTTAGAGTGTTTTTGAGGAACCTCTATACCGGTTTAGCATGTAGTTCTGTTAATTTTCATTCCCACCAACAGTGTACTGGGCTTCCCTTTTCTTCACTTGTTATCTCTCCATCTTTTTGATAATAGCCACTCTGACAGGTATGAGGCGATGCCTCATTGTGGTTTTAAGAGAATGCACTGTTTCTTTTTTAAGTTGGGTGATAGCTTTAATTATTATTATTCCGAATTTCTTATGGGAATTTTCAAATATGTATAAAAGTGGGTGGATTCAAATAATGAACCCCTATATACCCATTAGGTAGATTCAACATCGAGAAATCATAGCCATTCTTGCTTCATATGCTTTGCTGCCCACTTCTCTCCATCCCATATTACTGGGCTGTTGGGGAAGTCATGATGCATTTTTACGCAGAAAAATACATCATGCCTTTTCTGACGACGTAATTTTTTTTCTTTTTGGAGAGATTTTCACTGTAGGGTGCGTGCGCTTGCCAGACAGAGACAGAGATAGAGAGACAGAAAGCGAGAAATCACCCCCCAGGGGGGATGGTCACGCCGCAATCCCTTCTCCTCCATTCTCCTCTCGGGATCTTGGGCACGCATGCACATGCGCCCGGCGTGAGTTTTAAGTCAACTGGTCTGGTACATGAACCGCAGTCAACTACATGGGAGTCCAGCGACATAGCCATTACGCTAACTGCTGGTTCCCACGACATAATATTTTGAAGCAAATCCCAAATATGCCTTTTTATAAATATGGGTAGTTTAGATACCGTGTTCAGGTGGAATCAGAGCTTGTCCTCTTGTTACTTGCTTGTCCCACTTCGTGCAATGTCAGAGTTCTGTGTCGTCGCATGTGTCAACATTCCTTCCCTTACAAGCCCGCTGATGTTCCACTGTATGTGTGTGCCGCATTTTGCTTACCATTCATCTATCGATGGACACTTGGGCTGCTTTCATTAATAGACTTTCAAAATGTGACCAACTACTAGACTTTAAAACATTCGTGATAATTTCTTTAATTCATGAAATACCAGTTTTCATATTTCCAATTGTTTCATAAATATTACAAGTATATATATATATATATTTTCAGTTGTCCTTGTTTTTAGAGGTTGGGTTTGAATAGAATTTTTGACTTTTGAACTCTCTTGTCAACTTTCTCATGCAGAGTCTGGTCCAGAATCTGTTCTACCAGAATCTCTTCCAGATGTCCTGGATGATTCAGGTGTTCAAGGGAGCCCTGCGGTGGACACATACGGCCAGGGCTCACCAGAAGCCAACAGTTCCATTTCACCCAGTGGGGAAGACCTCATTCTTCACCAGGTCAGATGCTCTTTCTTCTCTGCAGAGCGTAGGCTCTGGGCTGAGAGCTTGGGACCCAGAACTAAGAGAATTTCCTTTGACAGGTCTCAGTTCTGGTTCTGAAGGTGAATGAGGTATCTTTTGGGATTGAGGTGCGTGGTGAGGACCTGACTGTAGCCCTGCAAGCAGAGGAACTGACCCTCCAGCAGCTGGGCACCGTGGGACTCTGGCAGTTCCTGCACGGACAGTGCCCGGGTGAGCATGGCGGCCATTGCAGGGGAGCTGGTGGGACTATTAGGACAGCCATGGATGAACGTGCACCTGTCGCTGTGCTCTAGGGCTCGCCACTCCAGTGCTAAGTCCTTGGCCCTCCCCTCCAGCAGCCATTTAGTGGAGGAAAAACTCCTGTGAGCCCTGTTTTTGCGAGGATCCTCACAGAGGTCTTTCCGGGGTTTTGTATTCCATGGGCTATTCTTCACCTTTATTTCCAGGTGTTCCTTGAGCGTAAACACAAGGCCAGTGCTCACTTTGTTGTGTGTGCTGCTGACATTAAACGCGTGTGATCAGGGAACCTGTACTGTTCAGATTCAGTCCTTTGATGTGATCTATCATTTACACTTGATGACGGGAAAGACCAGGGCATGTGTTCTGTGTTCCATTTACAAACTTACTGTCTAGGGACCATCAGATGGCATGATTATGTCACTGCACTAACTGCAGTTCGAGTCCTGGAGCCTGTGGCTTAAAGCTCACGCCAGGCACGTGTACGTGCGTGCCCCAAATCCCCCGGGGGAGTGATTTCTCTTTCTGTCTCTGTCTCTCTGGCAAGCACAGGTGCCCTATAGCAAAAATCGCTTTAAAAAACCAAACTTATTGTTTAAAATATTGACTAGAAACTAAAGAATACTTATAAAATATATGTAGGGCATGGAGTAAGAATACAATGGACCCATATACCCATCCCCTAGTAATGTACAGAGGACCGTGACCCGTGGAATCCTCGAGATAGAGAGACAGAAAGCGAGAAATCACCCCCCAGGGGGGATGGTCACGCCGCAATCCCTTCTCCTCCATTCTCCTCTCGGGATCTTGGGCACGCATGCACATGCGCCCGGCGTGAGTTTTAAGTCAACTGGTCTGGTACATGAACCGCAGTCAACTACATGGGAGTCCAGCGACATAGCCATTACGCTAACTGCTGGTTCCCACGACATAATATTTTGAAGCAAATCCCAAATATGCCTTTTTATAAATATGGGTAGTTTAGATACCGTGTTCAGGTGGAATCAGAGCTTGTCCTCTTGTTACTTGCTTGTCCCACTTCGTGCAATGTCAGAGTTCTGTGTCGTCGCATGTGTCAACATTCCTTCCCTTACAAGCCCGCTGATGTTCCACTGTATGTCTGTGCCGCATTTTGCTTACCATTCATCTATCGATGGACACTTGGGCTGCTTTCATTAATAGACTTTCAAAATGTGACCAACTACTAGACTTTAAAACATTCGTGATAATTTCTTTAATTCATGAAATACCAGTTTTCATATTTCCAATTGTTTCATAAATATTACAAGTATATATATATATATATTTTCAGTTGTCCTTGTTTTTAGAGGTTGGGTTTGAATAGAATTTTTGACTTTTGAACTCTCTTGTCAACTTTCTCATGCAGAGTCTGGTCCAGAATCTGTTCTACCAGAATCTCTTCCAGATGTCCTGGATGATTCAGGTGTTCAAGGGAGCCCTGCGGTGGACACATACGGCCAGGGCTCACCAGAAGCCAACAGTTCCATTTCACCCAGTGGGGAAGACCTCATTCTTCACCAGGTCAGATGCTCTTTCTTCTCTGCAGAGCGTAGGCTCTGGGCTGAGAGCTTGGGACCCAGAACTAAGAGAATTTCCTTTGACAGGTCTCAGTTCTGGTTCTGAAGGTGAATGAGGTATCTTTTGGGATTGAGGTGCGTGGTGAGGACCTGACTGTAGCCCTGCAAGCAGAGGAACTGACCCTCCAGCAGCTGGGCACCGTGGGACTCTGGCAGTTCCTGCACGGACAGTGCCCGGGTGAGCATGGCGGCCATTGCAGGGGAGCTGGTGGGACTATTAGGACAGCCATGGATGAACGTGCACCTGTCGCTGTGCTCTAGGGCTCGCCACTCCAGTGCTAAGTCCTTGGCCCTCCCCTCCAGCAGCCATTTAGTGGAGGAAAAACTCCTGTGAGCCCTGTTTTTGCGAGGATCCTCACAGAGGTCTTTCCGGGGTTTTGTATTCCATGGGCTATTCTTCACCTTTATTTCCAGGTGTTCCTTGAGCGTAAACACAAGGCCAGTGCTCACTTTGTTGTGTGTGCTGCTGACATTAAACGCGTGTGATCAGGGAACCTGTACTGTTCAGATTCAGTCCTTTGATGTGATCTATCATTTACACTTGATGACGGGAAAGACCAGGGCATGTGTTCTGTGTTCCATTTACAAACTTACTGTCTAGGGACCATCAGATGGCATGATTATGTCACTGCACTAACTGCAGTTCGAGTCCTGGAGCCTGTGGCTTAAAGCTCACGCCAGGCACGTGTACGTGCGTGCCCCAAATCCCCCGGGGGAGTGATTTCTCTTTCTGTCTCTGTCTCTCTGGCAAGCACAGGTGCCCTATAGCAAAAATCGCTTTAAAAAACCAAACTTATTGTTTAAAATATTGACTAGAAACTAAAGAATACTTATAAAATATATGTAGGGCATGGAGTAAGAATACAATGGACCCATATACCCATCCCCTAGTAATGTACAGAGGACCGTGACCCGTGGAATCCTCGGGAGTCCTTTCCTGACTTTTCCTCTGTCCCTCACCTTTCATACGTAATCACTATAATCACTATCCTAAATTTTGCGTTTACTGTTCTCCTTCTTTATAATTTTCCCAAATGTGTTTATGTCAATATATTATTTAACTGTTGTAGGCTTCGAGTTGACACTATATTGTAATTTGCTTCTTTCATGTAACATGGTGTTCTTGAGATTATTTTAGCTTGTTGAGTTAGCTATCACTCATTCATTTCCACTGCTATCTAACACTGTTATGTAAATATAAAGCCAGCAGCCCTCCACAGCCTGGTCCTCTGTCCTCGGTAAACCAATCACCATTACACTGTTGCTGAGGAGTTCTATGTGGTTAGACGTATGATTTCGTCTATACTGACCACATAGTAAGGTCTTTTTCTGGTCATTATTCCCTAAATGATACAGTACGATAATTATTTGCAGTGTCTACATTATACTAGGTATTATAAGTAGTCTAGAGATGATTTAAAGTGTAGGAGAGGTTGTGGAGAGGATGGAATTTATATGCAGATACTAGGCCATTTCATATGAGGGACTCAAGCATCCCTTTTTGGTATCCAATACATATGTGTGTATATATATATATATATAATGTATATATATATTTTTTTCCTTTTTTTTGGGGGGTGGGTGTTGACCAGCAGGTGGCATGGTGGTTGAAGGGACTGGAGACTCCCACCTGGCTGACCACG
>NW_006159580.1:1163390-1175904 GCF_000334495.1 Tupaia belangeri chinensis | reverse complement strand
CTTTCTGTCTCTCTGTCTCTCTCTGTCTGTCTGGCGAGCGCACGCGCCCTATAGCGAAAACCTCTCCAAAAAAAAAAAGAAAAAGAAAAAGTGGTTTCTTTTGAGGATACACATGGCTGGAAACAGCTAGAAATCCAACAAGAACTGACTGATGTTGCCTAAGAACCTGGTATTCATTTGTTTGTTAATGGACCAGGGTGTAGCTCTTTCATTGTGTCTCTGTTTATCTATGTGCAATCACTGTATTCTAGTCCTCCTCTTTCTTTTTCTCTTTCTCTCTTTCTTTTCTTTCTTTCAGTTTGACCAGAGAGGGAGAGAGAGAGAGAGAGAGAGAGAGAGAGAGGAAAAGTGAGAACCCCCCCAGAGGGGATGGCCGTGCCACAGTCCCTTCTCTTCCATTCTCCCCTCTGGATTTTTGGCACGCAAATACACGTGGCCAGCATGTTTCACAAGCTACCAGTGCTGAACTGGAAGCATGTAGTCGGTGTGGGACCCAGCTGCCTTTACCTTCATGCCACCTGCTGGCTCCACTTTTTGCTTTTTTAGAAACAGCTTCCTTGAGGTATAATCTGCATAATAGAAAATTCACTCATTTGAAGTGTACAGTTTGGTAAATTTTAATGAATTTGGGGCTTGACTGAATACAACCATCACCACAATCCAGTTAAAATACCCCTTGTACCCATTACTGCATTATTTGGTCTCTTCCTATCAGACATTTGGATTGCTTCCAAGCTTTTGCTATTTCGAAGAGGGTTGCTGTGGGGCTGGCAGATAGTGTGGAGGTTAAGGCAGCTGGACCCCACATGGCCCACTGCATGGTTTGAGTCCCAAACTCGCCTGCTTGAAAATCACACCTGGCGTGTGTGCATGAATGCTCAAAATCTCAAGAGATGGAATTGTGGCATGATCTAGTGAGCACATATGCCCTATAGCAAACTAAAAAATGAGTAAAAGAGAACAAAGAAATAGTGTTACCGTGAACACCCTTGTGCATGTCTCCTGGTATGTATGATCAAGAATGACTCCAGGGTTATTATATTCCTAAGGATGTAATTTCTGGGTCATGATGGTAGGGATGACTTCAACTTTACCAGATAATGCCAAATTATTTCCCAAAGTGATTATACCAATTTGTAGTTACAGAAATTTGCCAACTGCTCCATATTATGACAACATCTGATCTTCAGGGAGTTTTGGAGTGATCAGGATAGATCCTGTGTGGGTTTATCACTGAGAGATACGAAGACCATGACTTAAGGGAGAAGAGACATTCAAATTTAGTAGAGTTGAGGGTCTTGTGTTTTCTTTTTAAATTTTACTTACTTTTTATTCACAATAGAGTGTGCACAAGCATGAGAGAAAGAGCTGTGCACTGTAACAAGGGCGATGCCGTGACTCCCCTAGCCCAGCCCTCCAGCTCATAGGATCTTGGGCATAAGTGCATGCCCAGCATGCTCCAGGCCAACAGGGCAGGGCATCTCAGCTCTGCAGTTTAGTATGCCACCTCCTGTGCCACTGAGGCTGAGCAAGCAGGTCTTAATTATTTGGGGAGATTTTTTGCTATAGGGTGCGTGCGCTCACCAGAAAGACAGAGAAACAGAAAGTGAGAAATCACCCCCCAGGGCGGATGGCCATGCCACAATCCCTTCTCCTCCATTTTCCTCTCGGGATCTTGGGCACGCACGCACATGCGTCCGGTGTGAGTTTAAGCCACTGGGTCCGGGATGCAAACCGCGGTTGACTACATGGGAGTCCAGCAACATAGCCATTACACCAACTGCTGGTCCCTGCGGGTCTTATATTTTAAGCATTTTCCCTTGGCCATTATCCCAGTGCCTCAGGATCATAACGAGGCCAACTCTTTGGTGATCCTTATCCTCTCTTCTTCTGTGAGAAGCATTGTAGCAAAGTAGCTAAGCCCATGGACTTCACAGTAAGGCTGCCTGTGTTCAAATCCTGTCCTTTCTACCTTAACTGTCTAACTCTGTGTAAGTTATTGTGTGATTTAGTTCATTCATCTGTAAGATGGAAATGATAGTATCTTTGGCAGTGTTAGTAGATACATGAAGTGCTTAGAATAGCTCCTGGCTGTTAAATTAATTAATTAATTAATAACATTTTTTACCTCTCAAAGGTACAAGCTCTCAGGAACCTCCAACTTTGAAAACTGATCACATCAGGCCAGCTGTGGGCCTGCGCTTTGAGGTGGGGCCTGGTGCAGCGGTCCATTCTCCCTTGGCCACACAAAATGGCTTCCTGCATTTCTTGCTTCGTGGCTGTGACCTCGAGCTGTTCACTTCGGTGCTCAATGGCCTGGGGCCCTTCTTGGAGGATGAGGAGATCCCGGTGGTGGTCCCCATGCAGATCGAGCTCCGCAACTCCAGCATCACCCTAAAGGTGAGAGGAAGCTTTGGTTTTCACACTGGATTCTGCCCCACACAGAGTTCTGGCAGTAACAGCTGTTAGCCTCTTCCCTTGTCACTGTGAGATGTGGCGAGGACTGAGTGAGGAAATGCATGTTAGCGTTCTGTCAGTGCTACAGTGGTGAGTAATGTGTGGCTGTCAGAAAGACCCTCGCCCTAACCCTGTTTTTGGCGTGCAGCGTGACCACTTGCAAGTTGTCAGGCTCTCTGACCCTCGGTGTCATCGCCTCTGCAACGGAGACTTATGCCTCTCACAGCTCTCGTGGATGCACGGTGAAACATGGCATAGAACTGCTTCCGCTAGAACGGCAGCAGCACGGGTTGTCACCTGATTGCTGTGGGCCGGCTGAGGGCATCATGTGGTTTCCCTCTTTCCTGCAGGATGATATCCCCCCCATCTATCCAACCTCTCCAGGCCCTATCCCCATCACTCTGGCCATGGAGCATGTTGTGGTGAAGCGGAGTGATGACGGTGTGTTCCACATAGGCGGTGAGTCGGGCTGTCAGCCTCCTGGCTTCTCTGCCTTCCTCCCATTAAGTGAATAGGTGACAGCTATGCACTACCTGGAGGTGGGCAGCAGTTCGTCACTTGGAACTTGTACTTTTGTTTTTTCCAGCTGCTGCTCAGGACAGACCACCAGTTGAAGTACCTAGAAGTGAGAAGAGGCAGCCCCCCAAAGAACAGGTGTCCCTGGTGCCCACAGGAGAGAGTTTTGGACAGCAGGTGAGGACTTAACTGAACAGACTCTTCTCAAAGGTCTTTGTAGGCTGGGGAACCAGCAGTTAGCGTAATGGCTATGTCGCTGGACTCCCACGTAGTCGACTGCGGTTCGCGTCCTGGACCCGGTGGCTTAAAACTCACGCCGGATGCATGTGCGTGCGTGCCCAAGATCCGAGAGGAGAATGGAGGAGAAGGGATTGCGGCGTGACCATCCCCCCTGGGGGGTGATTTCTCGCTTTCTGTCTGTCTGGCGAGCGCACGCGCCCTATAGCGAAAACCTCTCCAAAAAAAAACCCCTCCAAAAAAAAAAAAAAAAAAGTCTTTGGAGGCTGTAATTGCAGAAGCTGCTAAAACCCAGAGGGCTGGAGTCGCTGCCCGTGCTATGTGCAGCTGGGTGACCTGGGCTCCTTCCACTGAGCAGTAGCCTCTAGAAGCCCTGGCTAGAGGATTTAATGCAGAAGCTGGAGGCGGATGGTGGCTGGACATAGACTTTGCCTGTTACCGTCCTTGTAACTGAAGAACTCTGGAGAGAGACTTAAGCTGCTAGATCCATTGAGGGCCAGCAGGTGGTGTGGCGGTTAAGGCACTAGACTCCCATGTGGGCGACCACAGCTAAAGTCCTGGACCTGGCGGCTTGAAAACCACACCAGGCATGTGTGAATGTGTGCCCCAAACCCCAGGAGAATATAGAAGAGGGGATTGTGGTGTGGCCATTCCCCCGAGGGGTCATCTCTCACTTTCCCTCTTTATATGCCTCTTTGTCTCTTTCCTCTCTGGCAAGCCCATGTGCCCTATGGCAGAAACCTCAAAAACAAACAAACAAACAAAAAAACAAAGAATAAAGCATGCAAGGATGGTGTGTTCCACATAGGCGGTGAGTTGGGCTTATCAGCCTCCTGGCTTCCCTGCCTTTTGTATGTGTGCCAAAATCCTGAGAGAACGGACTGGGGCATGGCCATCCCCCCTGGGGGGTGACTTCTCACTTTTCCTCTCTCTGTCGCCCTCCAGCGAGCACATGCACCCTATGGCAAAAACTTAAGGGAAAAAAAAAAGGATCTGGTTGAATTCTCTAGATTATTGCCATAACCTGTAGTTTCTTTTAAAGAATTATTTAATTTCATTTATTATTATTAGTTCAATTTGTTATAGGGCATGTGTGCTCACTAGAGACAGACAGAGGGGAGAGAAAGTGAGAAAACAAGCCACCAGTTCTGGGACTCTAACTGCAGTTAGCCACGTGGGAGTCCAATGCCTTAACCACCATGCCACCTGCTATAGATTCTTTTGCTGGGATTCTTCCTCCCTGTTCTTATTGTTGTGAGGTGGTAGTACCGTGTTCATTAACTGTGAACTGCTCATTGTTTCTCAGGTGAAAGAACTGCCTTCCTTACAAAAAGAACTTATAGAAACTAAACAAGCATTGGCCAACGCCAACCAGGATAAAGAAAAACTTCTTCAGGAGATTAGGAAATATAACCCCCTCTTTGAGCTCTGATAGCAGTGCTCAGCCATCCGTGCCAAGGAGAGGGGTCACCAGCAATAGCACCACCTAGGACAGAGGCGCCGTCTGGCGTTGCATACGTCTGCTGAGGATCCGGAGGGACCGGGAGTGCTCCATCCACTCCGAGTGTGCTTCCTACCGGCTGTTCTATCGGGGATGGAGGAGAGGGCAGAGCGGATCCCATCCCAGGAAGTTGGGGAGCTTTGTGTGTGGCTTGAGCATCTTGTCTCGCCTGTGAGAAGCCGTCCGGCCCTCTGCATACTAGGTGGAATCTTCGCAATGCTCCAGGGCCATTTCCCCTCCTGGTTTCACGGGAGACATTTGCTTCCTTTACGCCTGTGTCCACAAGTGAGTTTCCACAACCTTGGTCACCCACAGAGCCACCAAAGAGTCCACGTCCCAGAGCTTCCTGCAGCAGACTTGAAAAGTCCTTGGCCCGATCTTTGGCCATGACAGTGGAGTGGAGCGGGAATAGCCCAGCAGGTGGGGGAGGGCAGGCGAGTCACAGGAATAAGGGAGCCCTAGACGCTGCCCTTTTAGAAAGGGAACTAAGCCTCTGCCCTCATGGCTAAGCTCACAATCGGTTGCAGAGTTCAGCTTCCGCACACTTTCATCGCCATGATGCTGGGTTCGTGGGCCAACAGCCCTCTGTACACAGCTGATTTGCCACGTAAACCCAGGAGAAAAGAGCCACTCTGAGCTGGGCTGAAGGTATGCTATGGCAGGGGTCAGCGGGGGAGACTGGTCCTGCCCCCTTCCACAGCCGCACCTGAGCGCTATCTCCTCCGTCACCCTGGGGTCCCTGGCGCATCTGCTTTCCCAGAACTGACTTTCCGTCTGCCAGTGCTATCCTCAGCACTCGATGGTCTGGGAGCTAAAAGTCTATTTTAACATTAACATAAACATCTCAGCCCATTGCCTCTTATCCCCCCGTGTCATTGGGGCTTTTTAGAATCATGTTATTTTGACTTAAGTAAAAAAACAAAAAACAAAAAGCCTTCAACTCAACCAGGTTACACTCTCTGCCATATATACATTTTTAAAAAGCTATTTTCTTCCTCTTTCCTTTGATTCTCCTCCAGCTCGCCGCCCTCATCCACACCACTCTATGATGTGCTTCAAGCCGTTGATTGGCTAGAAGTGCTAGCAGCCACTTCGCCTTACTTGGCAAATGCAAGTATTGATTTAGGGATGTTATGAAGCCTCAAGCACCTATGGCCTATTGAAGGAAAGGGAAAATGCTTTCTCTTATGGGAAATCATGCTTGACTTGTATACTCCAGATTTTTGAGCATAAAAAGAAACATGCATTCATGAAGGAAAGATCTAGTTTGTTCAGACCTCCGAAGGACTTTCATGAAGTTTTTTCACTAAGGCGATTTTTAAAACACTAGTTACTATGAGATCATGGGAACTTGCCATGCTTAGGGAAGAATCTAGAAACTTAGATGTAACGAAACATCCTTATGGTGAGAATGTTAACAAGGGAAGTTTTCTAAGGGTTGATGCTTGGTTCAGCCGTAAGAGTTTTATAAATGACTTGAAAGTAGAATTTTAGAATGAAGTAAAAAGTCACTACTTCCAGGAAGTGAAAGGTAGACCGGAAAGAGATTTTAAAAATACAAAGTAAAACCACAGAAAGGTCACGAACAGGGCTGAGTACGCAGGAAAATGACAGGGCGGTCCAGCGCAGTGTAGGTGTAAGGCATTTATGGGAGCAGCGGTGACCGGAATGGCAGAGAGCTCTGTGAGAACTCGGGAAAGAAACTGGAGCGTTGCAGAGCGGGAGGGTCAGTGTGCTGCTGGGACTAAAAGCCTAACAGCTGGTGAGGCACCTTCAGGAAGGATGCTCGGTGACAGCACGGACTGACAGCAACTCGTGGTTGTGTCTTAGCCAAATCATCGGTGCATTTTTCGTGACCTTGTTTACACGTTACATGGTAAAGGGGACAGGTCCAGAGAAGGGCAAAAGTGATTGGGGGTGGAGGTACTTCCATATGAGGGACAGCTGTCACATGCCTTCTTGGGAAGGTGAGAGCTGAGGGCAGTGTCTGTCGAGTATCTAGCCAAGAGCAAGGACCTGGCCCTGAAACGCTGGCTGTAGGGCTCTACCTCATGGCTTTAGGTAAAGAAAGTGCTTCTGAGAGACAATTACGGATCTCATCCAAGAAATGGTATCAGCGAAATGTATACCTGGATGCAGAAGGCTTAGGAGGGACATTTGATGGTTTCCCAAGAGGAATGACAGCGAACTAGGGCTACTTGGTGATATGCAGCTGAGAAGACAACCTTGCCCCTCCACAGGTCACCCCGAGTGCCGTTTCAGAGCGCTGTGCCCTTCCTGGGTCACTGGTCCTCTTCACTATGGCATTTCTAATGTTCTTGAAGGGGACCCAGGAGTTGGAAAATAGACGCATCCAACCATAGGCTCATGCTCATTGGCTTAAAATCACACTCCTATTTCCCCCCCGCCTCTCCTCTCCTGTCCACCATATCCCTCTGGCATCTGTCCATGCAAAAAAAAAAAAAAAAGTCTAAGAGGCATTGCCTGGAACACCGTCACCTTAAGCTTGTGCTTGAGGGGAGGCAACAGACCCTGTGAATATCAAGGCTAATAAGCCCTTCAGGGCCCGAGCTCAGTCGGCTTCCTGGACTCTGCCAAGGAGTCTAGAGTTCTTGTCCATGTTGACAAATGGAGTCCTAGAATTTCTAACTTCATGTGGCAGCTTTGGCCATTGTGTCTTGAGATCCTCCCTCAGGAAGTGGGGTGGGGTCGTTATTCCATATTTTAATAGAAATCATCTTGTTTGACTTCACACTCCGGTCCATGAGGGCAAGACTTCATAATGGAGGAATGTGAACTGGCGGTAATCTTCAGGCTGAGTAGAAAGGAAAATAATGAAAAGAAAAAGCAGTAGTGTCAGCCCTTTCGGACTGCTTGTAATTTCTACCTTGGAGCTGCAAGACTCTGAACAAGAAATAATAATACCTCAAGAAAACGTCTGGAGTGATAGCATCGCTCTCCCTCAGAGACTTCAGCCACCACCGCACAGTCCCGTTTCAGCCGGGAAGCACGCACAGCTACGCATCATGTGTGGTCTCGACTTCCTGTCTGCATGATGTACCAGGGAGATGCTGCAGTACCTGTGGACTGGAGTTCCATCTCTCGGGTGGGTTACAGGATGGCTGGCAATCTCAAATTCCATTTTCAACTCCCTGGAATAATCAACCTAGTTCTCTAAGACAGGAATGGGTTCTGTTCACATCATGGCTGCTTTTTACAATGGATCTCATTTTGTCATGACCTCCACCCAGATCTATGCCCCCTTTTTCATGGTTGTAGAAGGAATGGTTCTGTGTGTGAAACATGCAAAGGATAAACACCCCCCCAGTCCTTCACACGCCCCATGATTTAAATGCTTCCACTTCATCATTTACATTAGTTTCTCCTTGGGGGAAAACAGAAGGGGACTACAGAGGAAGTAATGTGAAGTACTGCGAGTAACACGGGACGTCCCACTCCAAACCTGTACGCTGGCTCCCATCCCCCTTTCTAATACTTCCCAAACTTCCACGATGTAGTGAAATCAAGAAACTTTGGAAACAACTGAAATTTGCTACACAGCTAGAATGATGACACCTGTTTGAGAAATGTAAAAGCTGTCCCCACCTTGTGACTTAATCAGTCGTCGAGTGTTTAAGAGAATCATTAAGGGTGATGCCCTGCCTTTGCAGACTAGGGCCTTCACCTAGTTATTCTCCCACCTTCTGCCGGACAGGTACGGAGAGCCCCATTACTGAATGGGGATTATTTTCCCATGGCATAAGGGGGAAGAACCTTAACAGTGAGGCTTTTCTGACTTGGCAACTGCTCTTCTCCCCTTGGTTGTTAAGCTTCGGCCTTCTCCAGTATCTCTACAATAGGTATAGTTCCTATAATTGTTTAAAAAACTGCTGTTAGAGCTGAGAGGGGATCTTTTGTCAGTTTGTTTTTGGTCGAGATTTAGCCTACCTTAGAGCATTTCCCTGTGGAATGCCCCACTGAAATGTCTTCTCCATTGGCTAAGTACATGTTTCAAGCCACGTGTTTTAATGTAAAATACTAAACGTCAGATTTGTCCGACTTCTTGAGTCTGTTTCCCCCACTCAGGGTGCTAAACAGAACTGGCATCTTTACTAAGACATGCTCAGGAAAGCTTCAAAAGAGAAATGATTCAAAACCTTTACTCGCTGTGACACTGAGTGATACGGAGAAAAGAATCCTTGGGGGTCACCGATCACATACAGGTAGCCTTATTACTGCTAACCACTGTCAATAATGGTTACTCCATTCCCTCTATTTGAGGAAAACTATGAGAATGTATCTGAGGAACTGGAATCCTAGTCAGTATTGGGAAATTTTAATGTTGCAATATCTCATCAAACTTTGACTGTACTGGTTCTGTGAACCACCAGAATAAATGCAATTAAACTTACTAAAGAGTATTGTGGTATATTTGTTTATAGGAATCTGAACTATATGGGTTCTTACAATGTTTTTAATAGCGTTTGAAGTTTTTTTTTTTTGAGATAGTTTTTTGTTTGGTTTCATTTTATGAGATAAAATTTTAATGGTGCCAGTAGAAAATGGGAAGGGCTCAGATTTTCACAAAAAAAGCCAAGACCAGTTTTATTCAGACTCCAAGAAAGAGTGATAAAACCTTTCCATTCCAGCTAGACAGAAAATGAATATGTACACGGCAAGATAGAAATAGTTTAGTGATTATTCACCAAAATTCACAAGAGAATCTTAAACGTTTGCTAGTACAAATTATTCCACTACCCATTACTACCATGTAATCACCTTCTGGGGAGATGGCCATGCTGTAATCCCTTTTCCTCTTGGGATTGGGGGCATGCACACATACATGCCCAGTGTGGTTTTCAAACTGCTGGGTCCGGACTTGAACCGTGGTTGGCCATATGAGAGTCCAGCGCCTTAACCACTATACCCCTACTGGCCCCACCACCCTTTCTTTTGTAATATCACCAGCAAAATTTCTGGCTCTTTCACCTACTTAAAAGTAGATATAAGGAACAACCTAAGTCTTACCAGCTTCAGGCTGCAGTGTGAACCTGTCAAAGCTCTCTAGGAAGAATTCTTTTTGAAAGCAGATCACCTGTTCAGAAGATGCTTAAGGCTCCTGCACCTTTCTTCTTCCAGCGAGCCAAAAGATAATGAAATACTTCAGAATGCCATAAGAGATCCCAAAATTTAGTCAAGGCACATGAAACAGGCTGCACGTCATCTCGGTGTGACAAATGTCAAGAGTTTTGAGAAAGACATTAAATTCATAGAATCCTTGCAGGACGGATCGTGAAGCACCAGTACCTAAGTTCACATTAACAGGAAGTCTGGAACCAGTACCTCTGTCAGAAAGGGGCCTTTCTAGGCTTTGGTTTAGAAGAAGATGATCTTTCTGTGCTTCGAGTTGGGGATCTGCCCCTTCGACTTTAACCTCCGAACAGCCTCCCTCATGTGCTTGGGTTGTAGTGGCGGTAGTTCTCCCCACTTCTCACACACATCCAGTGCTAGGAGGCAAGGAGAGAGTTCCATTCATTATCACACAGTCATTAATTAACACATAATCCCTGTGGGTTCTGAAATTCTCATGAACCCTTCTTAAACTTGGTTCTTCTTAAGAGAATGCTGTAAAATGTATAGTAGTACAGCTTTAGTATAAAATCCTCTACTAGGCTTTATCATAGGCAGCAGTTTAAAACAGTTTAAACTCCTATTTAAAAAAATAATTCTGGGCCAGCCTTGACGCCTAGTGGTTAAAGGAGCCAGATCCACATGGCCAAATGCATAGTTTGAATCTTGGACCTGGTGGCTTGAAAAACATACCCAGTGTGTGTGTGCCCTAAATCCTGACAGGATGGAGAAATGGAGAAGGGCTTTCGGCATGACCATGCCCAAGTGGTGAGTGCCTTTTCTCTCCCTCTTCTGTCTCTCTTTGCTGAGTGAGTCCAAACACCCTCTGGCAAATTAAAAATAAATAAAGATTTCATCAGCTAGATATTAGCAATGGGAAATGGCCAGGCTTTTTACTCAACAGAGGGGCAATTCTTAAGAGTCACAAAGTTAGCCCAACTCCTCAGCACACCATGTGGGTCAGCCCTGGTGATTGCTTTGCCTAATCTTCACTACTGGCAGCAGAAATGAGCAAGGTCCCCTGGAGAAAAAAAGTCTGCCCTGCTACCCTGGGCTGAGGATAGGAATAAAAGAAGGGTCTCTCCTAGATGGTTCCTGAGCCCCTGGTATTTCAACTCTCAGGGAAAAACGGTCATGCTGTCCTAAAATACAAGGCTCCCCACTTGGGTAACTTGTACTGCAAACAAACTCCTGCACATGCTTTAGCAAGGTCCTTGGGGGCTGGACGGTGGCACAGTGTTAATGCCACCTCTGAAAGGCTGAACTATGTGGAAAGGCTCCAGGTCAGTGTCAGAGACCTCCCAGAAAAGCCAGGTGTGTGCCCATGATCTGGTGCTGGCCGAAGCCGGGAGGGCATGGTGGATCACAGCATGAAGACCCCGTTGGGAGTGCCTGTCTCACTGAATGAATGAATGAAATGAATCAATGAGTGGAATAAGACCACTGTAGGTACAATCCAGTGTCTGTAACCGACACTACTCACCTTCTTCTACCACCTCTCCGACGAAAACTTTGGAAATACCAGACATAGCAATAACGACATTCTGAGACACAGAAGTGCCAGTGATGGACTGGATCAGCTTGAAAGAAGGACAGAGACTGTGATTAAGATAGTAAAATACTGCCTTTGGAACACAGTACCGACACCTGAGCGCTCCACTGGACAACCGTTTACTAAAGGCTGGGCGATGAAAACAAGCATTCGGGTGTGTAATGACTTCCTGCACAGGCTGAGGCCCTGCTCCTGGCACACAAAATTGGAATTGGTGAGATGGTTGAGGGGCGTGCTACCTTTGCTTTCTTGCCTAAAGACTCCACCAACCTGTCTAACACCTGACTTCAGAATGCCAATTCAGGAGTTCTTGAACCAGATTCAGTTCCAGTACGTGATGGAAATAAGGTGTGCTTTATCCTTACCCTTTTAATGGCTGCCTTGGGGAAAGCTGACCGGCGATACATCTCGTAACGGTTCAGCTGCTCTTCGGAAAAAGAAGAAACCAGGATTCTAGACAAAGATTCAGTAATTAAGTTGGTTTATAAAAATAAATGCTCAAAATGTATCATGAAGTCACAAAAACAAGTCTGACAAAACAAGGAATCTCAAGGAGTCAATGGCATTAGGCTTGGTACTTATGAGAGATGGAGATAAACCATTTCTACTCTTAGGGAATTTGAAAAAACGTGACATGCAGGCCGGCTTCATGGAACAGAGGCAATGTGCTGCTCAAGAGAAGGTGGGGAGAGACGGTGGCCCTCTGGTTTTGTGGTTAAGAGCCACACACAGCTGACTGCGGTTAAAATCCCAACAAACCAGGTACAAGTACATGCATGCCAGGATGGGGCATGACCATGCTCCACTAGGTGGTGCCTTCTCTTCCCTCTGTCTCTCTGGTGAATGCTCTTGCCCTCTGGCACTTGGGGCCACAGGTGGCGAGGTGGTTAAGGGTGTTGGACTCCCACAAGACTGACTGTGGTTTGAGTCCCAAACCTAGAGGATTGCTTTTTCACTCCCACCCCCAACATGCTGTCCCTATCTGCTCATATATATATATATAAATAAATAATCTGGATATACATGTATGTATATACATATACATACATATGTGAAAGAAAGTTAAATAAAATAATTCTTTTTTTTTTTTTTTGGAGAGGGGTTTTTTACCATAGGGTGTG
>NW_006159580.1:1148134-1163035 GCF_000334495.1 Tupaia belangeri chinensis | reverse complement strand
TCCCTTCTCCTCCATTCTCCTCTTGGGATCCTGTGCACAGACACATGCCTCGTGTGAGTTTAAGCCACTGGGTCCAGGACTCGAACCAGTCGACTACATGGAGTCAAGTGACATAGCCATAACGCTAACTGCTGGTTCCTATAAAATAATTCTTAAAAAAAAAAAAAAAGAAGCTAAGGGGCTGGCCTGTAGCAGTGCTTAAGTGGTGTGCACTGGGAGCTGGATCCTACATGGCTAAGCATGGTTAGAATCCTGGCCTTGGCAGCTGGAAAGACACACTGGGGTACATGAGCATGCATGTCCTAAATCCTGATGGGTGGAGAAATGGAGGTATGGCATGGCCACAGTCCCAGTCAGTCTTGTGGGAGTCCAACACCTACAACGCTCTCTCTCTGGCAAGTACAAGTACGAGAGAGAGAGAGAGATTGAGAGAGATCTCATGAACCACATGGTGACTTTGGTTTCAATCTCTGGCCTGGTCAGCTTGAAATACACCATGTGTGCATGTGAGCACCCCAAATCTGACGGGGTGGGAGGATGACACAGAAATAAGATCACAGATGACCAGACCCTGTGGCAGGTGCCTCTCTCTCTTATTCTCATCCGTGTGCACTTGTGCTCTATCATGAGTTTAAAAAAAAGAAAAAAAAGAAATACAATTTATTTTCTTCCTTACAAACAAAAACAAGGTTGGGTTGTTGTGTCATATGATACAGTCTGTGTTTTCAGTATTAGATTCTCTATAACTTTACCTTATTGCATTTCACTTTGATGATAGTTCCTTTTTTAAAAGAATTATTTTATTTAACTTTATTTTATTTATTTTAATTGACCAGAGAGGAACAGAGCGAGAGTGAAAGAGAGACAGAGAGAAAGCAAGCCGCCAGGTCCAGGACTCGAACCATGATCAGCCATGTAGGAGTCCAGTGCCCTAACCACCACACTAGCTGCTGGTCCAAATGGTACAGTTTAATATGTAGGGCCAGCCTGGTGGCCTAGTTAAGGAAGTTGGATCCCATGTGACTGACTGTGGTTTGAATCCAAACCTGCTGACCTGACAAAAATGCCAGGCACGTGGGTGTGTGTGCCCCAAATCCTGACAGAATGGAGGAGAAGGGATTACAGTGTGACCACACCCCACTGACGAGATGTTTTCTCCCTCCTCTGGCAAGCACATGCACTCTCTAGTGGGGAAAAAAAGTGTGTAAATTTATATTCAAGAAAGTACATTTCTTCTACCACCCCAATTCTTTCTTTCTTCTTGTTTTTTTTTTTTTTTTTTCAGCTGCCAGAGAGAGAGACAGAAAGACAGACAGACAGAAGAGAGAAAGAAAGAAAGCACCTTACTACCCGGGTTACAGTCATGCCAAATCCCCCTTTCATTTCTCCATCCTGTCAGGACTTTGGGCATGCACACACAGGCCCCCAGCAAGTCTTCCAAGCTACCAGGGCTAGGCCTCAAACTGTGGTCAGCCATTTGAGATCCAATTCCCAAAGCATGGTGGTCAACTGCTATGCTATAGGGCCAGCCTTCAAGCCAGTAGCTATCAACATTAAAAGATTCAGGGGAAAATACTTACACAATATATAAAAAACGGTTAATATTTTTAATATATAATTATTAGAAATGAAAACAAGATGGCAAATCAGTTTTAGAAACTGAACACAGGGGGACCAGCAGATGGTGTAGTGGTTATATCGCTGGACCCCCCATATAGTCGACCACAGTTTGAGTCCATACTGGGCAGGTCCACATGCACGCCCAAAATCCTAAGAGAACGGAGGACTGTGGCATGGCTATCCCCCGGGGAGAGGGAGCAAACGTCTCTTCAGTGGGGTGTGATCACACTGTCATTCCTCCTCCTCCATTTCTCCATCCTTAACCACTAGGCAACCAGGCTGGCCCTACATATTAAACTGTACCATTTGGCTTTCTTCTCTCTAGAGAACGCCCGCACCCTATAGCAAAAATCTCTCTCTAAAAAAAAAAAAAAAATAGCAAAAATCTCTCTATATATAAAAAAAAAAGAAGAAAGAAATTGAACAAAGAACATAAATAAGAAATTTACAAAAATACCAATGGCCAATAAATTTAGAGCAGAAAAATTTTTACCTTCACTACTAACTGAAAAACTTAAAAATATAAACTATAGATAATATTAAATTTATTTTTTTTGGTTTAGTTTTGCTGTAAGTGTGTGTGCTCACCAGAGAGAGAGACAGAGAGAATGAGAAATCACTCCCCAGGCTGGATGAACAGGTGGAAATCCCATTGCCTTCATTCTCCTCTTGGGATTTTGAGCACACATGCACTGGATACATTTTCTCAAGCCCCTAGGTCCGGGACTTGAACTGTGCACTCAGCATATAAAATCCAGCCACCTAGGGACCAGCAGTTAGTGTAATGGCTATGTCACTGGACTCCCATGTAGTTGACCGCAGTTTGGGTCCTGGACCCGGTGGCTTAAACTCACGCTGGGTGCGTGTGCGTGCGTGCCCAAGATCCCGGGAGGAGAATGGAGGAGAAGGGATTGTGGCGTGGCCATCCCCCCTGGGGGGTGATTTCTCGCTTTCTGTCTCTCTGTCCCTCTCTGTCTGTCTGGTGAGCGCACGCGCCCTATAGCAAAAACCTCTCCTCCCACCCCCCCAAAAAAGTCCAGCCACTTAAACGTCCACACCACCATTTTTCATAGATCAGATAACTATTAAAAAGAACGATAATAGAATGCAGGGACACAAACTCATACATTCAGGCAGAGTGAACTGGAATACCTTTTCAGAGAGGAAATCTGGAAACATGTATGAAAAGACTTCGAAGTGTTCATATTGTTTAAACTGCTAATTATACTTTTTTCGTAAAGGATTATTTATTATTGTTGTTATTATTTTAATTAGACCAGAGAGAGACAGAGAAAAAGAGAAAAGGAGAAAGCTGCTGGTTCAGGACCCAAACCAGGATCAGCCATGTGGGAGTTCAGCACCTAAACTACCCCACCGCCTGCCAGTCTGAACCACTAATGATATTTCTAAGATTATTTTAAGAAGCGACGAACTGGCTGGTATCATGGAGTAGCTGTTAAGGGAGTTAGATCCCATGTGACCAACCAGTTTGAATCCTGGCCACAGTGACTTGGAAAGCACATGAGGCACGTGTGCCCCTGCGCTAGAAATGCTGACGGGAAGGAAGAATGGAGGAGACTTGAGGCGTAACTGCACCCTTGGGGAAGTGCTTTCTTCTCTCTTTCTCTGTGAGCACACGTGCCACGTGCATTCTGGCAAAAACAATAAAACAAATGGAATGAATAACCAGGGCATGCATGGTGGGTATGCACTTGGGAGACTGAGGCGAGAGGGCTATGAATTTGAGGGGCCAGTCTGGGGAATGCAGAGATCCTGTCTCAAAAAAAAAAAAACAAAAAGAATAGACAAGCATGTGAAGATGTGTCCAATAATACTACTCATAATACTGGAAGGAAAAAAAAACCCACCAGAAGGGTTATAGGGATTAAATTATGGTTCATCCACATAATGGGATACAATGCTATCTTAAAAATGATATATGGGGCGGTCAGCAGGTGGCATAATGGCTATGTCACTGGACTCCCACGTAGTCGACTGTGGTTTGAATCCCGAACCCAGTGGCTTAAACTCACGCTAGGCACGTGTGCGTGCGTGCCCAAGATCCCAAGAGGAGAATGGAGGAGATAGGATTGCGGTGTGGCCATCCCCCCCGCCGGGGGTTGATTTTTCACTTTCTCTCTCTATGTCTCTCCAATGAGTGCATGTGCCCTATAGTAAAAATCTCTCTCTTAAAAAGGTATATGGGGCGTTTGGCATGGTGGTTAAGGAGGCTAGATCCCACATGGCTGACTATATGTTTGAGTCCCAGACCCAGACCTAGCAGCATGAAAAATATGCTGGCATATGTGCCCAAAATTTTGAGAGAACGGTCACCCCCTGAAAGGTGCTTTCTTAGTCTAATCCCCTACCATCTCATTCCAGTGAACGCGTATACCCTTTAGCAAATTAAAAAAGAAAAAAAATTCATGGACTCGTTTACTGACACCAAAATATTTCAAACCATACATTTCAAATAAGCTGGATATTCAAATAAATATCTTAAAAAAATAAATGTGAAAAGACATATACCCAAATATTCACTTAGTGTAAACTCTAGGTGGTAGGTTTATTGGCAATTTTTTTCTATTTTTCTTTATTCACTGAATTATTTGCAATGAGTTCATACTATTTTTATAATCAGGAAATATACTATTTTCATTGTGAAGAAAATGATGGCCTAGATGACATGAAAAACATTCACTACATAGGGCCTAGCAGGTGGTGTGGTAGTTGGGGTGCTGGATGCCCACACTGCCCACTGTGGTTTGGGTCCTGGTCCTGGTGACTTACTTTCTCATCTTCCTTCTTTCTCTGGTCAAATTAAAAAGTAATAATATTAAGTGGGACCAGTAGTTAGTGTAATGGCTATGTCACTAGACTCCCATATAGTCAACCACAGTTCGAGTCCTGGACCCTGGTGGCTTAAACTCATGCCTGGCACGTGTACCTGCATGCCCAAGATCCCAAGAGGAGAATGGAGGAGAAGGGATTGCGGTGTGGCCATCCCCCTGTTGGGGGGAATGTCTCTGTCTGTCTGGCGTGTGTGAACGCCCTATAGGAAAAAACCTCTACAAAAAAAAAATAAGTAAAATTAAATAATTCTTTAAAAAACAAACAAACAAAACCCATTCACCATATGTAATGTAAAAACAGGTTATGAAACAGTATTTGATAATTAAGGAATTATTACTTATATAAATTTAATTATAAATAAAATTTATAAATATATATGCATAGAAGATACCTTGAGGAATACACATCAAAATTCTGGCCGTGTATATCTCTTAGTAGTTAGGTAATTTTTTTTCTTTTTTTTACTTATTTATATTTCCTATACTATACTGTCATGTGTTTTAAATTAAAAAAAGGAAAAAACCCAAAGGTCAAGAAAAACTCATTAACTCTGAGTGGTCAAGTTAGACCACTGAAACGAGGGCTGATCAGAAAGTGACTTACTGCATCTTCTGAATCTCGTCTTCATCCACCTTCTGCTTTTTCTCTTTCTTTTCTTTGGTATCTAGTTTTAGTTTTTTGGCTGCAGGTGTAAGTAATGATGAATCCTCTCTTTCGACTGCTGTTAAATCTGAGACATCCTGAGTCTTAGGCTGGGGAGATGAAAGAAATACTATTACATGTTTAGCCACGTCTCCAAGCTCAAGCAAGGTAATAAGGTATCATCTCAGGACCAGCAGATGGCACAATGGTTGCGTCACTGGACACCAGACTCCCACGTAGTCGACTGCGGTTTGGTTCGAAGTCCTGGACCTTGTGTGTGTGTGCTTGTGCCCAAAGCCTCGAGAGGTGAATGGAGGAGAAGGGATTGTGGTGTGGCCATCCCCGCTGGGGGTGATTTCTCACTTTCTGTCTCTCTGTGTCTCTCCAGTGAGCACATGTGCCCTATAGCAAAAAATCTCTAAAAAGATATCATCTCACTAGGACCAGGAGATGGTGGAATAGTTATATCACCGGACTCCCACGTAGTGGACTGCAGTTCAAGTCCTAGACCTGGCAGCTTAAAACTCATGCTGGGCATGTGTATGTGTGCTTAGCCAAGATCCTGCGAGGAGAATGGAGAAGGGATTGTGGTGTGGCTGTCCCCACTGAGGGGTGATTTTTGCTTTCTGTCTCTCTGGCGAATGCACACACCCTCTAGCAAAAATCTCTCTACAAAAAAAAAAAAGAAAAAAGAAAAAAGAAAGAAAGAAGTTATCTTATTAGAACACAATAAGCTTGTTTATTGAGTTTTTTTTGTTTGTTTGTTTTTTGGCACTAACTGAAGCATCAAGTGTGAGATATGGTATCTCTCTTAAAGGAAGATCATAACCCAGCTATGGAATGAAAACCAACACAATAATCCAGTTTTCCAGTTTAGCTGTGATCACAACTCTACTATATGTTTACCAGTATCTGTAACCAAGGATCATGAAAACCACTCTCCCTTGGGCCCACTCTTCATCCCTCTTTTTTTTTTTTAAAAGAATTATTTAACTTTGTTTTAGTTTGACCAGAGAGGGACAAAGTAAGAGAGACAGAGATAGGGAAAGTGAGAAAGCAAGCTGCCAGGTTGGAGACTTGAACTACGGTCTACTATGTGAGAGTTCAGCGCACCACATGCTGCTCCCCCGCCACCTTTAAGGTTTTTGCCACAGGATACTTGCGCTCACTGAAGAAAGACAAAGAGGGAAAGCAGGGTATCAACACCCAGGGGGTTGGCCATGACGCAATCTCTTCTCCGTTCTCCTCTTGGGATTTCTGGCACACCTGGATGTGCAGTTGGCCATGCTGGAAAACTGCACCTTAATCACCATGTCCCTCGCTGGCCCTCTGACCTCATTCTTTAGCAAAATCCTCTCTATCCAGCTAGTCATTCTGCCTCTAGATCTAGTCTCTCTTTTTTAAGCCAGGGGGCACATATGCTTGCCAGAGGGAGACAGAGAAAGCACCCCCTGATGGGGCGTGGGCAATCCCGTCTCCATTTCTCCATCCTGTCAGGATTTGGGGCACACATACACGCTTGGCTGATTTTCGAGCCACCGGAGCTGGGATTCGAACTGCACAGTTGGCCATGTAGGATCCAGCTCCCTTATCCACCAGACCACAAGACTGGTTTGAGATCTTTTTTTTTTTTTAAAGTTAAGTTTTTATTGCCAGAAGGTATGTGTATGTGCAAGAGAAAGAGCGAGAGAAAGAGCACCCTAATGTGGTACGGTCACACTGCAATCCTTCTCTCTCGATTTCTGTCCTGCCAGGATTCGGGGCAAACATGGGCACACACCTGACAGGCTTCCCAAGCTGCTGGAGCTGGAATTCAAACTACAGACCATGTGGTATCTGGCTCCTTAGGCACAAGGCTTAGTCACGACTGCACTCCGGGGCTCGCCCTGACACCACACCTACAGATGTCGTCCCAGCTGATGATTCCATGTGGAGGAATATTTCTTTCAATTTGGAACTTTTTTTTTTTTTTTGGAGAGATTTTCACTGTAGGGCGCGTGCGCTCGCCAGACAGAGAGAGAGACATAGAGACAGAAAGTGAGAAATCACCCCCCAGGGGGGATGGTCACGCCTCAATCCCTTCTCCTCCATTCTCCTCTCGGGATCTTGGGCACGCACGCACATGCGCCCGGCATGAGTTTTAAGCCACCGGGTCCGGGACACGAACCGCGGTCGACTACGTGGGAGTCCAGCGACATAGCCATTACGCTAACTGCTGGTTCCCTCAATTTGGAACTTTCAAGTGAGAGTAGGGCTTTTCCCTTCCTACTGTTCAACCTACTGTATTATACAAATATTTATTTCCTATTACTAGACTGATAACTTTTTTTTTTTTTTTTTTTTTTTGTGGAGAGGTTTTTGCTATAGGGTGCGTGCGCTTGCCAGACAGAGAGAGACAGAAAGTGAGAAATCACCCCCAGGGGGGATGGCCACACCGCAATCCCTTCTCCTCCATTCTCCTCTCGGGATCCTGGGCACGCACGCACACGTGCCCGGCGTGAGTTTTAAGCCACCGGGTCTGGGACGCGAACCGCAGTCGACTTCGTGGGAGTCCAACGACATAGCCATTACGCTAACTGCTGGTTCCCGTAGACTGATAACTTTTAAAGATAGGTTTATCTTTTACTATTTCTCTCTCTACACTTGAGCATTAAACAGTTTTACTCATGCTAGATGCTTAGGAAATTTCAGTCTAATAATAATAAAAATAAAATCCAAACTTCATCCCCTCCAATTTAATATAGAATCTTTTCATGTTTTTAAAAAGTTTTTTGTAGTTGTTGTTGCTATAGGGTGTATAGCAATTGCTGGAGAAAGACAGAGGCATAGAAAGTGAGAGAGAGAAAGTGAGAAATCACCCCCTGGGGGGATGGCCATGCTGCAATCCTTTCTCCTCCATTCTCCTCTAGGAATTTTGGGCGTGCACGCACATACACAATGCCTGGCATGCACAAGTGCCTTTTTAAAAAAGAGATTATTTTTTTTTGCTGTAGGGTGTGTGCACTTGCCAGAGACACAGAAAGTGAGAAATCACCCCCTGGGGGGGATGGCCATGCTGCAATCCCTTCTCCTCTAGCTTCCTCTGGGGATTTTGGGCATGCACGCACAAGTGCCCAGCGTGAGTTTCAGGTGACTGGGGCTGGGACTTGAACTGTAATCAGCCATGTGAGAGTCCAGTGACGTAACCATTATGCCATCTGCAGGACATATGGGATCCAGCCACCCTAACTTCCACACCACCCGCTAGCTCTTATTCCGGAATCTTAAGTATTCCATAAAACTCATTAATGAGATTTAACTGTTTTCCTTAAAGAGGAACTCAGATTAAAGATGACACAGAAAGGGACCAGCCGTTAGCGTAATGGCTATGTCACTGGACTCCCACGTAGTCGACCGCGGTTTGAGTCCCGGACCTGGTGGCTTAAATCTCACGCCAGGCGTGTGCGTGCGTGCCCAAGATCCCGAGAGGAGAATGGAGGAGAAGGGATGGTGGCATGGCCATCCCCCCCTGGGGGGTGATTTCCTGTTTTCTGTCTTTCTGTCTCTGTCTGTCTGTCTGGCGAGCGCACGCGCCCTATAGCAAAAACCTCTCCAAAAAAAAAGATGACACAGAAATATCGGAGGGTAGGTGGGAATGAAAGTGGTATAGCTTTGACAATTTTTTCCTTTTTTTTCCCCTCCCCTAGGGGGCATGTGCATTCACCAGAGAGACAGAGATATAGGAAGAGAGAAAGGAGAAAACCTCCTCCAACAGAGAAGGGTCATGCTACAGTCCCTTTTCCTGGCACACAAGGCCAGCATGTTTTCCAACCACTGGCTCTTGGGACTTGAACTGTGCAGCTGGCCACGTGTGATTTGGCTGACTTAACCACCAGGCCATAGAACCAGCCCTCCTTTTTTTCCTAGTCACTGATTTACACAAGTTTTATAACCTTGTGTTTCAATTTTGATGTTTATATTTTCTTTAAAAAAAATATATATATACACATAGAGGTTTTGGCCTTAGGGCACATGTGCTTACTAGCGACAGAGACACACACAGTGAGAGGGAAAGTGAGAACTCACCCTCCAGGGGAGATGGCCACACCTCAATCCTTTCTATTCTCTTCCCAGGAAGTTGGGCTGGTATGCACATGCACAGCGTGATTTTGAACCCACCGGGTCCAGGACTTGAACGATGGTTGGTTATGTGGGAGTCTAGTGATGTAACTACTCTGCCATCTGCTGGTCCCCTGATTTTATTTTCCTAAAAAATCATTTTCCTTAGGTTTTTCACATTTATTTGGTCTAACCTTCAACATTAGTTTTTCTTCTAACTTTAAAGATCTCCAGATCGCCTCGTCACTGCCTCAGTGTCCCTTTAACTTGCTAATTTTGTTCATTTATATTTCAAATAATTAGGTCTTAATTTTATCATTTCTTAATTTTTTAAGTACTAATGAATTAGTATCCACTTTAATCATTACTAACTCCTTGTTTCTATACTGTAGTTCTCCCCCCGTTTATTTACTTACTTTTTTTTTTTGGCGGGGAGAGGTTTTTGCTATAGGGTGCATGTGCTCATCATAAAGACAGAGGGACAGAAAGCGAGAAATCACCCCCCGGGGGGATGGTCATGCTGCAATCCCTTCTCCTCCATTCTCCCCTCGGGATCCTGGGCACACACGCACACGTGCCTGGTGTTGAGTTTAAGCCACCGAGTCTGGGACTACATGGGAGTCCAGCGACATTGCCATTATACCAACTGCTGGTCCCACCCCCCACATTTATTTATTTATTTGTTATGATTTTCAGCTCACTGGGTCTGGGATTTGAACTGTAGTCGCCCATGCGGGAGTCCAGTGCCTCAACCACCATGCCACCTGCCAGCCCCCCACTAGCCCCCCTAGTTTGTTTTGTTCTTTTTCTGGTTTCTTGATTTGGGTGCTTATTTTCAATATCTCCTGTTTGTTAATAAAAATATTTTAAAGTTATGAATTTTTCTCTAAATAGGCTTTGGTCAAACTCCACAGACTTTGATGTGTTCACTCTGTTAATTTCTTCAACCTTAGGACTATTTAAAAAGCAGTTTAAGGGGCTGGCAGGTGGCATGGTGGTTAAGGGTGCTGGACTCCCACACGGCTGACCATGGTTTGAGTCCCAGACCTGGCAGCTTGCTTTCTCACTTTTCCTCTCTCTCTCTCTCTGTCCTTTCTGGTCAAATTAAAAACTAACTAACTAAATAAAGTTAAATAAAATAATTCTTTCAAAAATAAAATAAAAAACAGTTTAAAATGTTTAGGTGGCTAGTTTTTTTTTTTTGGGGGGGGGAAGGGAGTGGAGTGAGGTAGCTTTTTGTTAATTTCAGGTCTACTATCTCGTATTAACAGGATGTGGCCAGTTATGGTTTCAACTTTTAAGAATTCATGTTTGCCTTTGTGGTCTAGTACATAATCAGAAGCTTCCAACTTCATTCTCTGTTGGGTGAAAATTTCTGTTTAATGATTTTTCTCTGTAGTGGACTGAGCTAGATTCTTTCCATCCTTGAAACCTGTTCTAAGAAGTTTTCTTTTAAACAGTTTTGTTGGGCCAGCAGATGGCATGGAAGTTAGGTGACTGGATCCCACATGGTTGATTGAACATTTTGAGGCCCAAACGCAGTGGTTGAAAAACAGGTGTGCAAGCCTAAAATTCCAAATGGAAAAGGGATTACAGCATGGCTGTCCTTTCCTGGGGGGTGACTTCACACCCTCTGTCTCTCTCTGGTATAGCAAAACTAAAAAACAAATAAAAAACTTTTAAAAAAAGTTTTCTCATATTTTTGTCACTTTTAGACAACATAAATATATTAAAATATATAAATATATATTTTAATTATGCTTGGGACCAGCAGATGGCATCATGGCTACATTGCTGGATGCCTATGTGGCTGACTGAGGGTTGAGTCCTGTACCCAGTAGGAGCGTGTGTGCATGCCAAAAATCCCAAGAGGGGAATGGAGAAGGGATTGAACATGGCCACAGCCCCTGGCGGGTGGAGGGGAGGGAGATGATTTCTCACTTTCTGTCTCTATCTCTGTCCCTGGTGAGCGCACACACTCTACCAAAAGTCTCTCTCTAAAAAAAAAAAATACTCAATGGTCATTTATTTACTTAGGTAATGACTTCGTTTATTTATTTATTTTAAGTTTTGCTATAGGGCATGTGCACTCACCAGAGACAAGAGTGAGAAAGAGCAGGAAAGTGAGAAAGCACTCTTCAGAGGGGATGTCCACACAATCCCTTCTCTTCCATTCTCTTTTCTGGATTTTTGGGCATGTATTTTCAAGCCTCTGGGACTGCAACTGAGCAGCAGGTGGGATCCTGCCATCTTAATCTCTGCATCACCTGCTGGCTCTACTTTATCTTGTATATTTGATGCAACTTCATGCTCTAAAAGGTTATATCCATCTAATCTAATGTTCACCCCATGATTTCTCTCTCTTTTACGTTTTTTTGTTTGCCTTTTTTTTGGTCATAGAATATGTGGGCTTGCCACAGATAAAAAGAGACAGTAAGAGGGAAAGCAAGGGGCCAGCAGTTAGCATAATGGCTATGTCGCTAGACTCCCATGTAGTCGACCACGGTTTGAGTCCCGGATCTGGTGGCTTAAAACTCATGCCAGGCGCATGTGCGTGTGCGCGTGTGCCCAAGATCCCAAGAGGAGAATGGAGAAGGGATTGTGGTGTGGCCATCCCCCCTGGGGGGTGATTTCTCACTTTCTGTCTCTCTCTCTCTCTCTCTGTCCTTCTGGCAAGCCTGTGCACGTGCCCTATAGCAAAAACCTCTCAGAAAAAAAAAAAAAGAGGGAAGGCAAGAATAATCATCCCCCAGGGGAGATAGCCAAGCCACAATCCCTTCTCCTCCATTCTCCTCTAGAGATTTTGGGCATGCAGGGACATGTGTCTGGCATGGTTTTCAAGCCACTGGTTCCAGAATCAAATCACACTTGACCATGTGAGAGTCCCACACCTTAACTACCACCCACTCGCTGTCCCCCTCCTCCCCCTCCCCATGATTGCTAATGTCCACTCTGGCTCTAAGACTTTTAGAATTCTTCCTTTAGAAATAACACCCAGAGGGACCAGCAGTTAGCGTAATGACTGTGTCGCTAAACTCCCATGCAGTCGACTGTGGCTCAAGTCCCGGACCCGGTGGCTTAAACTCACGCTGGGTGTGTGTGCCTGCGTGCCCAAGATCCCCAGAGGAGAATGTAGGAGAAGGGATTGCGGAGTGGCCATGCTCCCTTGGGGGTGATTTCTCGCTGTCTCTCTGTCTTTCTCTTTCTGGAGAGCACATGCGCCCTATAGCAAAAACCTCTAAAAAAAAAAAGAAAAGAAAAGAAAAGAAATAACACCCAGAGAATGCTGATATTTTCATCCCCTAACTGACGCTCTGCTAGGCAACACTGCTGACTCTCAGCCTGGCGCAACTGATGGATTTGTCGTTCTTATGCTATAGAGACCTTTGGACATTAGTAACCAGGTCAATGATAGCAGTTAAATATCCCAAAAGAGTAAGAATACGATTTAACCAGCAATCCCCTCAAAATTTCCTTTTAACGGGTCTACCATCTCTACAGACAAGTTGTGCTTAAACAACATTGAAGAACTATTATATTGCATCGAAAGGGGTGCATGGAATTCTGCGCCAAATCTTACTGTGGCATTGATCCCTATGTCTTCACTGGAAAAACCAAGAGGCCACTTAAAATTCCTGTAGAAGTAGTTTTAATCCTTAAAGGCAAAAATAAAAAAATATTAATCCAGAGTTTGGGCCTCTGAGACCGACCGTCACCAGCATTTTATTTTGTCTCGCCCTACAAGGTTGCAGTTTCTGGCACGAGTCGCAGGGAGTTCGAGTTCTTGCGTGGGAGGAACTACCCACCAGTATCGACGAGCATCCAGTAACAGCAAAGTCGGGGTGCTCCTCTAACCTCACCAACACATCTCTTCCTACCTCGCCTTCCTCCGCTGCGGCTTCTTTCAAGTCCGCATCCCCGTCTCCGTCAGTTTCCTCCGGGAGTACATCCGTGTCCGTAGTCCCCGGTCCCCCGGGAGCAGCGGGCGTCTCCTCTGACTCCCCTGCCTCTCCACCTTTCTCGGTGGGCGACTCGTGGGCACTGTCCATCTAGGCCTGGATCAGAGAGGAGCGATGACCGTCCAGATAGAAGCAGGAGCTCCGCACCCCGGAGCACAGGCGCTTACTTCCGGTCGTCGCGCTGCGATGACGTCACCCCTACCGCTCCCCGGACGGGTCAGTTTGAAGCGCGAAGAGAGGACGCGAGGGTTTCAGTTTAACTCTTTTGTTGGCAGTGGGAAATTGAGAACTGAGGGTACGAGGTTCACTCTGCGGCTCCTCTGCCCTGGGAAAATAGTGTTTTGCGAAGAAGCATAGTTTTGTCTATTGAAGGACTTTTTTGCTTTCTGCCTTCCTAAAAACTGCTATGTCAATTAACCCCTTGCTTAACCCGTCACCCTGGAGCAAAGTTGGGGGACCGGGAAGAAAAGCTCAGTTCCGTTGTATGCCGCATGTCGTGGACGGCAGCTACTTTGGAATGGTGAACTTTCAGGCAGGGACTCGACCTGCTGTATTTCAATCGCAGAAAGTCAGTTCGTGTTTACACTGACTTGCCAGCATTTTCTTCCATTCCGCAAGCACCTCAAAAAAAAAAAAAAAAAAGTCATCTAGCAGCTCTAGTAGAAAAAATCCAACCTTTCTGCCTTCCTAAAAATTGCTATGTCAATTAACCCCTTGCTTAACCCGTCACCCTGGAGCAAAGTTGGGGGACCGGGAAGAAAAGCTCAGTTCCGTTGTATGCCGCATGTCGTGGACGGCAGCTACTTTGGAATGGTGAACTTTCAGGCAGGGACTCGACCTGCTGTATTTCAATCGCAGAAAGTCAGTTCGTGTTTACACTGACTTGCCAGCATTTTCTTCCATTCCGCAAGCACCTCAAAAAAAAAAAAAAAGTCATCTAGCAGCTCTAGTAGAATATATCCAACCCATTTATTCACTCTATAACGATCGTCCGCCTACTTCCAACCTGTGGTGCTACTAGGGAACAAAACATAGTTCCTACGCAATTAGATTTTACTCTCCAGTTTACTTGTACTCAAGATCGGAGTTGGTTTCATACGCCTGACTTTAATACGAGTTTGGTTACTCTAATCACAATGAAGAGGACTCTAAAAAGAGAGGTCTCGGATGTTAGCCATTTCAGGGATGGGGAGGATGAAGGGAAGACTCTATTTTAGAAATTTCCTCTCTTCTCTCATTGAGGTGCGGGGTGGAGGGCATTTTATCCACCTCTGGATCACTAGGTCCCCGCACCTACTACGTTTAATGTATGCACGCTTGAGAATGGGCTTGGAAATGTAGGTGCGCGTTACCATATTTCCCTCTTTGTTTCTACACTGGACGAATTACCGTATTTCCTGTCCCGCGAGCCCCCTAACCTTTAGAGAGGGAGCGCACGTCCGGAGGCGCGCACAGGTGGGCTCCGTCTCCCCTTTTCCCCCGGTGCCCGGAGCGCTCAGCCCGCGCAGTCCCCTCGAACCCTTTTTTTGCCTCAGCGAGGTCCACCGGCGCGGGCCGCCGGAGCCCCGCCCAGCAAGGTGGGCAAGGGGGCGGGACGCGGGGGCGCGGTGACGCGTGACGCCGGATCCCGGAAGTGACGCGCTCGTGGGGAAAAGGCGGGGGGGTGGGGGGTGGTGTCCCCGGCCGGTTTGGGGGGGGCGTTGCCCGGGGACGGAAAGGTTGGGGGCCG
>NW_006159580.1:1127547-1147957 GCF_000334495.1 Tupaia belangeri chinensis | reverse complement strand
AGGCGCGAGGAGGCGCTGGCCCGGGGTTCGCGCGGCGCCAGGTTCTCGCATCTCCGGTCCCGACCCGGCTGTGAAGAATGGTGGGAGTGCCCAGGTGGCAGCCGCCGCCGCATGGCACAGCCCAGCCTCACCCTCGCCCGCGCCCGCTATAGCGTGCGAGCTTTGCTGTCTCACAAAAGCCACTTTGGAGCAAGTGTACACGGACGTGAGCGCTCCCTCACCTCCTGCGCCAACCGCCGGCGTGCGGAGTCCCGCCGTCCCCCGTCCCCCGGAGGGAATTCTGCTGATTCTCTTCTCGGAGGAACTTGGAGCCTTCCACTAGGCTGTGGCTTTTGTTTACATTAAAGTCATTTCTGGATGTATGACATTCAAGGTGTTCGTCTTTGAGCCCCTGGTGCCTGACGCTCCAATGTGTAGCTCCCGGTCAACGTCATTGGATCAGTCGAAGTGGCATATGCGGGCTTCATCAAGGGGCTTATTCATCAAGAAATAAAGGTTTAGAAGAACTTGCTTAGGAAACCGAGCGCTGCTTTAAACTTTCCCAAGGTCTCTAGTTAAAATAAACACTTGAGTCTGGGACTGTAAGGACTGAGGGGAAAAGATCCCTTTGTCTGTCTTGGAAGAGGGATTGGGAAGAGGGGCTTTGTCAGTGTGAGGAAAATGTGTTGGTTCAGCATTGCTTTCATAGCCTGTTTTCTTTTTCCTTCCTTATTCTTTTGAGGTTTTTAAGAAGTGGAAGTTCATTTAGAAATGGCTTCGTTAGCTTTTGTTCCCCATTGGTTTATGTAACTTCCATTTAAGTGAGCGTGGATCTGAGGAGCCCAAGGCTCTAATACGCTGTTAGTATTAAGTACCAACCCAGGCCTTTACTGGAGGTTTTAAAAGCCGTGGAAGAGCAACAGGACTTCTTTGTGGGAGGCGAGAGCCAGTAGGGTTTGCTGCTGTTTCTCGAGCTTTGAACAAGGCTGGCCCAAGTAGGTATTCAAGGCTTGCTAAATCAGTAAGGCATCATTTGGACGATGGTGAGTGTAGATAAACTGTTAGTAGTACTGTAATCTTAGTTCAGGGAATAGGGCTGCCACTTGGGGAGGGGGTGGCAGACCCTCAAAGAGTGAGGATTTGGATGGGTGAAATATGAAGGGGGTGTTCCAACCGGGTGCACCGTGCTTAGAAGTGAGAAAGGAGGACCTCCTGCAGGATCCTGGGCGTGCTAAAGGTAAAGAGGGTGGGCGCCTTTCCATCGGTGTGACGGTCTCCCTCCTGTTGATATTGTCAGCGCCCAGATCGGTGTCTGGTGACACACAGGTGTTCAGTAAACAGACAGTGTAAGCACGAACTGGGTTTTGAATCTTAACCGGGATTACTTGGACATTTTGCAGTTCTGATGTCAGAGAGGTGAGGGAAAGACCGTGTAAATAAAGCTGGAGGTCCCTGGGTCTTTCATGAGGCATGACGTAGCGTTTGGAATTTTGCCAGAGATACCGTAACCCCCAGTGTCTCCAGCCTTCCAGTGCAGGTCAAGGTATCTTAGTGCCCACACTCAGAGACTGTTGGCACTTGGCTGAGGATTCAGCCACCGCGTAGCAAGAGTAGGGAGTCTGACGAACAGTGTTTTTACTTTGGGCCTCGCACTGATGTACCTAGTCTCTGCGTCTCTGTGTTGGTAAAGTGTGGGTGGCCTCTTGGCTCCCCAGAGTTGGAGCCACTGTTGTAGAGACAGTATACCTCTGACCTTCCTCAGCCCCTCATTCCGCGGAGTCCCAAGGGCATGGAGGCTCTGCAGGCACTAGCTACTCTAGGTGTGCCATTAATTAAAGGTGGCTCTGGCTAAACCTAGTCCAAGATTTCGGGGCAGATGAGACCATGCATTTCCATAATCCCTAGGTCAGCGTGTCCTCCCTGTTGATGTTTGGAAATAGTAGAGGGTCGGTCCCCAAAGTGCACACCCTTCTCCCCAATGACAACGAAGACGACGACGAGGATCCTTGGTTATTTATCGAGAGCCCTGAAGTCACACCTTCGGATTTTGCCCTGAATCATTACACCTGCCTGACGCTGTTGCCCTAGTGCTGCCAACCTTCAGCCAGCTGTTTGAGTGACAAAGTAAAGCTGGCAGGAATAGGAGCTCACAGCCGCCGTGGGTAAATGTCCCGCACGTGTGCGCTTCTCTGGTCTTCGGATTTTGCCCTGAATCATTACACCTGCCTGACGCTGTTGCCCTAGTGCTGCCAACCTTCAGCCAGCTGTTTGAGTGACAAAGTAAAGCTGGCAGGAATAGGAGCTCACAGCCGCCGTGGGTATAAATGTCCCGCACGTGTGGGCATCTCTGGTCGTGTGTGATTGCCCTCCCTCTTTATTCCACATCGACACTGTGTTTCTTCTTCTTTTTATTTGTTTGCTTATTTTCTTTCATGAGAGAGAAAGAGGAGCATCCCAGACAGGGTGCTCATGTCACAGTCCACCCCTAGTCTCAGCTAGCCGGGGTCACAGGCACACACGTGCATGTCCACTGTGCCCAGGGAGGTCCTGGGATGTGAACTCCCATCTCTGCTATGTCAGTCCAGTTGCATTACCACTGTGCCACTTCTTGGCCCAGCCCTTTGCATATTCTTAAATGACATATTGTCCTTTTGTGACATCCCATTCCTTTTCTTGTGTACTGTTTGGACTTAGGTCTTGACTTCTTTTGTGTGTGTGTATTTTGTTTTTATGAGCCAGAGAGCGTTTGTCAGAGAGAGAGAGAGGTAGAGGGAAGGCACTCCCCTAGTAGGGTGGGTTGCGGTCATGCTGCAATCCCCTCTCCTCCCTTTCTCCGTCCTGTTGGGATTTTGGGCATGCACACACATACGCACACTGGGATTTTAGCTGTGCTGTTGTCATGGGAGGTCCGGCTCCATTAACCACCAGGCCACACGGTGCTGGCTCAGGTCTTCTTAAGCCCTTCCGGATGACACACGATTCGCTCAAGCTTCCACTTCTCTGGAGCGCATCATCTGGAGCGTGCACTTCATTGACTAATACTTTGCCTAGTTTTCACGGGTTTTCACTTTAACCTGTCAGTATGTTTATCTATACTAACCCTCAGCTATTGAGAATATACCCGGGAGTCAGAAAGTCAGCAAAGACGACTTCTAGGAAGAAAGTTGTTTCAGTCTTCATGTTCTTTTGGTCCACATGTATCTTATTTATTTTTATTTTTGAGCCCCCCCCCCCATTAGGGCATGTGTGCTTGCCAGGGAGAGAAAGAGAGAGAGAGAGATAGTGAGAGGGAAAGTGAAACACCACCACCCCTCCCCGGGGGAATGGCCACACCACAATCCCTTCTATTCCATTCTCATCCCGGCATCTTGGGTACTCACGCACAGTTGCCTGACATGATTTTCAAGCCACTGGGTCTGGGACTCAAACTGCAGTTGGCAATGTGGGAGTCCAGCAGCGCAACCGCTATGCCATCTGCTGGTCCCAGCCCTCACTTATACACTGTACATTCATTCAGAGGTGATACGACTTTGTACTCAAGACCGCTTATTCTGGAGTCAGGCTACCTGGATTTACAATCCCCTCCCACCATCTATTCGCTGCATGGCTTTATGGAAGTAAGTCGCTCTGAGCTTCAGTTTCTAGCCATCAGCCCAGCACATACCGTTTCGGCATGCCGCACCTGCCGTGTGCACGGTACCGTGCCAGACACATGTTACGTAGGGTTCTTTCCTACTTGGGGATCAGTTTTTCTAAGCCATGGCAGTTGAGAAGCAGTAGGTAAGGCAGAGGGCCTGCTCAGGCAGCCACACTGGTGTCATTTGTTTACCAAAGGCTCACCCATTATCGACTTTGTTCCAGGACAAGCGACTGCTCGGTGCACTGCCAAATTTATCTCCGAATTGCCACGTTGTAGGAGCGCTATCGGAATCAGCCTCTCTCCCCTACAGTCTGTTCCCTTGCAGAGTTTATAGTAGTGTGATATGCCTTTGTGACAGATTGACAAAAAAGAGACAGACACGTCTTTTTGAAAGACTGATACAAAAAGAGCACACACACACACAAATCTAGAGCATCCAGCCCGCCCTCCAGTCCCTGCTCAGCTGTTTATAGTTCCACACATCTAGGTAGGCCCCAAGCATCGTGGTACTGTGTTTTAGTGCTATAATTTATGTTTATTACGACTCTTCACCATCAAATAAAGGGGAATTATGTTCAGTGGAGCTTGTTAACGAAAGTAGGACAATATAAATGTAGTTTAGTTTTCTCTCCAAAATGATTTAAGTAGAATTTTTGTTACTTAAAGGATAAGCAGTAGATACCCTTGGAAGTATAGTTTTCCAAACTGTACAGTCCTACAGAGGTTCTGGGTTGCATGGATTATATTTTATATAATACTGTCATTTTCTAATTTAATGGATTTATGCCTTAGGTCTGTCTATAGCTTGGGAGCTTGGGAGAGGCACTCTATTAAACTTTTTAACTTATAGTATTTTTTGACCCTGGGCACATAGCAGGCACTTAAATTCTCATGTAATGGAGTTTACTTTTTTATTTTGTTTTTTATTCTTTCTATTGCCAGAGGGCACATGTGCTTGCCAGAGAGAGAGAAGGCACTCACCCGGTGGGGCGTGGTCATACTGCAGTCCTTTTTCCTCCGTGTCTTCATCCCGTTAGGCTTTTGGACATGCATGAACATGTGCCCAGCATGATCATCAAGCCGCCAGAGCTGGGATTTGAACTGTTTGTTGGCAATGTGAATCTGGCTCCCTGTGCACAGGGCATAACTGCTATGCTGCAGGGCTGGCCCGAGTGTGCTGTATTTACAGGTATAGTGAAACTGCTCGTTTCTGGAAATGCAGTCTCTATGAGAATACTGTACATTTTGGGTTAAAAGTGAAAGGCCAAAATGTGCAAAAAGGAAATATTAAAAGAAAACTCATCATAGTAAAACCATACATTGAATTATGACCTGAATACTGAATTGTGTGAATGAAAAGGTAAAGTGAAATACACTCCCCAGGGTTCAGAAGCACAGAGAAACTAAACCGAAAGTTGAAGTTGTGGAGGGCATTGTGTTGCAGTTTAAGAAAATTCTACACTTAATGAATAAATGAATAAACCCAGGGTGCTTGTTGGGGGAAATTTGAAAATTTATAGACAGTAGCAATGTATGTGGCTATACAGTAGTTTTTTGGTTTTTTTTTCTTTTTTGGTGGTGGTAGTGGTGGGGGGTCTTTGCCTTAGGGCACGTGTGTTTGCTGCAGAGAGAGAGAGGGAAAGTGAGAAATCACACCGTGGGCGGAATGGCCATGCTGCAATCTTCTTCTCCTCCATTTTCTTTTCAGGATTTTGTACTTGCATGTACACACTCACTCGGCATGATTTTCAAGCCACTGGGTCCAGGACTCAAACTGCAGTTGGCTGTGTAGGAATCCAGCACCTTAACCACCATGCCACCTGCTGGTCCCTAAGTTTTTACTTTGCTATTTTGTGAAGGAAAAACAAAAATCAGACTGTCCCTGGCATGGATTTCCCAAGATCTGAAAAGGTTTGGAAATAAGGAATGAAGAATTTTTATGGAAAATGAATCTCATTTTGAGGATGATAACAGGTTTGCCCAAATGTCAGATAACAAGTAATTAATTTTTTTTTTCTTGGAGAGGTTTTTGCTATAGGGCGTGTGCACTCGCCAGACAGAGAGAGACATAGAGACAGAAAGCGAGAAATCACCCCTCGGGGGGATGGTCACGCCGCAGTCCCTTCTCCTCCATTCTCCTCTTGGGATCTTGGGCACGCACGCACACGCGCCCGGTGTGAGTTTTAAGCCACCGGGTCCGGGACGCGAACCGCGGTCGACTACGTGGGAGTCCAGCAACAGCCATTACGCTAACTGCTGGTCCCATTAATTAATTGTTTTTAAGAAAGGTTTCTAAAATTTGAAGAATCCAGACATTTTTTTTAATGTTTGCTAGAGGGCACACGTGCTCGCTGTAGCGAGGTTTGGTTAGGGAGGAAGCACCCTCCATGGGGAATGGTCTTGTCGCAGTCCCTTCTCCGTTTCTCCATCGTGTTGGACACACACGCATGTGTGCCTGGTGTGTTTTTCAAGCCTCTTGCTGAGATTTGAACTATGCAATTGTCCATGTGGGATCCAGCTCCCTCAACTGCCAGGCCGCGAGGCTGGCCCTAGACGGTCCTTTTTCCACCCCCAGAGTGGAACTGAGCTATAGCTTGGTTATCCCAGTGGCATGAAAGCTTTGTCTCATGCCGCCCCATTTACTTTTGGCTTCCTACTGTGCCAGATTTCTTTTGAATATGCCTATTTTGAGCAAAATGATTTTAACATCCTAAGGGAGAGGGCCGCGTTGACCATGTAAGGATGGAGGAAGGGAAGGGCCGGGAAACAGGATCTCCTGGACTTGTCTGATCTAAGTTTCTGATCTTCTAAGAGAATGCAAAAACAAAACCAAATCAAAGCATGAGGATGACAGTTTTCTGGATCTTTCATTAAACTTCTTAATAAATTAAAGATAGATTTTCAAGAGCTTCTTAGAAATACTCCTTTTAAAATGAATTTTTGGGATGGCATCCCTGTTCTGTGTTTTGCTCTACATTTTTGCTTTCTGTAAAGCAGAATGTTTTTTTCCTCTATTAAAAAACAAAACAGAGGGACCAGCAGATGGCGTAATGCTTACATCGCTGGACTCCCATGCAGCTGACTGCAATTCAAGTCCTGGACCCAGCAGCTTAAAACTCAAACCGGGCGTGTGTGCATGCATGCCCAAAATCCCAAGAGGAGAATGGAGGAGAAGGGATTGCAGTGTGGCCATCCTCCCTGGGGGAGTGGGTGATTTCTCGCTTTCTGTCTTACTGGGCAAGCACACACACCCTATAGCAAAAATCTCTCTTTAAAAAAAAAAATACAAAAAAAAACCCACCCAGAATGGGAAAAGCTAGAGAGCCTAGAAGTGACTTCTGTGATGGTTACTTTATGACTAAAAATCTGGGCAGTACCTAATCTTAGTAAAGTATCTATCTACTTGTAGAAAAAGTATATTTTCCAGAGGTTTAATAAGTCATTGTTCTCCCGTTTTATGAACTCCAATTGAAGTTCAGTTTTTCTCCCTTGGTTACAAAAACGAGAGACAGGAAGCTGAGGGAACTTGTGGTCTGAATTTGATTTGCACCCAGTCATCTCAGCGTGTTCCCTTGTCGTGGGAGGTTACAGCCCCAGTGAAAGTTGTGTCCTTGACCAGAAAAATCCCGCCAGAAGGTTCTTTTCTCCCCTTGGTTTGTTCGCTCCAAACAGCTGTGAATTTTGGTTTGCAAAAAGGAAGTCCAGGCTGTTTCTTCCTAGTCTTCAGTAGGGAAAAGAAATGACTGGGTTTGGCAGCCCGGAGACACCAAGGAAAGCCCAAAAGCAGACAGGGAGGAGTTTGTTCTTGGAAAAGCCGGCCACTCGTGTGGGTAGGAAGTTGCTCTCCTTTGGAGAGCCCTCAGAAAATGTTTCCCACACTGATTTCCAGAAGATTACGGAGAGATTTTCTGTGGTGCAGAAAATTATATTGGATGATATGTTACATTCATAGAACATCTTCAAATAACTTTGGTGTGGTTAGAGTTAATGGTAGTAATACTAGAAATTATATGGTATGCCTTCATATTTCTCCGCTCTCCGTAATTTGTAGATCAAGTTTGTTTAGTTTACAAATCAAAATAAGAGTTTTGAAAACTCATCCGTTGTCTTGCTTTAAAGCAGGTCAGCGGTATCTGCTTGGGATGTTATTAGCACCATTAAAAATGGCGGAGGCTGTTCCAGGAAGCGGGCTGCCTCCTGGATTGCTAAACTGGTGAAGGCACAGCTGAAGGTCGGCCCCGACCCAGCGCTGCTATGAGACTTAGGCGAGTTACGGAAGGTCGCTGAGCCCATGTGACCTCTCCTGTATCGGGCTGGGTGGCACCTACCTTTCACAGCAGCACCAAACTAGCTGGAAGAGGTGAGGCGCACCATGCTGGGGACATGCCACGGCTCGGTGCACCTCGACGGGCCGGAATCATCTGGTGAGAGCCAGACGCTGCCTTGGGTGAATGAGAATGATGATCCTGTTTGTTAGAGATCTTATCAATGTTTCCATTTTTAAAAATTACGTACTTTTATTTATTGTTATTAAGTTTGCTGTAAGATAAGTGTGCTCATCAGAGGGGGGAGGGGTGGGGGGTGTTGAGAAGGCAAGCCACCAGGTCTGGGACTCAAACTGCAGTTGACCATGTGGCAGTCCAGTGCCTTAACCATCATACCACCTGCTGGCCCCAATGTTGCCATTTAAAATTTTTTTTTTTTTTAACTCAGCGGAGGGTCTCAGTCTGAATTATGAGGATTCTCCTTTTTCTTCTTCTTCTTTTTTTTTTTTTTAAGAGAGATTTGCACTGGAGAGACAGAGAGAAAACAAGAAATCATTCCCTGGGGGCATGGTCCCACTGCAATCCCTTCCCCTCCATTCTCCTCTCAGGTTCTTGGGCACACATACACACATGCCCAATGTGAGTTTCGAGCTTCTGGGTCCAGGACTCAAACCGCGGTCAGCCATAGGGAAGTCCAGTGCCAGTGATGTAACCATTACACCATTTACTGGTCCTGAGGATTCTCATTTTTATTGATCTCTCTCTCTCTCTCTCTCTCTTTTTTTAAGCTTTTAATATTTTCATTTATGCCATGAGTGAGAAGTAGATCCGGCCCTCCTGACAAGTCTGGATGCTGTGATCCAGTCCCAGCTTCAGTCAGCCTGGACCCTGGGCAGCGTGTGCTCGGTGTGCTCAGGGAGGTCCCAGGCTGTGGACCAGTGACCTTTGCAGAGTGTCACAATCTAGAGCTGTGGCGTCCTTGACTCCCAGGATTCTCATTTTTGAAAGCCTAAAAATGATAATGGTGACAAAGTAATGAACGAACCCAGGACCACCCTCTCTTGTTTGAAACCTTGAAGCCAGATATGTTTTGGAATTGAAAATTTTGGAGTTGATGGAGGGTGATATTGAGCCCCTAGTAGGGTTGTGGCAATATCTTTGTATTTTTTTTTTTTTTTTTGGAGAGATTTTCACTGTAGGGCGCGTGCGCTCGCCAGACAGACAGAGAGAGACATAGAGACAGAAAGCGAGAAATCACCCCCCAGGGGGGATGGTCACGCCGCAATCCCTTCTCCATTCTCCTCTCGGGATCTTGGGCACGTACGCACACGCGCCCGGCGTGAGTTTTAAGCCACCGGGTCCGGGACACGAACCGCGGGCGACTACGTGGGAGTCCAGCGACATAGCCATTACGCTAACTGCTGGTTCCCGTGGCAATATCTTGAACATTATCTTTCTGCGATAACTTTTGTAGATATGTACAATCAGTAATATAAATCTGAAGTAACAGTTTAAGTCAGGTTTTATAGCTAAAGGAGTTTGTTTCTAACTTGTGAAAAATCCCTTTTTAGAGCTTTTTGGATTTCTGAATTGTAATTGAGGATAATAGACTTCTGCCTTTCTTATAGTAAAATTGCAAGAGAGTCGGCCAGTGGAGTGGTGGTTAGGGCAGCCAGATCCCACGTGGCTGACTGTGTGACTCAGTCTCCCAGGCCTAGTGGCTTGAAAGACAGTTGCTGGGCACATGTGGATGCATGCCCAAAATCTCTAAAGGAGGGGAAAATGGAGAAGGGGTTACAGCATGACCATTCCCCCATTAGCTGTGCTTTCTCAGTTTGTCTCTCTGTCTCTCTCTCCAGCAAGCACACACGTCCTGTGGCAAACTCAAAATAAATAGAGGAATAATCACACATTGTGAATATTTATTTATTTATTTATACGTTTTGGAGAGGTTTTTGCCATAGGGCGCGTGCGCTCGCCAGAGAGAGAGAGACAGAGAGACAGAAAGCGAGAAATCACCCCCCAGGGGGGATGGCCACGAGAGACAGAGAGACAGAAAGCGAGAAATCACCCCCCAGGGGGGATGGCCACGCCGCAGTCCCTTCTTCTCTGGCCTCTTGGGATCCTGGGCGGGCACGCACACACGCCTGGCGTGAGTTTTAAGCCACCGGGTTCGGGACGTGAACCACGGTCGAATACATGGGAGTTCAGCGACATAGCCATTACGCTAACTGCTAGGCCCAACACATTGTGAATATTTAAAGAAAGAAAAATTACAAGATACATAGAAGCACAGAGAAAAAATGAAGTCATTTATAATTCTACCACCCGAATAAATTAATTGTTATAGTCTTGGTGTAAATACTTGGTCTTTTTTTTTTTTTTAAAGAATTATTTATTTTATTTAATTCCATTTGTCATTATTTTTTAATTTGATCAGACAGAGAGAAAGGGGAAGCGAGAAAGCAAGCCGCCAGGTTCGGGACGCAAACCGTGGTCAGCCATGTGGGAATCCAGCGCCTTTAACCACCATGCCACCCGCTGGCTCCATAGTTGGTCTTTTTTTAATGTAGGGTTTTTTTTCCTTTTTTTTTTTTTTTTTTAGTAACTGAAATGACATTGTTGTGTATGTACTTTGTCTCAAAATTTAACATATTGTGAACTTTCTGGTATCACTGTCTGTCCTGCTTAACCTTATTTTAAATCGGTAAGTGGCGAGGCCAGCAGGTGGTGTGGTAGTTCAGGTGCTGGACTCCTATGTGGCCAACCACTGTTCGCTGTTCAGAGTTGACCTGCTGGCTTGCTTTCTCATTTCTACCCTTTTTCTCTGTCTGTCTCTCTCTTCCGGGTGAGTGTACGTGCCCTATGGCAAAAACCTCTTAAAAAAATGAATAAATGGTATCGAAATGGAGAAGACGGAATTGCAGCAGGACTATGCCTCACTGGGGGTGCTTTCTCCTTCTCCCTCTCTTTCTCTTGATCTCTCTCCTACAAACACATATGACCTCTGACAATTAAAATTTTTTTAAGAAAATAATTAAGTTGTATTAGAACACAGCCTCTGTCATTTATTTACCTGTTGCCTCTGGCTTCTTTTGTACTGTGACTGCAGAAGTGAGTTAAAACAGAGACCATATGACTCATGAAGTCTAAGATATTTACTATCTGTCCTTTCATTAAAAAACAACAACAACAAAAAATAGCTTGCTGAACCAGCTGGATGTTACCTCTCGTAACATCCAGTCTTATTTTGTTCAGGAAGCTACGGTAGTATCTGCTTAATATTTAGACAGCAAAGGTCCCCGTATATATCTAACATGAACTTTGTCATCCTATGACAACAGGACATCACAGGGTCATTTGCCCTGAAAAAAACCTTAAGCTTCAAAATGGTTAGGTCTGCTTCCCAGAAGAATGGAAATATTTATAGGAGAAGTACAGTCCTGGACAGTCTGAATACTACTTTGTTTTTTATTAAAACAAAACCAAAGACTTTTAAAATTTATTATTATAACACATTTAGTTAACAGGTAGGCCAGAAATTACTTCCATAAGTGACCGTCTTTACTATTTCAGTTAGATCTCAAGTATATTTTTTTTCCTGTTCATCACTGAAGAAGAATTCCAATAACTGATTTAATTTTTTTAAGGTTTTTGCCATAGGGAGCATGTGCTTGCCAGAAAGAGACAGAGACAGAGAGAAGGAAAGTGAGCAGTCACCCCCTAAGAGGACGGCATGCCACAGTCCCTTCACTTCCATTTTTCTCTCAGGATTTTGGGCATGCACACACACATGCCTGGCATGATTTTTCAAACCACTGGGTCCAGGTCTTGAATTGTGATCAAATGTGCAAATTCAGTTCCTTCACCTCCACTCCACCATAATTTAAAAAAAATAACGATTTTATTTTATTTATTCATTCATATATTTTAAGTTGACCAAAGAGAGACAGAGAGAGGAAACGAGAAAGCAAGCCACCACATCCACAAATTGAACCATGGTCAGCCATGTGGAAGTGTCCAGCGCCTTAACTACCATGCCACCTGCTGGTCCCTGTTCACCATAATTTTTAATAGTCAACTTAGGGCCTTATGGATTCAACTTTAGCATCCTAAAAAGTTTTTCTTTTTAGGTTGCTAGAGGGTGAGTGTACCCACCAAAAGGAGAGAGAGTGTGGAGGAGGAAAAAAAAAAAACCAGTGAGGTTTTGAGGCATGGTCATGCCACAGTTCCCTCTCCTTGTTTTCTCTACAGTGGTGGGATTTGGGGCACTCATGTGCATGCACCCAGTATGTTTCTCAAGCCACCAGGGCCTGGATTTGAACCACGCAGTCAGCCATGTGGGATCCAGTAGCGCCTTCAATCATAGGGTCATGGGGTTAGCCCAGAAGCAGAATCTTCATAGACAATGATAATTACTAAACACATGGAGCAATATGCTCCAAGCAGAATAAGATTAAAACAACTTCGGTTGTCGTCATTCTGCCTTTTATCGTGGGACATTTCAGATATACATTTTTTTTTTTTGAGAAATTTTTGCTATAGGGTGCATGTGCTCACCAGAGAGGCAGAGAGACAGAGACAGAAAGTGAGAAATCACCCCCTGGTGGGAGTTGGCCACGCCACAATCCCTTCTTCAGTCTCCTCTTGGGATTTTGGGCACACACAAGCGCCTGGCACGAGTTTTAAGTCTGCTACGTGGGAGTCCAGTGACATAGCCGTTACGTATCTCCTGGCCCCTAGGTATACAGTTCTTGTGAGACTGAAGCCATGGCTCTGTCTCCGTGTGATAGGGTCCTAGCCACACACTGGGCTTATCTCTGCCAGTCGTGACTGGACCCACTGTGCTGTGTGAAGGTCAGGACTTGGGAGAAGCAGCCCCCAAAGTGTGTCCTATTAGCAGTACTGCCAGTAGTTCTCTTTTATTGGACATTTGCTGATAATGAATTAGCAGCACTGATTTTTCATTTGGGAGGCATTATTAAATGCTTGTCCTTACTAGGATTAAGAAAGTGAATTTTATACTATCCTTCCTTTTGTATCTTTTGCGACTTTCACCTTTGCAGTGGCTACAGTCAGATCTACTACAGTTCCTTTTAGTTGTAGAGGAAATTTAAAGTCTAAGGGGTGCTGCTTTTTTTTTTTAAATATTTAATTCCATTTGTTGTTATTATTTAATTTCATCAGGGAGAGACAGAGAGAGAGTGAAAGGGAAAGCGAGAATGAAAGCTGCCAGGCCTGGGACTTGAACTATGGTCAGCCATATGGGAGTCCAGCACCTTAACCACCATACCACCTGCTGGTGGGTGCTACATTTTTTTAAGGGACATATTTTATTTAGAAAAATTGGAGACTGTTACCTGTCAAAAGGTAGAAACAGTGTACTGAGGTGTCAGATATTTAGAAAACACAAGGTAATTGATTGGGAGGTGGTCCTTTAACCTCAGAAATATCCTTCCAAGGGGTGTCTGCTCGTATCACAGTCCTGTTTGTGTGCGTGAACCAACCTATTGACTTTGCCCTGTCACCTAAGTAAGCATTCACTGTGATTTTCTTCTCAGTTTCCTTTAAACATAGTCCATTTCTTGAGTTGTATTTTCGTTTCAATTACAGTTGGGACCTACTTATTAAAAGTCCGATGGTCAGAAATGATTACAAATCTGTTCAAGCCTGTTTACCTGAGTCACTGGAAGATTCTAAGACTTTCTGTTGTTTGTTTTTAGATCTTTAACTGCTGGGCCTGGGGAGGAGCCCTAGTCCTGGCTTTGTATGTAACTACCCGTATCATATTCACCATCCTTCCTCTGATGAAGTCTGAGTGTTGACTCTTGAGCTCTCAGAGCCAGCCACCTGGTCTTTGCATCTTCAGGGTGCCCTGCCGTGGTGATAAAACTGCTGTGCCCATCCAAGGCCATCTTGTAGTATTTGAGGTGTCAACTCTCAACTGCCCAGAGCTATTGCTATGACAGGACTGAGGGAGGGTATGTACAGGTGTACTTGGATGGGGTGAGGGGTGGTCACTTCTTGAGCACTCAGTCCTTTGTGCCGAGAACTTTATCTGTTTTCTCAGTTTACCTTCATAGTATAGTTATTATTATTTCTGTTTTACAGAGGAACAAACAAACATTTAGAGAGAGGTTAAAGTGATCAGCCCAGAGCCACAAAAGTGCAGACCTAGGAATCTCTATGATCGATAACTGTCTCTTGTGAAGCACCGTGTTTGACTAGTGTGAGAACTCGGTGTCTGTAGACAGGATTCAAGCCGTCACTTGCTGTATGCTTATGTAAAATTTTACCAGAAAGATTAATTAGAGATTTATTTATTTTAATTTAATAGTTGCTTTTTATTTTTTTCAAGTTTTGCAGTAGGGCACGTGTACTCACTGGAGAGAGAGAGAGAGAGAGAGAGAGAGAGAAATGGAAAGCAAAACTTCAACCCCTTGGTGGATGGCCTCTCCACTGTCCCTTCTCTTTTCTCCTCTTGGGATTTTGGACATGCATGCACATGCACCTGGCATGTTTTTCAAGCCACTGGGTCCAGGACTCGAACCACGCAGTTGGCCATGAGGGATCCAGCTGTCTTAACCTCTGTGCCACCTGCTGGCCCAGTAGTTGCTTTTATATTTGTGACATCCACTGCCCTGATTGCTTTACAGATATTAACTCATTTTAATATAACAACTCATAACAACTCTTTGAAGATGGCATTAGTATCTGGTAGTATTGCCAAAGCACAGAGAGATCAAACAATTTGCCCTAGAATTGCAGTAAGCTTGTAAGTGCTAGAGCTTGGTTATGAACCCAGGCACACTGGCTGCAGGGTCTTTACTCTTAGTTATTTTGCAACTGGGAATTACTCGTTTCGTGCAGGAATATAACATTAAAACTTTTTGGAACACTCCGACGACATAAAGTGAAGTAGGCTTATGTTTTAAAGATCCTTGGCAATTTCGCTGGCCTATAAGGAAAGTTAGATGAGGAGAATGCCTTTAAACTTATGCCAAGTCATAGCATAGAGGATGTAGCGGAATGCCCTGCTGTTCGTGAAGAGGAAGAAGCCTCCCATGGTGCTTATTTTCAGACTTCTTCTGGAAGATTCTAACCCCCTCTCAGGCAGGTTCATGCATTCATGAATTTTACTTGTTAGAAAATTCAGATACCTCCCTTCCTCCCCAGTTCAAGATGATAAAGATTTGTTTCAGACATTTGAAGCGCTGGGCGCACTACAGTTGGCAAGGAGCCAGAGGCCAAGTACTTGAAGTTATTTCCAACTTTTTTTTAAACAGTTCTTCCCCCCTCCCCCTTAGGTTTAAGAACCAAATATTGCATACTTAAATAATAGTTTGTTCATAAAATGATTTTCAGAGAGTATTATCTGACTGGTTCAAATGAATGCTGATTCTGCCTTGAACCCTGGCATTATGGGATATGAAATATTACTTTCCATAATCCTTGGTGCTTAAATCATCAGAATCCTTCGATACAGGCGTTAGTGCCCATTTTACTGATGAGATTAAAAAAGGTTGAGTGGGGACCAGCAGTTAGTGTAATGGCTATGTCACTGGACTCCCATGTAGTCGACCGCGGTTTGAGTCCTGGACCCGGTGGCATGAACTCACGCCACCACGTGTGCGTGCGTGCCCAAGATCCCGAGAGGAGAATGGAGGAGAAGGGATTGCGGTATGGCCATCCCCCCCCTGGGGGTGATTTCTCTCTTTCTATCTCTCTGTCTGTCTCTGTCTTTTTGGTGAGCGCACACACCCTATAACAAAAAAACTCTCAAAGAGAAAAAGGTTGAGTGACTTGCCGAGGACTGAGGTTTTTTGTTTGCGAGGCCTTTGGGGTCTCTCTTATCCGGTGATCATGGCTGCTAGAAAGATGCAGGGAGAGACAGTATACCAGCTAAATATGGTAGCTCTGGGTGTACCTAGGGGTCCTACATGACAAGCAGTAATGGAATAGCGCTATTACTTTTTACCTAAATGAAAATACCTCCGATGTTGAAATTGGCAGAGAGACCAGACTTGTTACTTTGTAATCTATTGCTATCTTCATAATTGTATGTTTAAGACCCAGCTGGAGAGTAACTTTCTCGCTAGTCACTCATCAGCCGTCCCTTTGGCCGTCTTTAGCAGAGCCAGAACAGACTTTTAAACAGGTTTTTAAGTAAATGATACAGAACTTAGTGCCTCATTTTAAAGCTTATGTTTTGTTTTTAAAGAATGTGTAAGAAATCAGGAGCCAGTACTTTCTTTTCTATTTTCTTAAATTCCTTGATCCTTTAACTTTTCATTTATTTATTTATTTATTTATTATTTATTTATTTATTAGAGAGATTTTTACTGTAGGGTACATGGGCTCACTGGAGAGACAAAGATAGAAAGTGAGAAATCCCCCCCCCCACAGGAGGGATAGCCATGCTGCAGTCCCTTCTCTATTCTCTTGGGATTTTGGGCACGCACGCACATACGCGCACACACACGCACACACACACACACACACACAGGTGTGCCTGGTGTGAGTTTTAAGCCATTGGGTCCAGACTCGAACTGCACTTGACCACATGGGAGTCCAGCAATGTAGCCATTACACCATCTGGTCATAGGACCCAGTACTTTCACTGATTTTATTTATTTATTTATTTATTTGGAGAGGTTTTTGCTATAGGGCGTGTGCGCTTGCCAGACAGACAGAGACAGAAAGCGAGAAATCACCCCCCAGGGGGGATGGTCACGCCGCAATCCCTTCTCCTCCATTCTCCCCTCAGGATCTTGGGCACGCACGCACATGAACCTAGCATGAATATCAAGCCACTGGATCCAGAACTCCACCGTGGTCAGCCATATGGGAGTCCAGAAACATAGCTGTTATGCCATCTGCTGGCCCCAGAATGATATTTTTTAATGGATTGAATCAGCTGTGAATTTGAGCCACAAGTCTGAGATTTTGGAAAAAAATGGTATTATATAATAACCAAATAATCTCCTATAATCCAAATTATCTCCTATAATTAAAACATGTAATTTTTAAAATACTTTCTATTGCTCGAGGTAACATCTCCTTTTCTTTCTTTTTTTTTTTTTTTTGTAATTTTAGACAGGACGTTTCTGTGCCATGATCTAGGCTCCTGAGTAGCCAGCAGTGCAGATGTGGACCACCGCTGTGTTGCCTACACTGGCTGCAAACTCAATTCCTCTTGCCCCAGCCTCCCAAGTAGCAGTAGCTGAGCCTAGAGGCATATACTGCTGTGCCCAGCTTTTTTTTTTTTTTCCCCTTTAGGGCATATGTGCTCCCTGAGAAAAGACAGAGAAATCACTCCCTAGGTGGGTGGACACATGGCTGTCCATTCTCCTCGTCTCCTTACAGGATTTTGGGTGCACACACACACCTGGTGTGAGTTTCAAGCACTGGGTCTGGGACTAGAACCGCGGTTGGCCATGTGGGAGTCCAGCACCTTAACCACCATACCAGCTGCTGCCCTCACCTGGCTGACATTTAAGGTGGGCCAGGAGTTAACCACAGCCTCCCCCATATGACCTCAACTTTGTTGAGTAGCAGCGGGTACGCTACTGTGGCTGGGCCATCAGTGATGAACTGGCTTCTCTTGGTGATGAATGAATGAGGTCACTGGTGAATTAATGAGGTTCACCAGTGGATGAACCTGACTGCCAACAGGTTTTCTCATTACTAGGTACTGGCCTCGTGAGATCTGGACACCCATAGGCTTAACTGACTGCTTTTTATCATTGTTTTGATTGTGACTCACAGCGTCTTAACCTCTCTTTTTTTTTTTTTTTTTTTTACTGTTCAGACATTAGGATTAGTCTTTGGGTTCATGTTGCCATTTGGGTTTGAGTGGAACATAATCTCATCTCTCCCTCCTTTGTGGGGTTTGCTCCTAGCCTTTTACTTGGTGGGTAGATACCTGGATGAAATACTTGAGTTAAGTCTTCAATTTGTTTTCGTCATAAGATTTTAGCTTGGTCTGGGTCTGTCTAGATCCCCGAGGTCTGGACAAGTACCTCTTGGTGTTCTCCTCTAGCCCCTCCATGCTTGAACTCTGAAGGGAGGAGGACGAGGGTTAGAGAAGGAAGTCTGCAGGGAGCTTTGCGGGAAGCTTCCTCTCTGAGTGCATTTTGCTCCTGGGGAAGGGTGTGGGAGAGCAGTGCTGATCTAGGCCCTTCCACCTGGTCCCACCCAGCCTCCGTCTAACTGTGTTTCTTGGGAACATGTTTTACTTTTCCTGCACTTCAGTTTCCCCATCAAGTTTAAAAAACAAAAAACAAAAAACAAAAAAAAAGCAGCGTTTGTAGCATTTCCTGGCAGGGATTTGCAGAAAGGCTCAGCAGCACGTGTGAAAGCAGCTGCAGAGTCAGACGGGGAAAAGGAATTACTGCTTCGCCGTCTTACTGTGTGCCAGGAACCTCTGAAGACCTTGGTGTATGTTGTCCAGAAGAGCCGGGAGGAGACCTGTCTCCCCGCCTCCTCCCTGTGAGTGTCTGAGGGGGCGGCTGCTCTCTGCCCCTGAAGCTCTCCTCGGCACAGACCGACTGGTGCCTAATGACTGTATGTTGTGCACATCACGGTAGGAGATACTTAGGAATACAAAACTCGACAGCTCCCCACGTCATTGGCTTGATTGGATCGAAAATGGCACGGTCAGCTATGTGGAGAATTGGTTGATTCCAAGACCAGGGCAGGGAAAACAAAGGCAGGGACATGTCAGAAGGACACAGAAGCTGACCTGCATGGGCTCTCAGTAGCCAGAGCCAGAACAGTTTGAACAACGAAATACTAATAGCGGTAGTATTGGATGGTAAACCAGAGAATAAGATGTCTGCAAATTCACAATATAAACGACAGATTACAGAAACAAATGAAGGAGAAGAGATAAAGAGAGTTCTTTCTTACAGAAGAATTCCAGTGTTTTGGTTGCTTGTTTCATTTTGTTTTGTTTTGTGGTTTTTGTCATAGGGCATGTGCGCTTGCTGGAGACAGAGGGAGGAAAATGAGAAATCACACCCCTGCCTCTCCCCAGGATGGCCTTGCTAAAGGGCTTTCTCCCCCATTCTCCTCTTGGGATTTCGGGCGCCTGCATGATTTTAAAGTCTCCGGGTCTAGAACTCCAGCCGTGATCTGCCCTGTGGGAGTCCGGTGCCTTAACCACCGCGCCACCTGCTGGCCAGAAGAATTCAGTTAACAAATGTAGAAAGAATGAGGGCCATAGCAAATAGCCCTTAGCACACCCGGGAATCAGTGCCGCAAGATCTACCAGAGGAGAATAGAATGAGTGGAAGCTTAAGGAGGAACAATATTTGCATGGCTTCAAAGTATCTCCCCTAAGATATTTATTCATTTGTCCCTCAGTATCCATGGGGAGGTTGGTTCCAGGACCCCACAAAATCTGAAGATGCTCAAGTGCCTTATATAAAGCAGTGTATATTTGCATGTAACCTCCTGTATCCCTAAATCGCTCTATGTTACTTATATATAATACAACGTGACTGTTACGTAAATGGTTGTTACTCTGTGCTGTTTAGGGAATTGGGATAAGGAAAAGGGGCTGTATATTTTCAGTGCAGACATAATAGATTTTTTTTATCACATATTTACTTTTTGAGAATCTTTTTCTTTTTTTTTCTCTAGGCCTTGTGTGCTTGCCGGAGAGACAGAGACAGAGAGACAGAAAGCGAGAAATCACCCCCCAGGGGAATGGCCATGCAGCAATCCCTTCTCCTCCATTCTCCTCTTGGGATTTTGGGCACGCACGCACACGCACCTGGCATAAAGTTTAAGCTACCCGGTCTGGGACTCAAACTGTGGTCAACTGTGTAGGAATCCAGCGACATAACCATTATGCCATCTGCTGTTCCCCCAAATATTTTAAAAATTTATTTATTTTTAGTTTTACTTATTCTTCAGAGAGAAAAAGGAAGAATGAGAAAGCAAGGTACCAGATCCAGGACTTGAACCGCAGGAGTCCAGCACCACATCCATCATGCCACCTACCCCCCTCCCCAAATATTTTTGATCTGCAGTTGGTCCAATCTGGGTGTGGAACCTGCAGTTGCAGAGCCCACAGATGCAGAGAGCCGGCAGTGCTGTGGTCTTTCATGGTCCCCTCTCCAGGAGATGGAATTTAACGGCAGCTGTGTGCAGTCAGCGTGGGCCTACTTAGAGACAGACTTCCAAATGATGCAGAGAGTAATGGGAAAGCCTAGTAGATGCTGCCTTCCCCAGGTGACCAGGCTAAGTTATCAAGCGGTAAGTCATGTTGGTGTCACACACCCCTTTAGATTGGAGGATAAGGACACTTCACCTTTCGTGTGCTTCCCCAACCTACAAGCTCAGGCTAATCAAAAGGACAGATTCAGACTGTAGGACAGTCTCCAGAACACCTGATTAGTACTTTTAAAAAGTATCACAGCCATGGGGACCAGCAATTGGCGTAGTGGCTATGTCGCTTGACTTCCATTTAGTTGGCCAGACCCGGTGGCTTAAACTCCAGCTGGGCGCGTGTGTGTGG
>NW_006159580.1:1101294-1127432 GCF_000334495.1 Tupaia belangeri chinensis | reverse complement strand
AACCCCCCCCCCCAAAAAAAAAAAAGTATCACAGCCGTGAAAGACTGATCTGTCACAGACTGGAGACTGAAACACAACAGCAAATGCACTGTCAGATCCTGAATAGAAAAAGGAAATGAATGTAAAAACTGGGGACATCCCAGCTAAGTGTGTAGTTTAGTTAATAGTATCGTACCAGTGTTCATTTCCTGTTTCCATCGGTGTACCGTGACTTTGTTAACGTGAGGGGAAGTCGGCTGAAAGGGATACGGGAACTCTTCGTGGTATCCTAGCAACTCTCCTGTAAGCCTAACACCATGTCAGAATATAAGGTAAATGAGCAAAGCCCTGTTGGATGGTGGCTTTGGAGTCAGCTGCCCAAGTTCAAATCTTGTCTTAGTCATCTCCCAGTAGATAGATACAGTTTCCTCTCCTCCTCCTCCTGTCCTCCTTTTCTTCTTTCTTTTATAAGTTCATTTATTTACTGGGGGAGAGACCGTCCTCTGGGTAAGGTTCACCACGTTGTGATCCCTCCTCTTCTCTAGCTTTCCCCACTAGCCAGGTCACAGGTGCAAGGGGCCATTCCCCGTGTGTTCCAGATCCAACCCTGGGCCGCTCAAGACCATGGCTGGGCTTTTAAATTTCTTTCTTAATTTCTTTGCCTCTCTCTCAGCTGTAATAATTGAACTTCTCCTAAAAGGTGCTGTTAAAATTAAATAAGATAATATAGATGGAATATTTAGAGAGGCTTTTTTTGCTATAAGGTGTATGCTCACTGGAGAGACAGAAAGCAAGAGGGGATGACCACGCTGCAATCCCTTATCCTCCATTCTCCTCTTGGGATTTTGGACATGCAAGCACATGCACCCAGCGTGAGTTTTAAGCATCCAGGTCCAGGACTCGAACTGCAGTCAGCTGCGTGGGAGTCCAGTGATGTAACCATTACACCATCTGCTGGTCCCGATGTATTGGAATATGTAGAGCAGTGGCAGGGATATAATAATGTCATCAGCTGCTAATACATTAATAATGATACAGGAGGAGTTCAGCCTCCCTTCAGAGTACCTCCTGGGTACTCTGCCAGTTAGCCATGGATCCCAGTAGTCGGTGAGGAAAGGAGTTGGAAGATGGCGAGCTGGTAACGGGCTAGGATGCTATGGAGATCCCTGCTCCCACCACATGTATGCTCAGGAAATAGGGCTTGGGCCCTGTCTTTGAAGAATGCTTAAGATGCAGAGAGCTGAGGAAAGACTGTTGTGGAGAAGGGAGAGGAACAGCTAGGGGCCGTGGTGGGAAATAAAGATGGGAAAGACCCGTTTGCCGAGCAGCATGTAAAACTGTCCCATGGGGGGACCAGCAGTTAGCATAATGGCTATGTCGCTGGACTCCCACGTAGTTGACCATGGTTCGAGTCCCGCATCCGGTGGCCTAAACTCACACCTGGCACGTGTGCGTGCATGCCCAAGATCCGGAGAGGAGAATGGAGGAGAAGGGATTGTGGCGTGGCCATCCCCCCTGGGGGGGGTGATTTCTCGCTTTCTCTCTGTCTCTCTCTGTCTGGCGAGTGCACGTGCCCTATAGCAAAAAACAAAACAAAACAAAACAAAAAAAAACCTCTTCAAAAAAAGAAAGAAAAAAAACCTGTCCCACAGGAGTGGAAGGAGGTGTCCTGAGGAGTCAGCAGAAGCAAGGTGGGTGCAGTGGCCTGGTACCAGACTGTCACAGGATTCAGTGCCTCAGTGCCGACTCGATTGAGTTTAGACTTTACCTCTAGGTTTGAAAGAGACTAGGAGACGGTTCAGACAATTCAAAAATTGTTTCAGTCCCTACAGAATTGTGGCTGTCGTTTGAGCTGTTGTTAATTGAGAAAATAAGTTGTGACATGGTGATTGCAAACTCGGTAACTCTTGGAAATGAATGTCTGTCTCATTAGGTATATGGAGACCGTTGGACCTGTGACACACACACCCTGTGAGAGCTCTGCCTGCTGCGTGCCTTGGGTGTCAGAGTGCACCTGCTGACCGTTGACAGTAACGCCGGGCCCAGGGCAGGGTCCTGCTGTCAGTGCAAGCACACTTTGACTTCAGCACTTTATTGTCTGGGCCGTCCCTTGTCACAGGGGAAAGTGTGTTTCTCTTAAGAATTTTTTGGACATGTGATTTACATACAGTCGAGTGTGTGGTTATTACGTGTACAGATCAATGTGTTTTTACCCAGATGCTCATCACCCAGGTTTCCCTTCCCGCATCCTGGGAGCTCTTCTGTGTCACTTTTCAGCCACATGCCCCCTCCTTGAGGTAACCGCTGTTCTGATCTCTGTAGATTTTTAAAGTTTATCTTATTCATGATACGCATTTGTATGCACGAGAGAGCGAGCGAGCGAGCAAGCGCGCGTGCGTGAGAGAGAAGCACCCCCAAGAGGGCCTTGTCATGCTGCAGTCCCCTTTCCCTGGCCGTGTGGTCATCGGGACCTTGGGCATGTGTGTATATGCCCAGTGCATTGTCATGCTAATCTGGGGGTCTGAGTCCCAGTGAGCCTGTGACTTCCAGGCACTCAGTTCAGTTTGCTCCTGACCGTGCCACCAGACTGGGACATCTGTGGCCATACATTTGTGCCTAGGAACTTTTTTCCTTAAAGAATTATTTGATTTTATTTATTGTTATTATTTTATTTTTAAAAGTTGACCAGAGAGAGAGGGAAAGTGAGAAAGCAAGATGCCTGGCCCAGGATTTGAACCGTGGTCAGCCATGTGGGAGTCCAGCTGCCTTAACCACCACACCACCTGCCGGCCCCGTCCTGGGAACTTTTAAATTTTCTCTTTCTTTTTCGCTGTATGTGTAAGCAGGGGAAGCAAGGCAGGATCCGTGTGTGCCGAATCATACACTAGACACATTCCCAGACTTGAAAACATTCTCCTATAAAACCACAGGCCTGGGCTCGTATAACTTGTTAAACTCAATCCCATCCCCGACTCTGTAGTTCGTGTTTCCCATTGTGCTGTGCTCCGACCCTTGTAATAGTTACCGTTACCACGAATGAAGGGTCACCTTCTGCTCTTCAGTAGGTGACGTGGTTGAAGAGCCGCAGTCAACACCCAGTCCTCATCTCTGAGCATGTAAAAAGTCACTCTGGGCAAGTAGGGGGAGTCGTGCTTACTTGGAACCGAAGGACAGTGGCACTTTCCTGATAGTGCTGGCTCGTGCGCAGTCACGTGCTGCGGACCAGTGGCACTGTAGAGGACAGCTCAGCCCCACCCTTCGGATCTTCCGATGGAGGAGGAAGGTAATGGTGAAGAAGAGGGGTGCTGGAGGGTCATGGAGGAAGCAGGAGTGAGGCTGGGAGACCTCCCACCTGGACCTGAGGCCAGAGTGGAGAATCAGGGCTAACAGGAGCCGTGCAGGCAAGCAAGGGCGGAGTGAGCGGTGTCCTAAGGTGGGAGAGCGTCCACAGTGTGAGGGTGCCTGTCTGGAGAGCTTCAGGCACCAGCTGCCGGTATAGGAGGCAGGCGGTGCCGGGGAGGGAGTAGGCAGAGGAAGACCGTGGTGCTCGTGTTAAATAGATTCTACACTGGGACCAGCAGTTAGCGTAATGGCTATGTCGCTGGACTCCCACGAAGTTGACTGCGGTTTGTGTCCTGGGCCTGGTGGCTTAAACTCATGCCGGGTGCGTGTGCGTGCGTGCCCAAGATCCTGAGAGGAGAATGGAGGAGAAGGGGTTGCAGTGTGGCCATCCCCCCTGGGGGGTGATTTCTCTCTCTCTGTCTCTCTGTCTCTCTCTGTCTGTCTGGCAAGCGCACAAGCTCTATAGCAAAAAAACTCTCAAAAAAAAAATAGATTCTACACTGAATAGGGCTGGGTCTGCAGCTGAACATCACTTCAGGTTTTTGGAAATGGATCAGAGGGGTTGAGATATATTAAGAGTGCAAAGTTATTAGGGTCAGGAGTTGGTGTAATGACTGTGTTGCTGGACTCCCATGTAGTTGACCGCAGTTTGAGTCCTGGACCCGGTGGCTTAAACTCACGCCAGGCACGTGTGCGTGCGTGCCCAAGATCCCTAGAGGAGAATGGAGGAGAAGGGATTGTGGCGTGGCCACACACACACACACACACACACCCCAGAGGTGATTTCTTGCTCTCTTTCTCTCTGTGTCTTTCTGGTGAGCGCACGTGCCCTATAGCAAAAACCTCTCTGGGGCCGGTAGGTGGCGTGGTGATTAAGGGTGCTGGACTCCCACATGGCCAGCCACAGTTTGAGTCCTGGACCTGGCGACTTGCTTTCTCATTTTCCCTTTCTCTCTCTCTCACTGTGTCCCTCTCTAGTCAGGTTAAAATAAGTAAATAAATAGAATAATTAAAAAAAAAAAAAGATAAAAAAAACCTCTCCAAAAAAAAAAGTGGAAAGTTATTTAGGGTCTGATAGGAGGCAGTAACGGGTATGAAGAGGAGGCCAAATTTGAAAGCTGTTTGTGAGGCGGCATAAGCAGGACTTGGTGGCTGTTGACAGCTACGTAAACATTACAGTATAAAATGGGGAAGTGGGGTTTTGTGGAGGGACTGGATTTTTGTAAACTATAACTGACCTGAAATACTTTCCCCCTCTTTAGCAGGACAGTGTTTGTTTGGTCAACATAGGAGTTTGCAGATGAAAGCCTAGAGTCCTATGGTAGCATTTTTTTAAAGTGGACAAATGAATTAGTCTTTTGGTGTGTTTTAATTTCCCTTGCTTATCATGGTGAGAGCGAAACCTCCAAATGACTGTTCCCACAGCGTCCTGTGAGCCCTGGCTCTGAGCGGGACTGACTCGCCACAGGGAAAGAAGAGGCAGAGTGCTTCCAGGATTTCTGGAGTTACTTGCCGACACGTGGGCAGAGGGCCACGTCAGCACTTCCTGGGCGGTGGCACGCAGCCCGGAGTCTCAGGGCCTGTGGACTTTGAAGCTAACCTGGTCTTTGCTTTGGTTTGTGCTTGGTTGAAATACACCCCTTCCACCTGTGTCCGTCGGGTAACAGTGGGGAGGAGGGCCTTGGACCCACAGGGCTGTTTCCCAGGTGCCCCAACTCGGCCAGTCCTGTCCTTGACTCCCCAGGTCTCCTCCTCACAAGTTCAAGCACCATGCGCGTGGGACTGAAAACCTCTGGAAAAGGCCAGATAAGCCCCCTGGGCTGTGACTGGCAGTGTCTGAACTCTAACCCTGAACAGGCTTTAAGAAAACCCACATCATACCCTCCATGCTGAGGGAGCGGTGCCCTTCAGTCAGCCCAAATTCAGTCGTCCGCCTGTGCCAAGTCCAGATTTCCTGTTACCATAAACCTCTGCCAGTTTAGGAGTGTGGGGGCGGAGGGTCCTTATTCAGACGAATTCACGGACAGTGTGTAGCTACAGAGTCACACCCCCACTTCTTGCCCTTGGGGTCTCTGTTTATGAGTGGACTTGGAAAGGCTCATGCAAGATGGAATTAAAGTATCAGTTTAGTTTAGTGCAAAAACCCAAACAATTGGAATCCTTGCATAGTTTTTTCATAGTGCACATTTTTCTCTGAGCTTTTCGAATACCCCTCTTGGTGCCTTGAGCGCCCACGAGTCCCTGCCGCTCCAGTGTCCAGGTCGTGCCCAGGGACTCGTAATGCTTTTGCCATACCAGCGGCCTCGCTCGCTAGGGATGTTGGTTTCAGCTCTCAGTAGTGAGGAAGCAAGCCTGCTCCGTGAGCTACACTTTATGAAAGCCAAGCACCTCGGTTCAGAGCTGTGATGAAATCAGACCCTCGCAGTCTGACGCCCTTAATGATCTGCAGTAATTGGGCGAGCAGTTTGCGTAAGTGACCGTAATTAACATTAAGTTTTCCATGGCCAGATCAAGTTTCCACCGCTTCTTGTTTATTCACTTGTTGGTCTTCCTGCATCTCTAGCATTTCTGTCAGCAGTTTTCTTTTTTAAGTGTTTTTTTAAATTTATTTATTCAGGAGAAATTTTTGCTATTGGACACATGCGCTCACCAGACAGAGACAGAGAAACAGAAAGTGAAAAATCATCCCCAGGGGGAATGGCCACGCCGCTGTCCCTTTTCCTCCATTCTCCTCTAAGGATTTTGGACATACACACATGCGCCTGGCGTGAATTTAAGCTGCCAAGTCTGGGACTTGAACCACGGTTGACCACATGGGAGTCCAGCGATATCACCATTATGCCATCTGCTGGTCCCTCTGTCAGCAGTTTTCACTGAGAGCTGTGTAGCCTGGTGCTCATCGCTTGCACACTCTGGTTCCTGGGAGTTAAAGCCAAGTTTAGGTTTTCTTCCCTAGCAGCCCCCGAGGGGGTGGTGGACCTCAGCCTGTTCTCTCTCACCACTCAACCTCAGCCTCAAAGCAGCTCCTGGGTTCTCCCTGCTTTAGGTGTTCTGGGGACCTGGGGTCTTCAGAGGGTAGGAGCTCCAGACCCAGAGACCAGGACGCAGGCCGGGGCGGGACAGCACACTATTGAGATGAGAGAGAGGCCCCTTCATCTCTGAGAAGGAGTTGGCAGCATGTTAGAGTATAGATGGAGACAACGGAAAATTTCTCCCCTAACAGCGAAGATTGAGTAGACATTTATATATCACCTTATTCTATCCTGGAGCTAGGTTAGAAAAAGGGATGTACTAGTAGGAATACTTTGATATCTTGGTTAGAGGATTATCAAAAAAAAGTACCTTTTGGATTGATGGAGAAACAAAATTGCTTTTGAGTAACATTAAAAAACTTATTTTAATTGCTTGAGGGCACGTGGGCTTGGGGGGGAGAGAGGCACCCCTCCCCCTGAATGGGTGTGGTTATGCACCAGCTCCTTCTCGCTCTTTCTCCTTCCCATTAGGATTTTGGGTACACACACCCATAGGCTCCTGGGGCTGGGATTTGAACCATAGTTGGCCACGTGAGATCCAGTTTCCAATGCACAGTGCTTAACCACTGTCCTATGGGGCCGGGCCTACATTGTTTTTTCAGTTGCATCAGAGGGTGCGTGTGTGTTTACTAAGAGGACTGGATGGGAGTAGGGAGAGAGAGGGGGGGGGAGAGGGAGAGAGAGAGAGAAAGAGAGGGAAAGTGAGAAAGCAAGTCACCAGGTCTGGGACTTGAAGGAACAAAAGAAGAAAGGGAAGGAAGGAAGGAAAGGAAGACCCCAGTGCGGTCTAGCCACTCTGCAGATGTTTTTCTTCCAGTTCTCCATCCTGTCAGGATCCTGGGTGTGTATAGATGCTCACCTGGTGTGTTTTTTCAAGCCAGTAGGGCCGAGACTCAAACCCTAGCCAGCCGTGTGGGATTCAGCGTCTTCCGCATAGCCCCTGACCGCAGCTGTGCTGACCCTCCAGTAGTATTTTTGACCTGCTTTTGTGTATCTGTGTGGCATGCAGCCATAGGTTGTTCAGTGTTTGATGGTTAGATGCAGAACCTATGTATTTTTTTGGCTAGAGGCACATGTGCTAACCAGAGACAGAGGAAGAGGAGAAAGCACCCATCCCCACCCCCTCGCCCCTCATAGGGGAATGGCCGCATCATAGTCCCTTCTCCTTCGTTTCCCTATCCTTTTGGGATTTGGGGCATGTACACACATGCCCAGCATGTTTCTCAAGCTGCCAAGTCAAGGACTCGACCCACATGATTGGCCATGTGGGACCGATCTGCCTTAACCACTAGACCACAGGGCCAGCGCATCGAGGCAGAACCTTTTCTTGTGGTCCTGCCGGCTGCATGTATAGCGCCTGTTTTTTATTGTGGTTAACCTGCCCCGCCATTTGGTTCCTTAAGGTTAGTTTCCTTTCCTGTATTTTATAAAAGCTGTCGGTTTCTGCAGAGGGAACCTTTCCTTTCTTCAAATACGCACTCAATTTCTGTTCTGTATTAGGCCCTGTGCTAGGGACCAGGTACAGCAAGAGGATGAAGTGTCCTTTATCTATTTAAGTAATAGCTTTCTCACTTAGCGCTCTAAGCCTCACCACCCTGTGAAATGCAGAAAGGCTGTTCGTACGCCCCAGAGTAAGTCGTCACAGAAAGGAGAATGGACTTGAGGTTACACGTCCTCGCGTGGCCGAGCTGGAGCCCTGGTCTCTTGATGCCTAACTGTTCACTAAGGAAGGTCTAAATAAAATAGTTTCTGATTCAGACAGTAACCTATCAGGGATGGCGTTTACCCAAAAAAGCTTATACCCATTTTTAAAATTCATACCAATGATTTTGAAGCTGGGCTACTTTATGAATAATTGGTAATTAAAAATGTCAGATGTTAAACAACATGAATTACGGATCCATAGTTTGCCCAACAGAAATATTTTTTGAAAGAATTATTTATTTCCATTTGTTATTGTTATTTTTTTCTTTATTTGAGGAGAGAGAGAGAGAAAGGGAAAGTGAGAAAGCAAGCCACCAGGTCCAGGACTTGATCCATGGTTGGCCATGTGGAAATCCAGCGCCCTTATCCACCATACCACCTGCTGGCCCCTTGCCCAACAGAAATATTCATCACTTAGTAAGTCACTCCAGTGATCCTTGACATGCAGTCCTCACCTTTGGACATACAGTGTTTTTAGGAAGACTTTTTTTTTTGGAGAGTTTTTTTTTTTTTTTTTTTTTTCCGCTATATTGTGTGCACCAGAGAGACAGAGACATAGAAAGCGGGGAAAAAAAAACCAAAACAACAAACCCCAGGGGGAATGGCCACGCCGCAATCCCTTCTCCTCATTCTCCTCTTGGAATCTTGGGTGGGCACGCACGCACACGCGCCCGGCGTGAGTTTAAGCCACCGGGTCCAAGACTCGAACCAGGGTCAACTACATGGGAGTCCAGCGATATAGCCATTATGCTAAATGCTGGTCCCTCTGTTTAGTGACTTTTTAAATTGGTTTGGGCAGTAGTGACTACATTATCTTGAGACTTTTGTAAGGGTAAAAAGAAGATGGTTTTGAAGTTCTCTGAGCTCATACGGAGTTGAGCAGGATGGGAGAAACAGCGGTAAGGTTATGTCAGCCCTTTTCTTCTACACCTAGAAATCCCCCAGGGCCCGGTAACCATTTCAGGTTTGTTCTGTGAAAAAGGCCTTTGGACTGCCTGTACTGACTTCTCAGTTTCTGAAGAACTCCAGGAGAACTTCCCCCGGTGAAGTGAGAAGACCATTAACTTTGTACTGGGGTTGTCCTTGGACATGGGCCGGTCCCCAGGCTCCGTCTGGCAGGATGGGCTGTCGAGAGAGGAGTTTCTTCTCTGGGTCTCACTGAGGGCTTTTGGGAGCAGCAGCAAGAAGGCAGAGCCACCTGCCTGGATGGAGAACAAGGACTTCGAGCCCTTGGGGAACCGTGGGATTCGTTGTATGGCCTTGGGCAAGTAGCTTAGTGTGTCAGATTGTTCAGCTGTCGAGTAGGGTTCTGTCTGCCTGTAACGCAGTGGTTAAGCACTGTGCATTGGGAACTGGAGGCCCCCTCCCCAACACGCCCAGACATGGTTTGACTCTTGGCACGGGTGGCTCAAAAAACACTCTGGATATATGTGCCAGCGTGTCAAAATCCTGACAGGATGGAGAAATAGAGAAAAAGGATGGTGTTGTGACCACACCCTGTGCGGGGGTGTTTTCCTCTATCTCTGGTGAGCACCTAAGCCCTCCGGGAGTAGAAGAAATTCTTTTATAATAAATAAAATGGAACTTTGGGGTGTCGTGTATGTAGAAGCTCCTTCTGTTTGTAGTGGGAGGTATTAACTAGCTCGTTATGTACGTTTTTCCCTGGAATCGTTTGGTTTGTCTGTGTCCCCGTAAGAATCTGAATTCCGTAAGGACTCAGGCCAGGTCTGCCTGTGCTCACCGTAGCTCCCTGGCCGTGTGGCCGTGCTTGTGCGTGCTAGGTTCTCAGATGCTTGGTGACGAGGAGGCCTCATCGCTAGCACTAAGGTAGCGGGGAAAATGGAGACGCACTGTCTATAAACTTAGGTGTGTATTGGTTAACATCGTGGGGCTTCAGGCATGTGTAGTCTTTTATTATTATTATTATCTTGCTAGAGGGTGCAAGCACTCCCCAGAGATAGAGAGAAGGAGAAGGAAAGTGAGAAAAGCGAGAAAGCACCCTCCCCGTGGGGGATGGTCACATCACCTCCCTTCTCCATTTCTCCTTTTGGGATTTTGTTTTAGGTTGGACTTTCCTCACCATTTCTCCTTTCAGGATTTTGAGCACACACGCACACACGCACACACGCCTGGTGTGGTTTCTCAGGCTGTTGGTCTGGGATCTCCTTTCAGGATTTTGAGCACACACGCACATACGCCTGGTGTGGTTTCTCAGGCTGTCGGTCTGGGACTTGGATCATGCACTTGGCCACGTGGGATCCAGCTGCCTTAACCACCATGCCCATGGCTGGCCCTCATGCCGTCCTTTTCTCATTAACGAGGTGCAATTCGGGTTTTTATACTGGGTTGTCGGAGAAGTCACGATGCATTTTTGCATAGAAAGACTCATCATGACTTTTCTGATGACCCAGTATTTCCGAGATTTCCAGAAGTTTTTACTTCACTGTGATTGGTGAAAATAGAATAGGTGAAAGAAAAGGCTTGCTGTGTGTTCATTTTTTTAAATAAAGTTTTTTAAGAATTACTTTATTTGTTATTATTTTCCAATTTGACCAGAGAGAAACAGAGAGAGAGAGAGAGAGAGAGAGGGAGAGAAAGTGAGAAAGGAAGCCTCCAGGTCTGGGACTTGAACCATAGTTAGCTATGTGGGAGTCCAGGGCCCCCAGCCGGCCCCGCTGTGTTTGGAGGTGGGCTGGTGTGTGCTGGAAGCCCTGGTCTCTGAGCCGCCCTGTTTGGTTTGGGGTCCACTTGGTCAGGGCCTGAGCTGGTTCTCTGTCCCTGTCTTCTCAGAGAGGGTATTTAATCTCAGTTCAGAGTTGTCTTCCTTGTCGCCCGTTAAGAGCTGCGCAGATTTCAGGTGGAGGCATCACGTCTGCACCTTCCTTGTACCACACTGACAGAAATCCGGACGAGGCCGACCACAGCCTCGGCCATACATACTACGCTTCTCAGCAAGTACTGCCACAGTGGATTGAAAACGCTCATTTATATGAAAATGAATTTACTGTGGATTGAGATTGCTGCTTCCTCTGCTGTATTCTCTGTGGAACCTGCTATGTAAGAAAAATTAGACCAAATGTTCTCTATAAGGCCTCTATTTTAAGAAGAATGATTCATATAGGAACCTAGGGCCAAGAAACTTTCATCAACCAGTGAAAACCGAATTGCCAGGTTTGCCAGATGTCTCATTTTACAGACATTTCTCCTCATTTGGTCTCTTATAAAAGTCTTCCCTTTTGCCTCTGAAATACGCCCTGTCCCCATTTAACTTAAAAATAAAAAATAAGTTTCAGAATGTTCAGAATCCCATCTGTGTAGGGTTTATAATTCTCTGTGGCTCAACTGGGAATTGTATTGCCTAAAAATAAAGGCAAATATTTCCACATTGTTGGACCACAGAGTTGGGGAAATTTCCTTCAGTTATTTAGTATACACATCTTGGTCTTTCACTAAACACTTACTGAAACTGCTGTGAACAATCAGTGCTCCCTGTTCTCTAAGGCAGCAGCAAGTTCAGTGATGCTTGCAGTGGGATTGTCCTCCAGCAGACTCCCTGGGCCAGCAGGTGCCATGGTGGTTAAAGTGCGGGACTCTCGCGTGGTCAACCACAGTTCAGGTCCCGGACCTGGTGGCTTGCTTTCTCTGTCTTTCTGGTGAGCACATGTGCCCTCTAACAAATGAAAGAAGAAGAGGAATAGGGACCAGCAGATGACATAGTGATTATATCTCTGGACTCCAGCATGGCTGACCATGGCTCGAGTCCCTGACCTGGAAGCTTGAAACTCGCACAGGTGTGTGTGCGTGAGTGCCCAAAATCCTGAGAGGAGAATGGAGGAGAAGGGATTGTGGTGTGGTCATCCTCCCTGGGGCAGGGGAGGGGGCACTTTTTGCTTTTTATCTGTCTCTCCTGAGCGCATGTGCCATATAGCAAAAAATCTCTCTCTGTAAATAAATAAATAAAATAAAAGAATTATTTAAAAAGCCCCAAGTCTCCCTGAAGCCATCCCACATGATATGGGGTAATGGGGTGGAATACCTGAGATTTACACTTAGGGTGCAGCTCCTTCTGGGGCAACAGAAGACCCCTCTCTGCCTGTTTCTCTCTGGGTCCTCACTAACCTCTCCCAGTGGGCTGCGCAGGCTCCCTGTGGGGCTGGCCTCCCCTGGCTGGGCAGAGCCAGGTGAGAGGGAGAAGGGCTTTGAGGAGCTAGTCCGGGCGCCTGCTGGTGGCTTTCCCTCTCCCAGGCAGGGAAGGGCAGTCTCTGGTGGAGAGGAGGGAGCAGGCCCGCGTCTGAGCAGAGGCCCTCCCTGTGCAGCATGTGGAGAGGCACGTCTGGCTCACGATGCCCGTGATGTGTTGGCACTTTTCAGTTTGGTGCCCTCTTCTCTTCAAATCCAAGCCCTGCTGCGTCCCCCACTGCCTCTTGGAGTGTCTCAGATGGCCTATCAAAACGCCTGTAACCCCTGTGTGACTAGGACCGAGCCCGATTTGAAAAACTGGCCATTGGGCTAGACCTAGACAAAATGGTATTCTGTGTGGTCCTCCTCTGTCCTTTAACCGACCAGTCTGATGGTGGGTTGTAGTTAAAGAGCGTTTTGTGTAGAGGTCATTTCTTCCTTTCTTTTAAATAATTACTTTTTAAATTTTACTTATGTATTCATTTATTTTAATTTGACCAAATACAGAGAGAGAGAGAGAGAGAGAGGTGAGATAGCAAGCTGCCAGGTTCAGGACTTGAACCATGGTCGGCCATGTGGGAGTCCAGCGCCTCAATCACCACACCCCCTGTCGGCCTCAAGGTTCATTTCTTTCTTCCAGCTGGGTTGGTCAAGAGGCAAGGGCATCCTGTCCCTACAGAATCAGCTGCTGTCTGCCCTGTACTTCCTCCACCCTGCACTCCTCTCTGGACCTGGCCTATCCGGGCCCTCCTCCCACAGCTGCAGGCTGTTTCTGTTCTGGCCTGGTCACAGTGGCTTGCAGGGCTAGGGCCTTGGGTGGGGCTGACAGGCAGTTTTCAGGACCTCTGACTGCACTGTCCCTGCCCTCTCTCAGCTGGTCGGTTGCAGTTACACAGCCTATTCCTAAAGAGCCTTACTTTTCCTTTTCTGTTTTTTGACCTCGGGCTCACTCTAGAAATATTTTTCTTGTTCTTTTTTCTGTCTTTGCTGTATGCCTAGGACCAAACCTCCTGTGCTCCTTATAGAGACTGAGTTTAGCTGCCGTTGAAGTCAAGACCTCGAGGGTGTGGATGTGGAGCACCTTCTAGCTGCAGATCAAAGGGTGGCGGAGCTGCCCTGGAACGAGCAGCAGTGACCCTGCTGAGGAAGGTGGAGCCGTGTGGGAGGGCTCTGGGACCCCCAGAGATGTGCCTGAACGTGCCGGGCTGGTGTGATCCGGGCTTGGCTGTGGGACTAGAGAGAGGGTCATGGCGTGAGGACTCAGACTCGTGTGCATTAGCTCGCTGTCTCTTGCTCTCTCTGGAAATAAATAATAAAACTTGAAAACCAACAACAAAGGGTGTAGAATTCCCCGTAGGTGTGGATTGGCGACTCTTCTTTGAAGCAGGTGTACCTTGGGAGAGAGCATGTGCAGTGGGCAGGGGTCCAGGTTCTGAAGCAGGCCAGCCGGGGTTCACATGCCAGCGTGGAGTCATCTAAACTCGCTCTGCCTCAGTTTTCTCACTTCCAAAATGGGAGTATCTACCTCATTAATACATGAAGAAGGTCCGAACAGTGTCTGGGGCATGAGTTAGTGTTAGCTTTATAACTTTTACGAGATGGAACCCTGGGGATGATAAGGTGCTGCCGACACGGTCACCCCAGTGCACAAAGGTGTACAAATTTATGTTGAGAAACATCAACATAAATGTAGAAAATCATATTGGGAAAAAGAAGACAACAAAAGGCCTCTGTAGGGACCAGCAGTTAGCACAATGGCTGTGCCACTGGACTACCATGTAGTCGACCGTGGTTCGAGACCCGGACCCAGTGGCTTAAACTCATGCCGGGTGTGTTTGTGTGCCCAAGATCCCGAGAGGAGAATGGAGAAGGGATCGCGGTGTGGCCATTCCCCCGGGGGATGATTTCTTGCTTTCTGTCTCTCTGTCTCTCTCTGTCTTTCTGGTGAAGCACATGCACCGTATAGCAAAACCCTCTCCAAAAAAAAAAAGAAAGAAAGAAAAAAAAAAGGCTTCTGTAGATCAGCTTCACAAAAAGCAATCACATTGTCTCAAGATCGCCTAAAAGTTGGCTACTAATTCTGGTTCCTGAATTTCAGTCTTATGGAAAGTATCCTGTTGAATTCTGACACATTGAAATACAAAGTTGACTGCAAGCATGATAGGTACATTTTACAGCATGTAATATTAAATGTGAATTTGGGGGCCAGCAGGTGGGATCATGGTTAGGGTGCTGGATTCCCACATGGCCGACTGCAGTTCAAGTCCCAGACCTGGTGACTTGCTTTCTCACTTTCTCTCTCTCTCTCTCTCTTCCCCCCCTCTCTGGTGAATTAAAAAATAATAATGATAACAAATGAATAAGATAATTAAAAAAAAGTGAATTTGATGGGTTATGGTTAGGTTTTAACTTCATATACCTGTTAATAAAGACCTTGACCCTGAATTACTTTCAGTTATAGTTGGTAAGCCCTGTGATTCTCGCTCTTTATGCAGAAAGTTGGGAATGAGTCTCTTGGGACAGTTCCTCTAGGTGTCTAAGAGAAAATTACATATGGACTCAGCACTTTTCAGGATCCCGGCCTGCCCAGAGGCCAGACGCTTTACTGTGTCTGTGTCTGTGTCACACCACTGCAGTGTGCTTGCTTCTCTGTCCTCGTGGCTCCTCACTTCAGCATTCCTTAATTGACACCAGTAAGTGCCTTCTCTGGACTGCAGCTGTGCTCTCTGCAATCCCCTTGAACCTGCGCCCTTCGCTGACTCGCATCTAACTGTAAATATGCCTCTTTGCCTGTAAAATTTCCCATGCTCTGATCTTTGACAGCTTCTGGCCTCATCTTATTATAAAAAAGCCCATAGATGGCAGTTGAGTGCCTGCACTATGGACTCAGGCTATGGGGGTTCAAATCCCAGCTCTGCCACTTGCTAGCAATATGACCTCAGAGAGCTTGCTTTCTTCTTTCCCCTTTTTTTAAAAAAAATTACTGTATCATTTATTTATTTTTTACATGCACGGCTAATATTTTATTCTTCAAAGAATGGTTCTAAAACATCACACTAAATTGGCTGAAAGGTAAAGTTTAAAATAGACCATTTTATGAGGATCAGTTCTAACGTCTGTAATGATGTTCACTCTACAGAATCTCCATGTCAGAGCTAACACTAACACCCAGCGGGCAGTAGCACCCAGGTGTTCCAGATGGGCCTCATTTTCCTTCTGTCTGCACAGACTTCCCAGTAGCTGCCTTCTGCATTTGTGGCATGATCTCAGAGTCCCTATAATGGGGAAGAGGCTCTGTTTTTTTCTGAGAGGTAGTCAAGCTATCCTCTTTTCTTTCTCCTTTGCTAATTTCCTGATTTTTCTTCGTGTTTTTCTGGCAGGCAAGTACTCGTTGATTTCCACAGGCCTTGCCGACCATGGACGGAGCCTGTGAAAGAGCAACTCAGAAAAGCAATGGCTCCCTCGCACGCCCGGCCGTCATCCCCACCGGAAGGCCTTTTTTTGTTTTAAATAGTAGAGAGAGCTTGCATGCGTTTGCATGAGGTAGGGCAAAAGGGATGGGGGCGGGGGGCATCATCGACAGGGTCTTGTCATGCTGTGTTCTTTCCCCACCCCTTCAGCTCCTCAGGATCTGGGTGTCCGTGCATGCACCCAGGGTGTTTCCGGCCAGCTGGGGCTCCAAACCCACAGTTACTCCGTGGTTTCTAGCCCTGCAGGTACTTGTGCTACCTCTGGGCCTTGAAGTTTCTTAACCTCTTTGTTTCATCTTAAAACAGCAATAATAATAGTTAACCGTCTTACAGGACTCTGAGGATGAAGTGTGGTAATCCACAAGCTCACTCAGTATGTTCTTAGCGTGCAGTCGCTGTGCAGCCGCTTCCCGGCAAGTGTCAGACAGCTATTGTTACCATTTTTATGTCACTTCCTGTGGATAGTCTTCCTGATTCTGCTAGTGAGGGCCCTTCCTGTGTGCTCTCAGAGACTGCTCTGTAACTCTGTCATTGCATTTATTAAGCTGCCTTGTAATTTCCTGTTTGTTTATGTCTGACCATGTCTAGACTGCAAGCTCCTTGAAAGTAGGTAAGGTCGATTTCCTGCCCACAGGCATGTCCCGGGCCCAGCAGACATTGTTTACCTGCTTTAAGACGTAGGGTAGATTTTTGTTTGGTTTTGTTTTTTAGGAGTCTCTCACTAAGTTGCCTTTCATTTCATGATGACTCGGTCTGCTTGCCTGCTTTGTCATGCTCCACGAAGTTTAAAATTGTGTTTCCCCAGTCACCGTAGTGTTTGGAGTGAAAACTGTTCAGTAGGCCGACTTTGCACCTTAGAGTGGGCTCTTCGATACCTTCTTCCGGAATTCCCCACAACACCTCCTAGTTAGGTGCTAATTAATATGGATATACCCACTTAAGAATTTATGCAAAGTGCTGAGTGTCATTCGGCTTCGTATTACTGAATATCGGAGTTGGGCTCTACACTTGGGTCTGTTTGGCTTTATGGCTCATACATTTTTCTCTCCTGTACTCCCTGCCTTGCTGAGGACCTGGATAACTCGTTCTATTTTATTCGGTCATTGGGAAAGTCATGAGGTATTTTTAGTTTTTTTTCTATGCAAAAAACCATCATGGCTTTCCCTGCCTTCCCAGTAGTAAGTAGCTGCCGTCCCAGGGCCTTATCGCCGCTTCTCTTGGGAGCTGCACGAGACTTCAGAAGTGCTCGTTAGCAGGACTGATTGTTTCTGCCAAGATGCCGCCGAGCTGGGATGGCACTACAGTGTGCATTTGCAGCACAGAACAGCAAGGCTGTCATGCAAGCAGATAAGGGTTATGGACAAACGCATCGTGGGAACTTTGGGGAGGAGAGGCCTGAGAAACGTCTGCTTTTATAGCTTCATTTCTTAGTATTCTGAAAGTTAAAAATAGAATTACTTATGCCAGGTAGGCCACCTGGATCTCTGATTGGTACAGAAGACTTCACGTTGTATCCAAGGGATGGTCTATGTCTAGATCTTTCTTTTTATCTTTGACCAAAACGTACAGTTTGGTCAAACCACATTCTCTTCTGAATATGGTTTTGTTTTTTAATTCATAACAAACATGTAAACACGTGAGAGTGAGTGAGGGAAGGAAAGTAACAGCCTCCACGGGGTCTGGCCGTGCTGGGATCCTCTTCCTCCAGCCCTCCAGCCCATCAGATCTTGGGCACTCTGCCTGTATTTTGCACTTACTGGGCTGGGGATTTGAACCGTGGCACTATGTGGGATGCAGCTTCCCTTGAGCAGTGCTTTACTGCTACATCACAGAACTGACCATGAGTATGGCTTTTTAAACAACAAAAACTAGGGTTTATTGTAATTATAACTGGTCTTCAAAGTAGTAGGATAAACTAATGAGTCAAAATCACATCGGGGGGTGGGGGCAGCAGGTGGTGTGGTTAAGACGCTGGACACGCCCATCTGGCTGCCGAGTCCTGGACCTGGTGGCTTGTTTTCTCACTCCCCCCGCCCCCTCTCTCTGATGTCTCTCTCTGGTCAAATTAAAAATACATAAATGAATGGGACCAGCAAGTGGCATGGTGGTTAAGGTACTGGGCATTCCCACGTGGTCAATCATGGTTTGAGTCCCAGACCTGGTTGCTTGCTTTCTCACTTTCTTTCTCTCTTCCCCTCTCTCTCTCAGTGTCTCTCTCTCTGGTCAAATTAAAATAAATGAATGAAAAAATAAAAAGACTTATCTTTAAAGAAATACATGAATAAATAATTTTTTTTTTTTTTTAAGAAAAAGTGACGTTTGGTTTTTACACCAAGAATCACTAGGGTACCAGCCTTTTATAACATCACAGCATTTAAATTTCCTTTTTTTTTTTGGTTCTGAATAATCACATTATTTTATTTTATTTTATTTTATTCCTCTTCTTATTTTTTCATCCACTCAATTGCTATACATTATTCGGCTTACAGAGAGAATTTAATCCAACATGAAATACACCTCAGACCAGTCCAGTTGGGGATACTACACTCATTATCATCTACCGGTAATAAACCATTACTGTGCCCCACAAATGACTTGCCTCACTATTTCTCCCCCAGTCTCCTTCCCGATACTCTTGCCCTCTCATACTCTCCTCCTACACTATCTCCAGAGTCTATCGCAGCATTTAATTTTTCTATTTGCTTTCTTTTGGGGAGCAGGCTGTTTTGCCATAGGGTGTGTGATTAGCTAGAGAGAGACAGAGAGAAAGTGAGAAGTCACGCCCCCGCAAGGAGGATAGCCACACTGCAGTCCCTTTTCCTTCATTCTCCTCTTGGGATTTTGGGCATGTACGCGCACACACCCAGCGTGATTTTTAAGCTGCATGTCTGGGACTCAGACCACAGTCAGCCATATGAGAGTCCAGCACTGTAACCACCTTGCCACCTGCTGACCCTTCTATTTATTTTTTTAATTAAAAATATTTTATTATTATTTTATTTAGCTTTATTTATTTATTTTAATTTGACCAGAGAGGAACAAAGAGAAAGTGAGAAAGCAAGCCACCAGGTCCAGGACTTGAACTGTGGTTGGCCATGTAGGAGGCTGGCACCCTTAACCACCACACCACCTGCCAGCTCTGCATACTTATTTTTAAGAATTAATTTTATTTGGGACCAGCAGTTAGCGTAATGGCTATGTCACTGGACTCCCATGTAGTCAACCACGGTTCGAGTCCCGGACCCCGTGGCTTAAACTCACGCCGGGCACGTGTGCATGCGTGCCCAAGATCCCGAGAGGAGAACGGAGGAGAGGGGATTGCTGCCTGGCCATCCCCCCTAGGGGGTGATTTCTCGCTTTCTGTCTCTCTTTCTCTCTGTCTTTCTGGTGAGTGCACGCACCCTATAGCAAAAAACCTCTTCAAAAAAAAAAAAAATTTAACTTTATTTATTCACTTTTTTAAAAAAAAGTATTTAAAAATCTATTTATTTATTTAATGCCATTTATTGTTGTTGTTGTTATTATTATTATTATTATTTTAATTTGACCAGACAGAGACAGAGAGAGAAAGGGAAAGGGAGAAAGCAAGCCACCAGGTCTGGAACTTGAACTGCAGTCGGCTCTGTGGGAATCCAGTGCCTTTAACCACCACACCACCTGCCCACCCCATTTATTCATTTTTAATTTGAACAGAGAGGGACAGAGAGAGAGAGAGAGAGAAAGTGAGAAAGCCAGCCATCCAGGGCTTGAACCATGGTCAGCCATGTGGGAGTCCAGCGCCCTTAACCACCACACCACCTGCCGGTCCCCTATTTACATATTTTTAAAAGCAGCAACTTGGGGGTAGCATGGTCTCAGATGATTAGCACCTATTTGTTGAGCTATTTCTAGTATAGTAGGTCTGGGCAACCTCACCCTCACAGCACCAAAAGAATCTTCTCAGCTTGAGTACCTCACCCACGCAGAGGGGCACAAGGATCTCTCGCTGGAGCTTTAAATGTAGCTGCTAATCAAGACCTTGGCTTCAAAAATATTTGTCTTTGGGTCTGCCAGTGGCATGGTGGTAAGGGTGATTGGATCTTATATGGCCAAATGCACGGTTCAAGACCTGATTGTTTGAAGAGCTCTCTGGGTACATGTGCGTGCGGGCTGAACATCTCAGAAGAACGGAGGAGAGGGGATAGCTGCATGGCCATCTCCCTGGGAAGCACTTTCTCTTTCTCTTATTCCCTCTCTCTCTTTCTCCAGTGAGGGCATGCACCTTGTAGCAAAAATTAAAAACAAAAACTAAGCCTTCTAAAACTAATAATAATAATAATAAGTGAATGAGTCAGGATGCAGTGGCTTCAGAGCCCACATTTCTTCTTTTTTTAAAAGAATTATTTAATTTTATTTATCATCATTATTTTAATTTTTATTGTTTTTTTAGAGAGATAAACATCTCTCTATAGGGTACATGTGTTCACCAGAGAGACAGAAAGTGAGAAATCATTCCCCCAGCGGGAATGGCCATGATGTGATCCCTTCTCCATTGTCTTCTCAAGATCTTGACCATGCATGCACATGTGCCTGGCGTGAGTTTTAAGTTGCTAGGCCCAGGACTCGAACTGCGGTCAACTTCGTGGGAGTCCAGCAACATAACCATTACGCCATCTATTGGTCCCATTATTATTTTTAAATTTGCTGTAGGGCTCATGGCCTCACTGTAGAAAGACGGAGGGGGGGGGGGCATCATGAGGCAAGGGAGTGAGAAAACAAAGCCATCTGGGAGTCTGGTGCCTTAAACACCATGCCACCTGCTGGCCCCAAGAGCCTACATTCCTAATCGCCACATTAATACCTATCAGGGTTGGGAATGTTGTGAGAAATTTACACATCGTACAAACCAACCAATGCAAGCTATTGTTTTCATACATTGTTTTGGTCAGAAACATTGCCTTCCTACCTTGATTAGCACACCTGGCCTTGTTAGCAGTTGGCCAAGGTCAAGTAAAAGACTCTGCTCAGGCCTACTCAGCAGCTAGCCCTCGTGGCTCTGTGATTCGCCCCAGTGGAAGATGAGGTGGGCTCGTGTCCCCCGAGAATGGGCTGTGCAGAGGAAAGGGGTACGGAGTAGTGAACCCTAAGCATCTGCTCACCCACAGGTAAGGGGAGGAGCCAGAGAAGCCACTACAGGAAGTACAGGCAAGAACTGAAAACCCTGATCCAGTGGTCAGGGGAAAGGTTGGTCAGCTATGTGGAGTGCGTCAGAAATCAAGGAGAATGACAGCAGAAGTTGGACTCAGATCAAGTGCCTCTCTGACCCTTGGGAGTATGTTTCATTGGGGTGAGGGGAAGCTGGTGGTTGCTTTGAAGGCTGTGCAGTGAATGAGCAGGAGACTACCTTCAGGGTGTCAAGTGGGGGGAAGGGGTAACATCGACTTCAAGACTTTGGCGGCGGGCTAGCCGGTGGATTTGTGGTTAAGGGTGAAGGTAGCTGGATCCCACATGGCCATGACACAGTTTAAATCCCAGACCTGGCGGCCTGAAAAATGTATCAAGTACGTGAATATGGGTGCTGAAAATCCCAAGAGTTCTTGAAAAGGGATTGTGGTGTGGCCATTCCCTTGGGGGGTGGGGGTGGGTGCTTTCTGCTTTATCACTTTCGCTATCACTCTCTTCATCTTCCAGCACGCACACACACCCTAGCGAGCACACACACCCTATAGCAAAGTTAAAAAACAAAACAAAAAACAAACAAACAGAAAACCAGAGAGTTTAGCAGTGCCAGAAAGAATTGAAATAGGTTGGAGCTCAGGGGCAGTGAGGCCAGTGAGGCCAGTGAAACCATTTCCTTCTGTCGGGAGTTCTGGTCCAACCCTATGAGGGCAGTAGAAGGCCCTGATGAAGACAGAAGTTGGAAACGGGGTAATGTTAGTAGTCACCACATAGCGGGTGCTTACTGTGGGAGCCAGTTAGCGGGAGGCATGTTTCCCGCTCTTAATCCACGTGGCATCCCTGGGGAGTAGGGAGCTAACCCTCCTCTACCGATGAGGAAAAAGAAGCTTAGAGTTTAAGCAACTCGCCCAAGCTTAGCCTGCTGCTAAGATATGTAGTTCATTGCTTTGTCTGTCTTTGAATTTTGCCAGAGTGTGTTTACTCGCCCCAGAGAAACAGAGGACAGGGATGGTGGGGGAGGTGAGAAAGCACCCCCCATGGAAAATGTCATGCAGCAGTCTCTTCTCCTCCATTTCTCCCCTCCATTTGGGGTTTAAGCCACACGTGCACATGCACGCACCCAGTGTGTTTTTCAAGCCACCCAGTCCGGAACTCAAACTGCACACTTGGCCTTGTGGGATCCAGCTGCCTTAACCACTAGGCCACAGGCTGGCCCTAAGATGTATAGCTGGGTTTTTTTTTTTACCCTTTAGGGCACCTGCTCTTGCAAGGGAACGAGAGAGAGAGAGAGAGAGAGAGAGAGAGAGAAATCACCACTTGGTGGGTGGCTGTGCCACAATTCCTTCTCCTCCATTCTCTTCCCAGGATCTTAGACACCCATGCACAAGCACCTGACGTGAATTTCAAGCCACCAGTTTCAGGACTCAAATTGCAGTCGGCCACGTAGGGAGCCCAGCGACGTAACCTCTGCGCCATCTGCTGGTCCCAAAGTGTTTATCTTTAAACTGAGGTCTCTCAAGCCACATCTTAGATACAGTTGAGTGGACAAATTACAGGGGCGATGGAGCCTGAGAAGAGAGGTGCCTTTCTTGCTCTGAGTCCGGAGGAAAGAATTCTTGCTTCCGATGGAGAGAAGCAGATAGACCAGCTCTTTATCCCAGATTGAAGAGCTTGTGCTGTGCCCAATGTCAGGCTCCATGCTGCTCCCCACCACTCATTACTGCTCCACAGTACCCTCACTACTCCGTACTCAAAGACCCTCTAAGCTGTTGGAGGATGTCTGCATTTTTTTCTTTTACTGCCTTCTTAAAAAATTTTTTTGCCAGAGGGTCATGTACTCTACAGAGACAGGAAGGGAGGGAGAGAGAGAGAGAGAGAGAGAGCATACCCCTCACCCCACGGGGAATGGTTGTGCCACAATCCCTTCTTCTGTCCACGGGGAATGGTTGTGCCACAATCCCTTCTAATGTTTTTTCTTTGGGGAGTTTGGGCATGCATGCACATGCACCTGGTGTGCTTCTCAGGCCTCCAGGCCTGGGACTCGAACTGCAGGTTCAGCTATGTAAGATTCAGCTGCCTTATCCACCAGGACACAGAGCCGACCCAGTTTGCACTTTTTTTCCTGATAATTCAAATTCTCTTGCAGAAAAAGTGCTTTCAACACTTAAAAAAAAAATAAGCCAGCTCTGCAGACAGTGAATACACTGGGAATATTGGCTCTGCCCCATGGCCTCCCAGCGCCTATTTGTACTTGGTATAGGATAGAGGAATTTTCTTTTCTTTTGGTGTGTGCATATTTTTCTTTTCCCAGGTGTTTGTGGGTCTTAATATAAACCAGCCAGCCAGGTCTATGGAGTCTAATCGAAGTTGGTCAGTGTCTAGTTTTAGATACATTTCCCCCTAGCTTTTCTTTCATCTACCGTCGTGTTTCTTACTGTACTGCATTTATAAGTTCCAAACACCTGCCTCTTACAACCCTCAGTACTCATCATAGTCCTCGTAAGATAGTTGATAGTTTTTTTTTTTTTTTAAAGAGGTTTTTGCTATAGGGCGCATGTGCTCGCCAGACAGAGACAGAGAGACCGAGAGACAGAAAGTGAGAAATCACCCCCCAGGGGGGATGGCCACACCACAATCCCTTCTCCTCCATTCTCCTCTCGGGATCTTAGGCATGCACGCACACGCGCCCAGCATGAGTTTAAGCCACTGGGTCTAGGACGCGAACCGCGGTCGACTATGTGGGAGTCCAGCTACATAGCCATTACGCTAATTGCTGGTCCCAAGATAGTTGATAGTTGAAGATGTGTATGTATTCTTTATTCCAAAAAGCTTCTACAGTGATGAGCAGAACTATTTCCAAGAAGCTTCTACACATGCAGCTTTCCATTTTTCTCGGCCTTTAACCCTATCTAAAGGAGACATTCTTTGGGGTAATTTATTTAAAGTTTCACATTTCCCTGCAGCACTGCTATTTCTGTATGTGGTTTGGCAACCACTGGCATGGGGGCTTTTGGCTTTCCAAATGGGTGGCTCCTGCCATTTCAGGAAAATCTTTCTGAAATGCTAAAGGAAGTAGAAGAAGAGACAGAGGCAGAGGAATCAAACAGCATATACTTACAGTACAGTTATTCATATTACCTGATTTCTAAAAATATTTTTAAAAATAATTATTTAATTAAATTAAATTAATTAATTAATTTAAACTTGACCAAACAGGGACAGAGTGAGAAAGAGAGTGGGAAAGTGAGAAAGCAAACTGCCAGGTCCAGGACTTGAACTACAGTCGGCCATGTAGTCGGCACCCTTAACCACCATGCCACCTGCTGGCCATGATTTCTAAAAATCTTGATTGCCCATTTAGTATTGCTCTTATTTTTCCTACCTAATTATATAGATCTTTTGCATCTTTATTGTTGATTAATTTTTAAAATAAGCAGTTTAGCAGTTACTGCAATATTTATTTCATTAAACTCCCAAGTGGTCTCATATTTCTTCCTTAAATTAATTTACAAGCCAACTAAATTCTTAGTACCTACTGGAGTGTATTACTTATAGTTTCATATTGTCCATTTGCTTTGTCGTTGTTGTTGTTGTAGTATTTGTAAAACCAGGCCACTTTAATTTTTTTCTTTCGAGAGGTTTTCGCTATAGGGTGCGTGTGCTCACCAGACAGACAGAGACAGAGAGACAAAAAGCGAGAAATCACCCCACAGGGGGCATGGTCACGCCACAATCCCTTCTCCTCCTTTCTCCTCTCGGGATCCTGGGCACGCATGCACACGCGCCTGGCATCAGTTCTAAGCCACCAGGTCCGGTACGCGAACCGCGGTCAACTGTGTGGGAATCCAGTGACATAGCCATTATGCTAACTGCTGGTTCCCAACTACTTCAATGGTTTTGTACGATTTAATAAGCAATCATTTGATGACTGTCAATGCAATCAACATCAAAAGCAATGTAAAACCAACTATATTGAGAAACATCACTGTCACGTTGGTTTTCCAGATTGGTGTATCATCTTCAAAAATTACAAGGAGTTACTTGTACGCAACTGCTATCAAACCAGTAAGACAGCATTTATGCATCCATCATTTTCAGGGTTGCTGGTAACTTGGGCATATTTCCCCCAAATAACCGTGCCCTCTGTGTCACAAGGCCCAGCTTGCTCACATTCAGCTCAGTGACAGCACCTGTGGTGGTAACACCCAACGCTGTATATGGTGGGGATGAGGGGTTCTTCTCTACACCGAGTGTTGGCAGGCAGAAGGTGGCTTTCAGTTCAGGATGTGTAACATGGGCCTTCTTGAAACGTAAGCCCATTGGCCAGTGATCTTTCATATTTAGATGGCTTTCTAGTAAAGCCATCTCCAACAAAGCAGACTTCTGTGACCATCCTGTTCCATGCCGTATTTCTCCTTCCTGTCGGAATAACTTTTAATACTTCCGTTTCTCTCTGGGCTCCAACTTTGGGTAGAGGGACTTCCCATTTTGCCGCTTTCTCTTTCCGTTTTTGTTTAGTCATATTGAAAGTATTTAGGCTCAGGACTGTCCTTGTCTGTCCAACAGATAGGCAGGTGCTGCTCCTTGCGGAGTCTTTTCATCATTCTTCTGTTTGGTGTTCTCTTTTCATGGCTCTTGATGGTCTTTTTCATTTGTATGTTCTCAGCATGGCGCTGTTTCTGATAGAGCTTAGCCTTTAGACCAGTCATCTTTTTTGCCTTCTTTGAATGTTCATGAGCCTCCCAACTTCTTTTTTCTCTTTTTCTCATGGTAATCCAAATGATATCCACAGTGTTTACGATGTAATTTAATATATTCGTTTTGTGGCATGGTGACGGCTGCAGAGTCACCAAGAGCAGTCTCCCAGACACAAAGAAGTTGTCAACTTTCAGGTCTCAGAGACCCATGAGCAGACCTGACCTAGACCGCAATGGGAAAACAGCTGTCGATTTGTTCTCTTTCAGAAGCTTTGACTGTCTTAGAAGGTTCTGGCTTTCTTTCCTATCCTCTGTAAATGGTTATTTTATAATAAAACTCTTCCATAAATGCTGTTTTGGTACATTTTTTTCTCCAAGGTAAGGTCATCTCCCCCACCCCTAGTTTCTGCTCATGGAATGGCGTTCCTAAAGTCCTACATGGCAAATGATGTCAAGGGTGATGGGAAAGGAATTTTGGTTATTAGGCCCTGCCCCTGAGCAGAAAACGAGCATGTCTTTGGGCCTTGGGGCAGAGGTCTTTGTGTTCTCTGTGTGTGATAGAAGGTGAGCTGGGGCAG
>NW_006159580.1:1076496-1099228 GCF_000334495.1 Tupaia belangeri chinensis | reverse complement strand
GTTCTCTGTGTGATAGAAGGTGAGCTGGGGCAGGGCCTTCCTGTTCTCTGTGTGATAGAAGGTGAGCTGGGGCAGGGCCTTCCTGTTCTCTGTGTGATAGAAGGTGAGCTGGGGCAGGGCCTTCCTGTTCTCTGTGTGATAGAAGGTGAGCTGGGGCAGGGCCTTCGTGTTCTCTGTGTGTGATAGAAGGTGAGCTGGGGCAGAGCCTTCGAGTTCTCTGTGTGATAGAAGGTGAGCTGGTGGGCCCAGGGGTAACTGAGTAGGAAACTTGGATTCTTTCTAGAGAAATAGCTGAGAAAGCGTGAGGGATGGTGAGGTGGAAGGAGGAAGACAGGAGGAAGCGCTTTCTCTCCAGGAACTGGAGAATCTAGTTCAAGGTAACTTTGTCATTAGAATCCCCAGGGAATGGTCTGTGGGGCTTGGGAAGATGGGGGGAAAGTGGTTTTTAGCCCGATACTGGGCAGTGGGGAAGGGTATTCTCTGAGATTCAGACTGAAACGAGCTTTTTCTCGGTTGTTCTGGAGTAGTGATTCTCAACCAGGGCTGATTTTGAACCCCGCTCCCTGGGTCATCGGCAATGTCTGGAGACATTTTTGGTTGTTGTACTTCGTGGGGAAGGGATGCAGCTGGCATCTAGTGAGTAGACAGACCAGGTTATCTGACTAAGAATGCTAATGGTGCCAATTTGAGAAACCCTGCTTTAGAGAGAGTCTTGAGGAATTTTCATCCGGAGTGAGATTAGAATTGGGAAGAAAGCTCTTCTCATTCGAGGCCTGAGGTGATCCTTGGAAATGGGTCGCTATTCACTTGACCCAGAGAACCCCACAAAGTCATGCAAATCCAGAGGTTCAAATCTTCCTGTTCACTTTAAGAACACTCGTGAAACTGCCCAGGCCATCGAGGTTATGCATATCCGAAAAGCCACCAAGTGTCTGAAGGATGTCGCTTTACAGAAGCCGTGTGTGCCATTCCGTCGTTACAATGGTGGCGTTGGTAGATGTGCCCAGGCTAAACGGTGGGACTGGACACAAGGTCGGTGGCCCAAAGAGTGCTGAATTTTTGCTGCACGTGCTTAAAAATGCAGAGAGTAATGCTGAGCTCAAAGGGTTAAATGTAGATTCTCTGGTCATTGAGCACGTTCAGGTGAGCAAGGCCCCCAAGACGCGCGCCATCTTAGTACAGAGCTCAGGGGCGGAGTAACCCCCGTTGTCACATCGAGAAGATCCTCACTGAAAAGGAGCAAATTGTTCCTAAACCGGAAGAGGAAGTCGCACAGAAGAAAAAGATATCCCAGAAGAAAGTAAAGAAATAAAAACTCGGGACCAGCAGTTAGCATAATGGCTATGTCGCTGGACTCCCATGTAGTCGATTGCGGTTTGAGACCCGGACCTGGCGGCTTTCTCTCTCTCTCTCACTCTGTCCCTCTCTGGTCAAATTGGAATAAATAAATGAATGAATAAATAAAAAGAAATAAAAAACAAACAAAAACTTACGGCATGGAAATAAAGTCAGCATAAAATAAATGAAGATAAAAGTTAAAAAAAAAAAAGTGGGAAGAAGAACTAGAGCCCGTGAAAGGCTCAGCTGTTGTTATGTATTAACCTGTTGCAAATTGACGTGAAGAAAAATGGTAACTAAAATTGGATTTGCATAGCTCTCTGTCTGGTTTGGTTTGTGTCTCCTGATGATTGCAAATTATAATGAAGAAGCTTTGACAGCCCCACCTACTGGCATGCCAGCCGCAGAGGACACGGCTGAGGAAGGCTCTTCTCTGAGAAGGGCAGGGCACTCTGGGGTTTGGGCTTTCATGGACAAACTGTCACAGTCAGCAGCCTGGGAAACTGACCGGTGGGAACTGAGAAACTCTTAGGTGTGGTATCTGGGCCACCAGTGGCCACCCTTGACCATCTGTGCCTTGACAGGGGATGTGTTTAAGGGAGAAGGAACCCCTTCAGGAGCTTCTTTGCATACACCGAGAGTACAGCTCCCCAGCCTCTCTTTCACAAGGTTCTCAGAACAGAATTGTGACTCTTTTTGGAATATCTTAAACAAGTATTCTTGTAGGCCCTGAGTCCTGGGCCATGGCCTTTGACGAGCAGAGTGTGCAGAGACACAGTGTGTTCCGTCCCTGAGTGGGATGGGCCGTGTAGAGGATCACGCGCATCAATTCCATGTTATTTTAAGGGTGATGGAGTTGCTTTTACCCTTGGTGCCCCGCAAGCTCCTGGCAGGAGAACATTTCCTTTTGCAGCTAAGCCCCAGAACCAGTCCCCTGCTAAGGGCTTGGCCTTACTGCCTGCCATAGTTAGGGAGTACCAGGTTGTGTGCCACTTCCTGGGGAACACGGGCTGGATCCTGCTGTTGAGAAACTTATAATTACGGGCAATATGAAGCAGCTGATGATGACGGGATAGTGGTGAGGAGTGTGGGCTCTGGCTCCAGGACTTCCTGCCTTTGACCTTAGGCCTCAGTTTGTCCATCTGTAAAGTGAGAACAGCCCCGTCAGGTTGTTGTAAGGAATAACCATAGACTGCTTGGAATGGTGTCCAGTCATGTTAGTGCATAAATGGTGTGGAGTAGCGTGTAAGTGCTAGAAGTCAGAGTGGAGGGCGTACGTTGAGGGGTGTGTGGTCAGGAGAGGCTTCGTTGGTGGGGCTTGAAATGGGCTGAAGGTTTAGTCCGGCGAGAACAATGGGCGGTGGTTCCAGGCGAGCGGAGCAATGAGCATACGGATGCAGACGTGAGAGGGGACTTGGCGTGGCCTAGAAGCTGTAACGAAACTGACTAGGGTAATGGGAAAGCAGACGGGCACGTGATTTGGGGATGGGAGGTGGAGAGTGTTGGTAAGTAGGCACTAAAAATGAGTGTTTGCAGGGAGGCACAGGGAACCGTTGGGGCCACTGGAAAGTTCCTGAGCTGTGGAGTGACCAGAGGAACTGAAAGTGCAAGTGGTGAGCCAAGTGTGGGTTTACACGTGGGTTGAAGTGAGGAGCGGTGACAGGAGAGGGATGGCCAGCTGGGATGCTCCTCTGATAGTCCTCACTTGGGTCCGAATTAGGTGATGGCCGTGGGAATGAGGAGGCAGGGGGAGGAGGAGTGGCGTTTTGAGACAGTTCTGTTGGGTCAGTTCCGGGACTCGCTGGCTGGTGGGAGACAGGAGGACAAGTGCAGGGCGACCTGAGGTTCCCGTCCTGTATGAGGCTGAATACAGGACTGCGCAGTGGGAGGAGGGCGACGAGCTGGAGAGCAGTTCCTCACCTACCCCTTAGAACCAGGAGGAGCCCCGCGATGAGCCCTTTCCCCAGCCGGAGCTGTCTTTCAGGCCGCAGTTGGAATCCAGGAGCCATAGACCAGGTTGGCATTCCCTGTTCATGCGCGGCACGCAGCTGCACGTGCTCTGACCCGCAGGCCCCACCGAGGTACCTGCTGTGGGCAGCCGCTGTTAGCCGTGTTGACCGTTCCCTCTGATCCTCCGAGGCGTGGTCTTTTCAGAGCGTTTGGTGGGGTTTCGGCTTTGCCTTCTGTGAGGGAACCTCTGGGCCTTGATGGAGGTGGGGAATGTTGTCTTACCCCCTGTGTTCACGAAGTGCTGGTTCACTCCATTTAGCCCTCCTGGGTAGGCCCTGGTTAGGCACCGAGGGAACACGGAGGAGGAAGCACGGGGGACAGAGACAACAGCCTTTTAGAGCCCCACGCCTCGCAGGCTCATCTGGAAGGATTCACATTTCCATGCTTGGAATTATCCTGTCAGGAGCATTCCCGCAGCGGAAGCTGTCATTTTATGATAAGGAAGCGCCCTGGTTCCCCCCCAGCCAGACTTTAGCCCTAAGTCCCAAGTGACAGCATTGTCACAGCAGGGTGGATTGGGGTAAGCACCACATCCACATTTGCTTATTTCAGTTATTTTCACAACAGCCTTTCTTTTTCTTTTTTTTTTGCTCACTGCTTTGTGCCGTAGATTGTGCTAATACTTTCTTCACAGCTTCATTTAATCTTTACAGCTGCTCCTAGGAGGGAGGGCACAGTTGTCTTGCTTTACAGATGAGGAAACTGAGGCTCTACGCGGTTAAGCAGCTTGCCCTGGCTGGGGTTTGGGTCCTAGCAGGTCGGCCGCTCTTACTCGCCATGTTTTACAGTCTCCCTCTGGCTAGGGGAGCCACTGTTGAGAAGGTGGTACTTTTTGTCTCCTCTTTTCAGTTCTGTCAAAGAAGTTTTTCTTATTTACTTATTTATTTTTTTAAAGAATTATTTTATTTAACTTCATCTATGTATGTATGTATTTTAATTTGACCAGAGAGGGACTGAGAGAAAGAGAGAGAGAGAATGAGAAAGCAATCTGTCAGATCCAGGACGCAAACTGTGGTTGGCCATGTGGGAGTCCAGAGCCCTTACCCCCCACACCACCTGCTGACCTATTTATTTATTTATTTAATGAGAAGGACAGGCGTGCACCCCCAACATGGTTCTCACGCTGCTGTCCACACAGAGTCCCAGCCAGTCCAGATCATAGGCCAGTGCCCGTGGTGGTGAGTACAAGGAGGCCTTGGGATACAACTCTGGGACCTTCCCCTGTGGCCTCAGCATCATGGAGCATCGTGTTACCCTGCACCACTGCCACTGGCCCAAGAAGTTGTTTCACAAACATCACTTGGTAAAATAATTTTTTAAAAAAGAATTATTCAATTTAATTTATTATTATTTTAATTTGCTATAGGGTCAATGCACTCACCAGAGAGAGAGTGACAAAGGAGGCCACCAGGTCCAGGACTCAGACCATGGTCAATTATGTGGGAGTCCAGCGTCTTAACCACCACACCACTTGCTGGTCCCCATCGCATGGTAACGTAAGGGGGAACAGATGCTTTTTTGAGTGCTGTGGAACTGTTTTGAACACTAGCTGTGCCCACTTATTAGCAGTGTCACCTTGGGCAAGTCACTTCACTACTTTGAACTTTAGTTTCTAAATCTGTGTAATGAAAGATGAGATTTTTGAAAACACGAGACCATTTATGTCAACTGACTAGAATTCAGTGGCTGTGGAGTTTAGGGCTCTCTAACCTCCACTGTAAAATGAAGATTCTCCCCATGTCCATGAAGGCTTCACCATAAAGCACGTCTAGTACTGTCTGGAATGTAGTAAATACTCAGTACAGTAGGCTTTTATTCCTTTACCTATGTGTGTATGTGGTGCTGCTGCCGGTGGTGCTATTTAGTCCTGCTTGGGTAGATTTCATGTGCTTTTTACTCTGATAAACAAAAGTACCTTGCATGGTAGGGACTTGATAAGATTAAGCTTCACAAATAAATAAATGTATTCCACCCATGTTTGCTTTCCATGTGGCAGCTATCTGCCTGGAAAAGTTCCCGTTTTCCTCACACATACGTGTGGATAGGCTAGGTGGGTGACGAGGTACGCCTTCCACTCACCTGTGAGCACTTTGTCACCAGCTATTTGCCCTGGTGGGGCACTTTTGTTTTTCATCATCGTTATTTGGACTGTTTGGCCATTTGCCATTTTGTTGAAACTCTTAAGTTCTTATTTTTTTATCCTTTTGAAATACTATATTCTACCTCGTTTGGGCCAGCTGGTGGTGTGGTCGTTAAGACAGCCGGATTCCCCATGACTGGCTGTGTGGTTCTGGACCTGGACCTGGACCTAGAAGCTTGAAAAACATGGACATGTGTGTGTGTGCCCAAAATCCCGAGAGGAGAATAGAGGAGAAGGGATTGCTGTGGGGCCATCCTCCTCTGGGGAATGCTTTCTCACTTACCCTCTCTCTCCCTTTGTCTGTCTCTCTCCAGGGAGTGTATACCCTGGAGGAAAAAGAAAATCTACCTTGCTGTTTTACAGATCATACTGGTTAATCATGACTTTTAAGTTATAAGACCCAAGCTCATAAAAAGTGCCTTGTCTCTTAGGCCTTACTTCCTATTCATTTCCGCTGTAGTTCTGGCTTAGTCTCCATGACTTCGAAATTGAGAAAGGGATATTGTTTGCTAGGTATCTTCCAATGATAGTTATCTTCCATTCCCCCTTCGTCCCCTTATTCTCCCCCCCCTTGGATTCCAGAAGACTTATTTTACTAAATAGGTTCTGGTCTTCTTTCTGTTAAGCCAATGGGTAGTTTCCAGCCCAGAAAGTTGATTTCCACATCTAATATGACTATTTCCATTGATTCTTATTCCTTTGTTCTTTTTTTAATAATTTCACTCTTTTCTCCTTACTTTATTATGAGGGGACTTCGTAAGGGGTGTAGGAGCATCTCTCCTGGGCTGTGTTGGGGTCAGCAACATAAGCAGACAAAGCACAGAAGGGTGGAATGGGCGAGAAGCTTCAGCAGGCAGGAAGGTGAGTGGGTGGTCCAGGTGGCGTTGCTAGCTCGGGCCATGGAGCCAGCAGAAGGGTTCAGTCTCCCGCCCTGCCGAACACTGTGTCCCGGGCAGGCTGTTCAGTTCTTCGAAGTCCCAGATTCCGTTGTGTAAACAGGGATGCTCGTTTTGCCACCCAGAGCTTTAGGGTTGAGCAGGATGTCCTAGGTGGGCTGTCCTTGTCTCTCCCGCTTCCTTTGTCTTTTTCTCCCTATCCTGTTTGTCTCTGATGAAGCCGGTTTCTCTGCCTTTGTGTTACTCCTCTCATGAGAACTAACAACAGGTTTGCCAATGTGGCAATGTCACATCGCCTAGGAGAAACCACTTTGCCTCGTTCCTGTGACTGTTGTTGTCAGAGGTGCAGCTGGGTGCCCTTCCTGGATGGGATGCTGCCCATCAGAAATGACCCTTCTTCCTCGTTTCTTTGGGTGAGGGAAAGGTTGTGTGCCTAGGTCAAGTAAGGGCTGACTTCAGTCTTGGACCTTCGTGCCTGTAGCTCTGTGGGCTCTCGGCAGTGTGTTTTGTGTTTGTGTGGAGGGCCCCATCCCTCCCCTTTTGCTTTTTTGGCTCCATACAAATGCTGTTACTTCATGGAGCCACAGTCTTAAGTGATAAAATCTTAAACCTGAGTGACTCAAAATGGGAAGAGAAGGGAAACTGCTATGGTTTTTCTTCCAATCAGTCCGAGGCAAGGAATGAAACCAATCGTTTAGTACTCTTTCTTTGATCTGGAGAAGTCCCCTATACATCTGCGCGCAAGTCTGGGCAAATTCACGCACAGATGGATGTATGGTTAGGCTCGATAAATAATACCTTGCTGGTTATGGAAGTGTCCAAAGAGCAAAAGGGCAGAATAGGTGAGTGAGAAGTACCCAGTAGAAGATGAGTAGGTGTGCCTCTGGTCCGTTCAGTAGTCAGAGTTTAATGCACACGTGCATCGCAGGCAGAAAAGAGGCCTACCTTGAGACAACTGATAGCCTTCAGCGGAAAGGCAAGGTGACTGTTAGAGGCTGAGTCGGAGGGCCATGGAGTGATTCTGATCTTCTGTCGTTAGAGAGCACGTGCACTTGCCAGAGAGAGACAGACAGTGACAGTGACAGGCAGAGAGAGACATCCCCCCCGCCATGGGGGTGGCGATGCCACAGTCCTTTCTCCTCCATCTCTCCTTGTGGGATTTTGGACACGCGTGGACACGTGCTTGGTGTGTTTTTCAATCCACTCACCTGTGAGCACTTTGTCACCAGCTATTTGCCCTGGTGGGGCACTTTTGTTTTTCATCATCGTTATTTGGACTGTTTGGCCATTTGCCATTTTGTTGAAACTCTTAAGTTCTTATTTTTTTATCCTTTTGAAATACTATATTCTACCTCGTTTGGGCCAGCTGGTGGTGTGGTCGTTAAGACAGCCGGATTCCCCATGACTGGCTGTGTGGTTCTGGACCTGGACCTGGACCTAGAAGCTTGAAAAACATGGACATGTGTGTGTGTGCCCAAAATCCCGAGAGGAGAATAGAGGAGAAGGGATTGCTGTGGGGCCATCCTCCTCTGGGGAATGCTTTCTCACTTACCCTCTCTCTCCCTTTGTCTGTCTCTCTCCAGGGAGTGTATACCCTGGAGGAAAAAGAAAATCTACCTTGCTGTTTTACAGATCATACTGGTTAATCATGACTTTTAAGTTATAAGACCCAAGCTCATAAAAAGTGCCTTGTCTCTTAGGCCTTACTTCCTATTCATTTCCGCTGTAGTTCTGGCTTAGTCTCCATGACTTCGAAATTGAGAAAGGGATATTGTTTGCTAGGTATCTTCCAATGATAGTTATCTTCCATTCCCCCTTCGTCCCCTTATTCTCCCCCCCCTTGGATTCCAGAAGACTTATTTTACTAAATAGGTTCTGGTCTTCTTTCTGTTAAGCCAATGGGTAGTTTCCAGCCCAGAAAGTTGATTTCCACATCTAATATGACTATTTCCATTGATTCTTATTCCTTTGTTCTTTTTTTAATAATTTCACTCTTTTCTCCTTACTTTATTATGAGGGGACTTCGTAAGGGGTGTAGGAGCATCTCTCCTGGGCTGTGTTGGGGTCAGCAACATAAGCAGACAAAGCACAGAAGGGTGGAATGGGCGAGAAGCTTCAGCAGGCAGGAAGGTGAGTGGGTGGTCCAGGTGGTGTTGCTAGCTCGGGCCATGGAGCCAGCAGAAGGGTTCAGTCTCCCGCCCTGCCGAACACTGTGTCCCGGGCAGGCTGTTCAGTTCTTCGAAGTCCCAGATTCCGTTGTGTAAACAGGGATGCTCGTTTTGCCACCCAGAGCTTTAGGGTTGAGCAGGATGTCCTAGGTGGGCTGTCCTTGTCTCTCCCGCTTCCTTTGTCTTTTTCTCCCTATCCTGTTTGTCTCTGATGAAGCCGGTTTCTCTGCCTTTGTGTTACTCCTCTCATGAGAACTAACAACAGGTTTGCCAATGTGGCAATGTCACATCGCCTAGGAGAAACCACTTTGCCTCGTTCCTGTGACTGTTGTTGTCAGAGGTGCAGCTGGGTGCCCTTCCTGGATGGGATGCTGCCCATCAGAAATGACCCTTCTTCCTCGTTTCTTTGGGTGAGGGAAAGGTTGTGTGCCTAGGTCAAGTAAGGGCTGACTTCAGTCTTGGACCTTCGTGCCTGTAGCTCTGTGGGCTCTCGGCAGTGTGTTTTGTGTTTGTGTGGAGGGCCCCATCCCTCCCCTTTTGCTTTTTTGGCTCCATACAAATGCTGTTACTTCATGGAGCCACAGTCTTAAGTGATAAAATCTTAAACCTGAGTGACTCAAAATGGGAAGAGAAGGGAAACTGCTATGGTTTTTCTTCCAATCAGTCCGAGGCAAGGAATGAAACCAATCGTTTAGTACTCTTTCTTTGATCTGGAGAAGTCCCCTATACATCTGCGCGCAAGTCTGGGCAAATTCACGCACAGATGGATGTATGGTTAGGCTCGATAAATAATACCTTGCTGGTTATGGAAGTGTCCAAAGAGCAAAAGGGCAGAATAGGTGAGTGAGAAGTACCCAGTAGAAGATGAGTAGGTGTGCCTCTGGTCCGTTCAGTAGTCAGAGTTTAATGCACACGTGCATCGCAGGCAGAAAAGAGGCCTACCTTGAGACAACTGATAGCCTTCAGCGGAAAGGCAAGGTGACTGTTAGAGGCTGAGTCGGAGGGCCATGGAGTGATTCTGATCTTCTGTCGTTAGAGAGCACGTGCACTTGCCAGAGAGAGACAGACAGTGACAGTGACAGGCAGAGAGAGACATCCCCCCCGCCATGGGGGTGGCGATGCCACAGTCCTTTCTCCTCCATCTCTCCTTGTGGGATTTTGGACACGCGTGGACACGTGCTTGGTGTGTTTTTCAAGCTGCCAGGTCTGGAACTTGAACCATGCAGTTGGCCATGAGGGATCCAGCTGCCCTGTCCGTTATCCACTAGCTGGCCTGGTTCTCACCAGTTTTAACATGCAGAGAGTAGAGAATCTGGCATAGGATTTGGCCTGGTCTCCTGTTCTAGCCTCAACTTTGCCTTGGGCAGAGTAATTATTTATTTATTTATTTATTTATCGAGCCTAACCATACATCCATCCGCGCGTGAATTTGCCCAGGCTTGCGCGCAGAGTAATCTCCTCCCTTGTCCATAGTCCTTCTTATGTAAGATGACGGGGTTGGTCAGGATGCTTTCGCAGGTCCCTAGCTCCAACGCTTCTGATCCCTCCCTGTCCACTTATAACAGACACAGGTTCACGTACTGTGACACGCGTATGTTGGGTTTTGACTCGGTCACACCTTCCATTGGGATAGTGTATTCTTTTTTGTATTTTCAGTGGAGTTTTGAGATGTATTTTACATACCATAGCATTCATTATTTATAGTGTCTAGTTCGTTATAGTATATCCGCAGAGTCATACAACCATAAACATTTAATTTTAGAACATTCCAATCACCCCCAAAAGACACACATTAGAATTCACTCCCCATTGTCCTCTCCTCTCCCCAGCCTCAGGCAACCGTGAGTCTAATTTCTGTCTCTGTGATTTGCCAGTTCTATGCATTTCACATAACCGGAACCAAAAGAGCCACCAGGCCCGACGTGGCCTCAGTGTCTGGCTTCTTGTATGAAGCGTTTAGTTTTCAAGGTTCGTCCACATTGTAACATATCAGCACTTCCTTTTCACCTCCAGATAATATTCGGTTTATGGGTACACCATAATTTATTTATCAGCTAATGATCGCTTAGGTTGTTTCCACGTTTGGTTATTCTGAATAATGCCAATTTGCTAAGATCTGTGTACAACTTTTTGTGTGGCTGTGTGTTTCCACTTCTCTTGGCATAAGTTGCTGGGTTGCATAGTGACGCTCTGTATAGCTGTTTTTGAGGGGGGCTGCCTCATTTTAGAATTTTACCAGCAATGTTCGAGGGTTCCCGTGGCTCTGTGCCCTCACTAGCACTCGTTCCCGACTGTCTGTCATGTTAGGCATCCTGATTTTTGTTTTGCATTTCCCTCGTGGCTAATGATTCTTAACGTCTTCCCATGTGCTTATTAGCCATTCGTATCTCTTAAGAAAAATGTCTTTTCAAATCCTCCAGCCATATTTGAATTGGGTTATTTGTCTTTATTCTTGAGTTATAAAATAGTTCCTTTTTGAAAATTTTGTTTGGCAGGCTGGAATTTAAATTTATGACACTAGTTACTTTATCACCACTTTTGTGGACTAAATGTCATTGACTAAATTTCTTTCTTTGAAATTAGCTATTCATAATGGGAGCATAAAAAAATTTGAAATGCGAGGTGGCAGGGGGTCAGACATGGAGCAGCGTTGGGAAGAAGGATTTCTCCATGGAAAACCTGTGTCAGCAGTTACCTGCAACAGCTGCCTTTCCTTCAAACACTTGCTTCTTGGACGTCGTGCCGGTGTCTGGTTTCTTCCAGGCCTTTTGTGGCTTTGACTGACAGCTTCTGAAAGAGCTGTCAGGGCTGATGACTTTGAAAAAATACTAACACACTAAATGGAATGAATGTAGTTAAACATTATTTTCATTTGAGACTCTCGTGGTTTTCTTTGAACGTGGCTGTCAGTAGCTGATCTTTGGAGGGTGCTGTTCCAGAAGTTGTGGTCTTAGACCAGGATGCCATGGGCATTAGGAAGATCGACTTGGAGAAAGGGAAAATAATGTAAGAACCAAGCACATAACTACATGTTGGAGAGTTGGAAGCTTTGTCTTTTCTTTTGTACTCCTTACAAATGGAAACAGTTTTCCAGGGAGCGGATAAGGAAGGACACCCTCATTCTAGTTCCCAGGATACTTACACCACTCGGTGAAATTGACTTTTCAGTCACGGAAGTCCTTGAAGTTGGCCTAGAGCTTGGTTAACCTGAAGCGATTTTGGCATTACCCAAGGGCCCTGTCTGGTTATGGTCTGTTCTCTCATTTGCAGTTGCATATACAGGGATCTTGCCTACTTTCCCTGCCTAGAACTTCAAGCAAGAAAAAAAATATCCTCGCAATTTTGCCTCATAGTTAAGTGTTGGAAACTGGGCTTCAAGACAAGTTGGCTCTGAACCAAGGTTCCCTTGCCCTTACACATGTGAAACCTGTTTCTTTTGGCTAAAACCTTTTTTAAAAAAACAAAAAAAACAAAAAAAACCCTGTCTACGGCTGAGCTAAAACAATCTTGTCTTATTCCCTTCTCTTTCTACCTCCCCAGCCCTCGCCATACTCTCCTCTTCCTTCCCACTCTACTTTTTTATTATTTTTTTTTTTGAGAGAGATTTTCGCTATAGGGTGCGTGCACTCGCCAGACAGACAGAGAGAAACATAGAGACAGAAAGCGAGAAATCACCCCCCAGGGGGGATGGTCACGCCGCAATCCCTTCTCCTCCATTCTCCTCTCGGGATCTTGGGCACGCACGCACACGCGCCCGGCGTGAGTTTTAAGCCACCGGGTCGGGGACGTGAACCGCGGTCGACTACGTGGGAGTCCAGCGACATAGCCATTACGCTAACTGCTGGTTCCTATTCCCACTCTACTTTATGAAACTGCTGTGGGTCACTCTTTCTAGTCCTTTCACACACCAGGCCGCTCGGGGTTCTTCTTCCTCTGTTCCTATTTCTCTTCTTAAAGAGTGGCCTTGCAAGGCCACTCACATCCACTGTAATGGGAGACAACCTTGAATTCTGTCCATTGGACATGCTTAGGAAATTTGGCTGTTTTCACGCTTCTCTGTACGGGGGTAGCCTGGTTTCCATTGACCTTTATCATTATTTTTTAATGTCAGAGGCGGTATGAGCACACGTGTGAGAGTGAAAAACTCCCCGCAGGACCCAGCCACACCACAGTCCTTCTTTCTCCGGTTCTCATCCCATCAGGACCCTGGGCCTGTGTGCATGTGCCCAGCGTGGTTTTTGTTTGTTTGTTTGTTTGTTTTTGAGAGGTTTTTGCTATAGGTCATGTGCGCTCACCAGACAGACAGAGAAAGACAGAGAGAAAGTGAGAAATCACCCCCCAGGGGAGATGGCCATGCTGCAGTCCCTTCTCCTCCATTCTTCTCTTGGGACCTTGGGCACGTATGCACATGTGCCCAGCATGAGTTTTAGGCCACTGGGTCCGGGACGCAAACCGCAGTCGACTACATGGGAGTCCAGCGACATAGCCATTACGCTAACTGCTGGTCCCCCAGCATGTTTTTTAAGCCTCTGGGATAGGAACTTGAACTCTGATTGGTTACGTGGGATCTGGCTTCCTCTGAGCAGCACCTAACTGCTGGGTTGTTGGGAAAGTCATGATGCATTGTTGCATAGAAAAACAGAGAAAATATTGGGTCATCAGGAAAGCCAAAATACATTTCTTGCATAGAAAAATGTGTCATGACTTTCTTGACAACCTAATACTTTGCAACGGATCCAGCCCAATTCCTTTTTTGTTTTGTTTTGTTTTTTAATTTGTCGGAGCATGTGTATGCTCACTAGAGTGAGGCAGGGCGAGGGGGTGGGGGACGTGGAGAAAGCACCCCCCCATGAGAAATGGTCACATAGCCATCCTTCTCCTCTGTTCCCCCATTTTGTTAGGTCCACATGTTTTTCAAGCCGCTAGGCCTGAGCTGTGAACTGAAGTCGACCATGCGGCTATGGGCTAGTCCTTGATTACATTTTTTAATGCCCCATCTTCCAAATCAAAAGTTGGACTTCACCGGTGTTAGTTTGCATTGAAAACTGCTGAGTGAGACATACAGCTAGGACTTTCTGGTGTTGCTGAATTTGTCACTTGTGCTTGAATATGCAAAAGGAAACTGCTTAAAATATTTGCATTCCTCTTTCCTGTAGCTTTAGTTGTCTCCAGTCTTTAAGCCAAATCCTGAAGGCATGAACATTTTAAATTAATGTAGGTTGCTAAAAGACCCAGTGTGTATGATACCCATCAGCTTTATCCTATTAAAGGCTTCTGAACCACGTCTGGCCATCAGCTGTGTAAGGAGAACCTTGAAAGAAAGAAGGTGCAAAGTTACTTATTTAAAATACCTCTCTGGTGGGAGCCAGCAGGTAGCATGGTAGGTAAGGTGCTGGACTCCTGTGTGGTCAACTGTGGTTCAAGTCCTGGACCTGGTGGCTTGAAACTCATCCCGGGCATGTGTGCTTACGTGCATGTGCCCAAAATCCCAAGAGGAGAATGGAAGAGAAGGGATTGCAGTGTGGTCATCCCCCCTGGGGGGTGATTTCTCACCTTCTGTCTCTCTCTGTCTCTCTGGCGAGCCACGTGTCCTATAGAAAAAAATCTCTCTTAAAAAAATAAATAAATACCTCTCTGGTGAAGGGGGGGATGAAATTAGCATGTTCCTAGCAGCTGATAAGGGAGTTTTAGGAACTTATTTTAGAGTTCTCGGAGCACTCTAAATTGTGGTGTGCATCGAAGAACTACACATTATGCCACCCCCCCATTTACCTTTGGTGGTGTTCATGCCAAAGCAGCTGCAGAAGTAGAATGACCTCCACTGCCATCAAAGGAGGGATTCTGGAGAGTGTTTAGATGAACTTATCTTCACAGTAAAGGGGTACCTTTCAAGGACTTCATTTGCTTTTGCAGCCAGTGAGAATGCTCAGGTCCATGACTGTCAAGGTGAAGCTGGGGTCGTTCCTCCAACTGTTGATGATTAGACTAGAGTATTGAGAGAGGTGGGGGCAGCACCTTCCTCAGGGTGTGGTCACTCTGCAGTCACCTTCCCTCCAGCCTTCCAGCCCCTTGGATTTTAGGTACTTGGCGTGTGCTTGGCATGTTTTGGGCAGCCTGGGCTGAGGATTTGAACTGCCATCCCTGTGGCATCTGGCTTCTCTTGAGCAGCTCATTACCTTGGCGCCAGAAAATCAGCCTACCAGTCTTGTTGCAGTGCTTATTATTGTAGGACCTTGGGTGAGTTATTTTATTTCTCTAAGGCTCTGTTTCTTCATCTGGTGAATGGGGATGATAAATACTTCAGAGGCTAGCTGTGAGGGTTAAACAGTATAATATATGGATAGATAAAGCCCTTAGCAGAGTGCCAGACGCGTGGTAGGCCTTGTTACTGAGGGTGGAGTCAGAGAAGCTATCATGGAGGCCGTAGCTTTTGAAGTAGGAAGCGAGTTGGGCAGGGGGCAATGAGGAGAAAGGGATGAGGAAGGCAGGAGAAACTCCACATGTTTGGAGAATAGCTAAGTTTGGCTGAGACGACGGAGTATGAAGGAGTAGTACAGATAGCAAGAGCAGGGAAAAATAAGTTGTGGCTGGCTTACACTGGCATCCCGTCCTTCATGGGTGGTTTTTTTTTTTTGAGAGATTTTCACTGTAGGGCGCGTGCACTCGCCAGACAGACAGAGAGAGACATAGAGACAGAAAGCGAGAAATCACCCCCCAGGGGGGATGGTCACGCCGCAATCCCTTCTCCTCCATTCTCCTCTCGGGATCTTGGGCACGCACGCACATGCGCCCGGCATGAGTTTTAAGCCACCGGGTCTGGGACGCGAACCGCGGTCGACTACGTGGGAGTCCAGCAACATAGCCATTACGCTAACTGCTGGTTCCCCTTCATGGGTGGTTTTGACCTCATTCTGAAAGCTGATGGGTGCCACCGAAGGTTTTAGAGTAGGGGAATAATGAGTAGGCTCTGGCATTAGGAAAATTAATCTGGCAACACTCCATTGTGTCTGTAGTGGTGAGACTTATTAGGACAAGGTCCTGAGCACCTGAACTAAGCCAGTCACCTCACAGCCTCTACTGTTCTGTAATGTGGTCCCCGTTGTGGCATGGACTTTTCCTTCTGTCAGTGAACTCCCTAGCAAATCATCGTTCAAAACGATGGCTTCTACTTCTCTTCCACCCCACTCCACACCCCTCTCTGTAGAGACCTCTGACCTCTTTTCCACTCAGGCCCCTATTGACCTGTTCTCTCTCCTTCCATCTAAGCTGAGAAAGGTCTGGTATGTCATTTGTTCCTAATGAAATAAAATACAGTCAAAAGCAAATGCATTACTTCTCATCCATTTTAAGCCACTTATTTCTAATTGCAATTTAAAAAGGCTTTTCTTTTTCTTAGGATAATTTCAGACATCTAGCATATTGGAAAGAACCCTTTTAGGCCTGTTCATCTGGCCCTAAAAAATCAATCCTGTTTAGGGTCTTTTAGAGTAAGAGGGCAGGAGCAGTCTTCAATGTCTTCCGCGCAGAGAGCTGTCCTCTCCCTCGAGGAATGGAGGGACATTTCTCTGTGGAAAAGGTCTGTTATTATTGATCCCACCCCTTTTCTGTTATGTTTTGTTGTTTTATTTTGTTATTGGGGTGAGGGGCCTACAGGATTGTTTAAAGTATACAGTAATATATACTTTATGTATATATTATACAGTAATCAAATCAAGGATATGCCCATATTTATCTTCTTCAGCATTCGATATTAAATTGTGTTGTGCATTTGGTAACAATTCTTCTAGTGTTCTTTCATATGTATTAAATTGTCCATAGTTTTCACTCTGCTGTGACATAACAGCCTGTAGCCTCATCCCCTTATTTACATGCATTCTATGTCCATTGTACATGTTCTCTTGAACCCCCCCTCCCTCTCCCCCAAGCCTCTCCTGGTAGCTACCAGTAGTTTCTCTGTCCCTGTGCTTTTGAGTCCTTCAGTTTCTGCCATAGCGTGCAGACATTTGGTAATGTTAAGCAGAGCTGTATGGTATTTGTTTTTCATAGTCTGGCTTATTTCATTTAGCATATGTCTTCCAGGTCCTTCCATTTTGTGTCAGATGACAAGATGTTGTTGTGTTCATGGCTGAGTACTCCTCTTTTGTGTATATGTACCATATTTTCCCAATCCATTCATCAGTTGTTGGGCTCTTAGGTGTTGCTTCCAAGACTTAGCGGTTGGGAATAATGCCACAGCAAACACGGATGTGCAAATGTCTCTCTGACTGAGTGGTTTCCTGACTTTTGGATATTTACTCAGTAGTGGGATTGCTGGGTCATATGGTAATTCTCTTTTTAAATTTTTGAGGAATCCCATACTGTGTTCCATAGTGGCTATACCAATTTACATTTTTATCAGCAGTATCTAAAGGTTCCCCTTTCTCTGTAACCTCACCAGCACTTATTGTTCAGTTTTCTTCATTTTTACCTCTGTTTGCTCATGGTTAGAGTACAAAATTGTTCGTTTTTTTTCCAGGTGAGTTGTTTGATGTCCTTACTTATTCTGGTTGTCAATCCTTTGGTCCATAGTATGGTTTGGAAATTTTTTCTCCCGTTCTGTGAATTGTCTCTTTATTTTTTGTTTCCTTTGCTGTGCAGAAACTTTTTATCTTGATGTAAGTTTTTGGTGTTACTGATCTTGCTTTAAGGGTCTTAGTCAAGAAGTCTTTGCCTAATCCAGTATCTTGAAGTGACTGGCCAATGTTTTTCTCTAGTACTTTTATGATTTGTAGTTTTTTCTTTAAGTCTTTAATCTGTTTTGAATTAATGTTTCTAAATGGTGAGAGATGGGGGTCTAGTTTCATTTTTCTACAGATAGATATTCAGTTTCCCCAGCATATTTGTTGAAAAGACTACCTTTTCTCCACTGGATTGTCTTGTGCCTTTTGTCAAAAATCTGATCACTGGGGCCAGCCAGGTGGCATGGTGGTTAAGGTGACTGGATCTCACGTGGTTTATTGTGCAGTTCAAGTCCCACATAAAGTGGATTGAAAAACACACTGGGTATGTGTTTATGTGTGCCCAAAATCTAAGAGGAGAATGATGGGGAAGGGATTGCAGTCAATCCCCCCCCATGAGGGTGCTTTGTTCCAGTATTGAAAGAAAAAATTTCCAACTTTCCCACCACTGAGTATGATCTTAGCTGTGTGTCATCTTGTTCCTCGTGTATGTAGACATCTGCCTCTCAATGGATAAATGTGTTTGTCATGTGCCACTTAGGGCCACAGCTCTGTGTTGTGCACGTAACCTAACATTAATTTTTCCATTCCTCCTCTTAGAAGTCTATTTCTGTCATATATATATACATATATATATATATGTGTGTGTATATATGTATATATATATGTGTGTGTGTGTATATATATATATTTTTTGAGGTCTTGCCTTAGAGCATAAACACATGCTAGAGAGAAACAGAGACATGACTTAGCTATTGTGAATAATGCTACAGCAAACATGGATGTGCATGGGAAAGTGAGAAATCACCCTCCACCCCCTGGGGACTGACAATCCCTTCTCCTCCATTCTTCTCCTGGGATTATGGGCATGCACGCATATGCGCCCAGCAGAATTTTCAAGCTTCTTGGTCTGGGACTTGAACTGCAGTCAGCCATGTGGGAGTCCAGTGCTGTAACCACTACACCACCTGCTGGCCTCTGCGATTTTATTTTTTACTTAGTTTACTTTGTTTTCTGATTTCTTGGATTCCTCAGTGGTTCCTGTATTGTTTTTGTTCTCTTCAAGTTCGGAAGAGTGTAAAAACAAATGTGTCTTTAAAATTTAACTCATACTAGTCACAGCATTAGCATATTATTAACTGGTTTTGAAAATTAAGAATTTTTGTTCTAAAAGCATTTGGTTTTAGATTATGTAAGGGTTGAAAGCACTGATTTTAGGTTCTTTTGGAGGTGGATTTTATGGTGGAATTAAAGAGGCAACTAAAGAATACTCTCTTTAGTTGTTTCTAAAACAGTTTAAAAAAAAAAGAGTGGAGAATAGGGAATCAAGACAGATAGAAATATATATATTTTTTAAGTTTTTGCCCTAGGGCTCGAGCACTGGTTAGGGGGGAGAGAGAGACAGGGAAAGTGAGAAATCGCCCTTCATGGGGGATGGCCATGTCACATTCCCCATTCTCCTCTCTGGATTTTGGGCACTCTCGCACAAGTGCCTGGTGTGTTTTTCAAACTGCTGGGTTCCAGACTTAAACTGTTGGGTCAGCCATGTGGGATCCATTGCTGTAACTTCCCCACAACCTGTTGGCCCCAGAAAGATCCCATTTGCTACTAGTGCAGATGATTGGCAATAATGGCATTGCTCTGCAGCCAGAGAAGCTCCCTGACGTTTACTCTGGAGTAGACAGACTACAGACCAGTCACTGGTACAGCTCTTCCAGAACTTCCCCTTCGGGTGCAGGTTCTACCTCACGGGCTAGAGCAACTCAGAAGCATGCCCCCTGCAGATGGGGCAGTGGAGTCTCTCCAGCAGCTCCACTGGAGTGATTTCACAAGTTTTCTCAACAGATTTACTTAATTTGATCCATGCCATCAGGGTTGTGGAATTGGCTTGCCGATCTTGTTGATTCAGTGGGCAGTTAAGTCACAGTACACATTTGGTAAGTGCCACTGTGAATTAGGGCAGTTCGTGGTATCACAATATGCACTATGGTCAGGTCTTCAGTTGCCTTCTGCTGTTTGCTTTCATGTAATTGGAAATAAAAAGTATTTGGGAATGTATTACAGGCAGTTAAAGCTTTCTGTTCATTCACATGTGATTTGTTAATGATTTCCCCATTCCGCCTAGAAGAAATATCTGCAAAGTAGGTGATGGTGCAAAAATCAGCCAGCGCCAGCTTGAGGAGTTAGGAGCGTTTTCTATTTCCTGACCTTCTCACCTCTTGCTCATTTAAGAAACATGCCTGTTGCTTCCAACCCTGTGGTAGGAGCTGAAGCCACTTCCCTGGGCTTTACAGGAAGCACTGTGGAGCAAGCGCAGGGTCAGTTATCACAGGGCTGGTAGGTGGCCCCTAATGCTCTCACTTCCAGACTTGGCTTCTCTTCTCGGGGACTGTTGTCTTGTCTTTAGGGCCAAGAATAGTTGCAAGATAAGCAGCTATGTGGATTTAAGAACAGAGTGTATTTTGCACTGTCTGATGAATACTTTGTCTAAAGTTGAGATTCCACATGGTGAGCTCTGGAAAACAACTACCCATAAATTCAGAAGATAATGAAAAGATTAATTATACATTCCTTATATCGCTGAACACTCTGTGTTGACCGATACAGTTCACTGACCTGAAGACAGATCCAGAAAGCCTGGAATGTGCTGTTCATATTGTTTCTCTTCGAAAAATTTGTATTTAATCAGTGTGCAGAGTGTTCAGGGCAATATACTGTGTGTGACTTTTGTCCTTGAGGCACCCATGGGGATCTGCATGTGACACACTTTGACAAGAATGAGAACTCTGAGGAAAACAGAACTGAGAAATGATTTAATTTGCATCAGTCTAAATCATTGAGAAGTAATTTTTTCCCTGATTATTCTTAATAAGATCATCTTTTTTAACAAGTTTTTAAAAAATTTGCCAGAGGGCACGTGCTCTCAGGGGTGGAGTGGGTTGTTGGGGGCTCTAGGGAGAGAGAAAGCACCTCCCCAGGGGGATGATCATGCCACAGTCCCTTCTCCTTCATCTTTCTCACCTTGCAGGATTTGGGGTGCATGTGCACACGCCCAGCATGTTTTTCAAGCCACTTAGACTCCAATAGTGCAGCTGGCCATGTGGGGTCCCGCTGCCTTAAGCACTATGTGATTATGTAAAATTCAGTGAACCAAGATTAGCGGTGGAATTCTAACTTTTCTAAAGCAAAAAGTACTATGAAAACATATATCTTCATAGTGGACAAGACAAAAATTATGTGAAAAATCTATAAAATGTCTCTCTGTTCAGTGCCTCTAAAATCGTTTTCAGGCTTTTTTCCATCCTTATGCAAAATTATTCCATTTTTTTTGTTTTGATGATGATACATAATCTACAACTTGGTTTTTGTCACTTAGTTATTGACATTCATTAATTGAGATTTTTTTTTAATCGTGAATAAGTGTTGAATCAACAGTTTGTTTTGTTTTGCTTTAATAATGAAAGCAACACAGGACTTTCTTTAATCCCTTAGTGGTTACATCAGATTCTCTTAGGTTCGACTCTCCTGACATTCCTGGGCTCACCTTAGTCAGGTCTTCCTAACTTGTGCTGGGTATGTGACCAACCGTGCGCTGAACGGAGCCGGAGGAAATTAAACTGAGACCCAGCGCTTGCAGGAGCTGTTCTCAGTGTAGTGGTGACCAGAGGGGTACTATAAATTAGACGTTAAAGGTATCGTTAACTTATGAAGTACTAGATTCCGAGGAGCGTTGTCCTAATTGTAATTTGAGGAATATACAGACTGAGGAATCGAAAGTGCTTTGGCTGTCGCAGTTTGGGGACTCATTTCATTTCGCTGTCCTTTGGAAGTAGCTTAGTGGTCAGGTGGAGCTTCTCATACCATCCCACAATTAGACTATAGGCCTCTTCTGAGCACTAGGCCACACCTTGGCCGTATCTCATTTCTTTGAGGAAGTGAACATTTTTTCTCGCAGTACAACTGGTGAACTTGGCAGTACACGGCAGAGTAATTGGAGATTTGCCATGAGCACGTCCTCACAAGTGGCCGGAACTTGATTACTCACCTGAGTTTAGGGTCTGGGTTTGAGGTTTGTAGCTTACGTGTGATCTGTTGGCTTCTAGGAGAAAAGACGGGCACTTCAATTTAAGTTTCCTGTTCCCAAAGTGAACAGGGAGTGGGTTGGGGGTGATCGCTGTAGTTTCTCACAGTTCCATGACATAGTGATTTATGTAAATGCATCCACTTCTCTTGGACTGATCTCTCTGCTGAGAACTGAGGCCTGAGGCCAGGGAAGCGGTTAGGCTCTGGACTTGTATTCGAATTATGCTGCCCTTCCTGTTTCATGCCTCTTGCTGTCCCATGCTGATTATTTTCTGGCTGTGTTTTTTGGGGGGAAAGGTTTTTGCTATAGAGCGCGTGTGCTCGTCAGAAAGAGAGAGACAGAGAGACAGAAAGTGAGAAATCACCCCCTAGGTGGGATGGGCATGCATGCACACGTGCCCTGGCATGATTTTAAGCCGCCGGGTCCGGGACTCGAACTGTGGTCGACTACATGGGAGTCCAGCAACATAGCCATTATGCTAACTGCTGTTCCCCTGGCTCCATTTTGAATTGTATACTGAACATTGTTATTTCTGTCATGGTATTTATTTTTAAGGTGTGTGGGATTCTTTTTTACACATGTAATTTTTTCAGAGTAGTTTTAGATCTATAGAAAAATTGTTTAGAATGTGTGGAGTCCCTTTATGCCCCTCCTCTCTCATCCCAGCAGTTCCCTCTGTAATATTTTGCATGTGTGGTATTGACATCTTGAATGTGAGGGCCATCTGTTAGAATTGGTGAACCAATATAGGTATTATCGCTATTTACTGTGAACTAATGTCTGTGCAGGTTCACTCTGCAGTTCCGTGGATTTTGACATGGCTTGATGTCATATACAGCGTTACACTATCATGTAGAATAGTTCCCCTGTCCTTAAAATGCCCGGCTCTCCAACTTTGTCTCACTCCTCCCTGCCGTCTGAGTCCCTGACAGGCTCTGATCTTTTTCTGTCTCATAATTTTACTTTTACTGGAATGTCATGTCATTGGAATCATGTCACCTAGTATGTAGTCTTCTTGAGGTACCTTCTTTCACTTAGCAATACGCATTTAAAATTCCTTCCAGTCTTTTTGTGACTTTGATACCCTTATTTATTTTTTATTTCTGAATAATATTACATTGGTGGGTAGACTTGCCAGTTTGTTTATCTATTCATGTATTGAATCCTTCGTTGCTTCTAAGTTTCGGCAATTATGAGTCAAGCTGCTCAGTGAACATTGATGTGTGAATTTTGTGTCAACGTAAGTTTTCAGTTCATTCGAGTAAGGGCCTAGGAGCACCATCACTGAATCAGGCAGCAAACCTGTTCGGCTTTGCATGAAACTGCCAAACTGTCTTTCGAGGCGGATGTGTCATTTTCTATTCCACCAGCACTGGATG
>NW_006159580.1:1060064-1076139 GCF_000334495.1 Tupaia belangeri chinensis | reverse complement strand
GTCCAGCGACATAGCCATTATGCCAACTGCTGGTCCCTCTTCCGCAGTCTCTTTCTGGGATCTTGGGCACACATGCACATGTGCCTGGTGTGATCTTCATGCCATTGGGTCTGGGACTCAAACCACACAACCTGCCACATGGGATCCAGTGCCTTAACCTCCACCCCACCTGCTGGTATCTTCCTGAGAATTTTTTTCATAAATGAATTTTTGGGTTGTGTCAGATGCTTTTTCTCCAAATACTGATCTGATCATATGATTTTTGTTCCTTTGTGTATTGACATGGTGGGTTACATTAATTTATTTTTTAATTTTAAACCAGTCTTGCATACCTAGAATAAATCCTACATACTCGAGGTATATAATTCCTTTTGTACATTATTGTACTTGCTAGTCTTTTTAAATTTTTATTATTTTCTTTCTTTTTTCTAGAGGTTTTTGCTATAGGGCGTGTGTGCTTGCCAGAAAGGCAGAGAGAGAGAGAGAAATCACCCCCCAGGGGGGATGGCCACACCACAATCCTTTCTCCTCCATTCTCCTCTTGGGATCCTGGGCACGCACGCACACACGCCCGGTGTGAGTTTAAGCTACCAGGTCCAGGACTCAAACCATGGTCTATTACATGGGAGTCCAGCTACATAGCCATTACACTAACTGCTGGTCCCATTGTTTTCTTATATGAAAGAGAATAGAACAAGAGACAGGCGTTTGGTTGACAGGATCTCACCACTGCAGTCAGTCCTCTGTCCCAGCTTCCCAGTCAGCCAGCACACAAGTGCACACCACCTCACCACCTGCCCAGTTGATCCCGGATCCAGACCCATATCTCCCACCTTCCAGCCTTGAACTGGTGCTCTCCTTGTCCACCGTTACTGTGCTTGAATTGCTCATTTTTTGTTGAGGATCTTTATATTTGTGTCATAAGAGATATTAGTCTATCATTTTCTTGTAATGTCTATGTCTGGTTTTGGTATTAGAGTAATGCTGTGTGCCCAAGATCCTGAGAGGAGAATGGAGGAGAAGGGATTGCGGTGTGGCCATCCCCCCTGGGGGGTGATTTCTCGCTTTCTGTCTCTCTGTCTCTCTGTCTCTCTTGCGAGCGCACGCGCCCTATAGCAAAAACCTCTCCAAAAAAAAAAAGTCCGGTTAATATAAGGTGTCTAGTGTGATACCTTATACACGGTGACTCTGTTGCAGCTATCGTGCTTCTAAGTACAATATCCGCTAGACTCATTAAAGAATTTCTGGCTTTCTTCACATGCTAGGCCATTAGCAGATGATACACTTCCCTGGCGTTCTTTGATATATGACTGTATTTCTTCCCATACAGTTTTGGTCGTACATAGCTGCCTCCTCGCTTGTAAATGTAAAGTCTGTGAAGCACAGTGCTGTGGGAAAGCCCTCTAGTTGGGGAACTGTTTCCTTTAGAACCCTCATGGTCTGGTCTCTTCCTCCTCAGTGGGGAGGTGTTGGTGCAGCCTGCCATTGGTTTTCAGCCAGGTGTTTGCCCAGGCTCTTAGTCATCCAGAGTGAGTGCTTGTTTTTGGAAAGACTCCAAGGACAGGGTACTGGTTGCCTTTTCAGCAAGCTAGAAAAAGAATTTGGCAAATCAAGCAGATTTGGGAGGTTGATTAAATACAGATCTCAGTAGAGTTCCTGAGACAGGCTCTGAGATTAAACTCAATTTAAACATGTTACAAATAGAGACGAAGAAAGTGAGAAAAACCTGGTCTTGGTTAAAGTCAGTTGGTTTGTTTTTTTTTTAATTTTCCAAAATAATGTGCCTTTTTCAGCTATTTTCACTACCAGAAGTTGCAGCTAAGTGTCCGCAGTGCTCACTAAATTACGGAGAAATAACAGAAAAAAAATAGTTTAAATAAAAGCTTAAGGCTGCAGAATATGATCTATATAACTTGTAGATCATTTATTTTCAGAAATAATGACTATAATTTCTTAAAGAACTGAATGTGACTTTCAGAAGGAAATGATCTGCTCATGGAAGTCACCTTGGCTGCACGGAAGTGAAGCAGAGAGGACGTTACTAGTAAAAGGATTCTGAGAGGTGGTTCTTCTTTATATGGTGGCACTCGAGTAGCCGGGCCCTTTCTTGCAGTGCATCAGCCCCTCGGATTGCCCTGGCCCCTCTGCAAACACAGTAGCCTTCACCTTACCCCCATTCCTTTCCTCTGACCTCACAGTATCAAAGCATTCCTTACACCCAAATGTATAGACTTACCCAGTGAGAAAATGATTTTGAGCCTTCACAGTTGGGTTTTCCGCTGTTTGCTGGAGTGAATGTTTAAGGCTCTTGGTCGATTACTTCATCAGAAGAAGTAAGGGGAGAAGGGCAGAGGGGCTAATCAGAGGAGGAGCACCTGGGAGGAATTTCATCTGGGAAGGTAAAGAGGATTTCTCCCTGGGAGGTAGGAGGCCTTTGTACCTCACTCTGCCTCCGTTTCCTCCTCAGCGTAAAGTAGATGTTCGAAGATGGTTTTAGGTAATGAGGATAGAGAGACGAACAAGACAAGGCCCTTGCCCTTGAGAAGCTTGTCTGATGAAGGCACCAGGGAGGAGAAAGCACCCTCCAGTGGGGCGTGGCCATGCCTCAGTCCCCTCCCCTCTTCTTCTCCATCCCGTCAGGAGTTTGGACACACATGCTCACGTGCCTGGTGTGTTTTTCGAGCCATTGGGGCCAGGACTTGAACTGTGGGAACCAGCTCCCTTAACCGCTAGGTCATGGAGCTGGCTCGGATTTTAAAGTTTTTTTTAAGTAGAGGTTTATAAACAAGAGTTGTGGGCATAATTAATTCAGCCTGGAACATGTGGCGGCATTTCAGTTGGGCATTAAAGGATGCTTGAGATTCAGAGATTAAGATGGGGTAAAACAAAATAGCACGTACGGAGACACAGACGGTGCGCATGGACACCAGGGGAGGTGCTGGCGTGTGGAGGGCAGCGGGGCCAGAGAGCTCACGGGGTACACGGGTGGGGAGGGCCGCGTCACGTGTCAGACCGAGTGCATCCTGTGGATAGCAGAGAGCCATCTAGAGCTTTTAAGTGGGAGAAAACCTCACACAATAATTTAAAAAATGAATAGTGACAGCAGTACACACACACACACACACACACACACACACACGTACATATGTCAGTGCTGAAAAAGTCAAGATCATTTTGGAGGCTAGTTCAAGAGTAAGACAGTGATTTCTGGAAATGGGAGGCAGGTTTATGAGCTGTTTCAGGACATAAAATATCTGGGATGTGGTAACCCCTAGGTGACCCATTCACTTCCCCAGCCCTGAACCATCACTTGAACTAGCGGCACGTACAGTTACGTCCATGCCCACAGTCTCCTTCAATCCGCTGGCCTTTGAAATCGCCTACCAATAGGGCCTCCTTGGGGTGGGTACTGAAGTCACTTGGGCAAGCTTGTTCTCACTCCCTGTAACTAAAGAGCTCTATCCAGAAGCAGAGGAGAATAACTGGTCTCCATCCTCCAAAAGCTGGGAGAAAAAAAAAAATAGAAGATCACAGAAGACTTGTTAAAAAGGAAACAAAACTCAGAAACAAGTTTTCTCCAGAACCCCCCCCCCTTTTTTTTTTGGAAAGAGATTTTTGCTATAGGGTATGTGCGCTTGCTGGAGAGACAGAGACAGAAAGTGAGAAATCACCCTCCAGGGAGGATGGCCACACTGCAGTACCTTCTGCTCCATTCTCCTCTCGGAATTTTTGGATACGCAGGCATAGGCGCCTGGCCTGAGTTTTAAACCACCACATCCAGAACTCGAACCGTAGTCAACTACGTGGGAGTCCAGCGACGTAATCATTACGCTTTCTGCTGGTCCCACAGAACCCCTTTTATAAGAACTCTTCTAAGAATCTCGTAACTGCAAGCTTGGATCTCTCTAGAATAGACTGATCTTATCGTTAAAAAAAAAAAAAATTTGTATGGGGCCGGACGGTGATGCAGTGGTAAAACTGTGAGGCTGGCCCACATGGGAAGGTTCCGGGTTCCTTTCTGAGACCTTCCTGATTGCACTGGACACATGACCTTGATTCAGGGCTTTTGCTGAGGCTGGGGATGGATTCCTACGTTAAGAGCTCATTGAGGGACCAACGATGATGGCATTATGGCCTCATTGGACGGCATAATGGTTATGTTGCTGGACTCCCAGACAGTCAACTGTGGTTCAAGTCCCAAACCTGGTGACTTAAAACTCACGCCAGGTGCGTGTGCATGTGTGCCCAAGATCCTGAGAGGAGGATAGAGGAAAAGGGATTATGGCCTGGTCATCCCTCCTGGGGGGTGATTTCTCACTTTCTATTTCCCTGTCTCTCTGGTACATGAACACGTGCCCGATAAGAAAAATCTCTCTTTAAAAAAAAAAATCTTGTTGAAGATGCTGTCTATCTCTCTCTTAGTCATGGGGAAAAAATCTTTTAAAAAGTGTACATGTATGTTTTTAAAGAAAAAAAATAGTTCTGACCTTCTTCAGATGATAAAGACTTCATTCTAGACCACTGCAACAGGACAGTATGGCAGTACAGGAGAGGGCAGACTTAACTCTAAATACAAGGACGAGTGGGGATTGATCGCCAAGGGGCAGCGCGAAGGGGCCAGTGAGTAGAAATTTTCTTAAAGGAAACATCAAGGGTAGGGGTATTTTTACTAAGCTCACTTAGCAAGATTCCTGAAAGCAGGCCTAAGACTTACAAGGTGGGGGTTGAGGAACTTGGTCAGAAATCAAGGGTAGAACTCTAGACAGGATTCTTGCTGAAACTGGGCTGGGCAGGCCAGGGACAGAAATGAGAACTGTGTGGGGCAAAGGTTGGAAAGCATGCTCGGAGGAGCCTCAGTGAAGTTCTGTGAGCAAGCACACGTGTCATCCCTAAAACTAATCAGTCTTAACAGTTTGGTGTCTTGCCTTCTATGTTTGGTATAAGCTTAGAAAAATACTCTGTTCTTACAGAATGAGATCATGCTTGACGCACTGTTAATGCAGGTGCACTTTCTGCTTCGTACATCTAGATGTTTTCCCACGTCAGCACACATACTAGTCTGGTTTTTATTTCAGTGTTTTGCTATAGGGCACGTGTGCTCGCTGGAGAGACAGAGAACGTGTGAGAAAACGCCCCCTTGGTGGGATGGTCGCACTGCAGTCCCTTCTCTTCCATTCTCCTCTTGGAATCTGGGGCATGTGCACACCGCACCCTTCGTGTTTTTCAAGCACCATATCCAAGTCTCCAACAGCGCAGTCGCCGTGATCCAGCACCTTAACCACTGCGCCACCTGCTGGCCCTGAGTTCATTTTTTAAAGTATTTTTTTCATTTAACTTTATTATTATTATTTTAATTTAACTAGAGAGAATTTAAGTAGAGAGAGACAGAGAGAGAGATGGCAAGTGAGAAAGCAAGTGGCTAGGCCCACGACTCAAACCCCCTCTGGTCTCATTCTTTAGAATTCCTTGCTTTACTTTAGATATTGCTGTTTATAATATTTTTCACATTTTATCATCTGTTCCATAAAACCATCCTCCGAGGGTGGAGATAGTGCAGGTAATAGCTCCATTTTACATGAAGGTTAGATGATGTACTAGAGATTTTGCAGCTCATATGTGTCAAGTCCAGGATTTGCACATGGGTCAGTTGTTATGTGTAAAAACATATTTTAAACAAATTTAAAAATATTGCCTGAGGATATATACACTCTCTAGGTAGAGAGAGAAAGCACCTCTCAATGGGGCATTGTCACAGTGCAATTCTTTTTTCTCCATTTCTCCACAGCAGGATTTTGGGTGTGTACACACACACACACACACACGCACGCACGCACGCACACACACACGAGCATGGTGTGTTTTTCAAGTTATTGGGCTGGGATTTAAACCGTGTTTGGCCATGCGGGATCTAGCTTCGTAAGTACAGTACCTTACCTATAGGGTTGGCCCCCCAAAATCTTTTTTTAGATCTTTGCTATTCAGCTTCCATGTTAGCTATATTCAGAATACTATTTTTTGGGTCTATGATTCTTTGGGATATTTAGGAAATACAGATTCTGGTAATAAATTTTATTGGAGGTGTTTATCCCTCTTGCATGTATTACTATTTTCTGTATTGAAAATTGTCATTTTCATTTCTTCAAAACCAGAAAATCATCCTAAGTACTTGAGAATGAAATGGATTCAGTCAGTTTCACTGTAATGTGATGCTTTTGATAGTTACCTTAAGTAATCAAGTTTGTCAGCTAATTGAACTTCGGGAAATGTTAATGGAAGGCTTTCAGTTAACTACCTCTGCTCCTTCCCCTGGGGGCCCATTTCCTACTTAGAACATCCCGCCTCTTCCTCAGCACTGTTACTGGTCTCCTAGGACCGGGAGAGACCGGAGAGACCAGAGACCGGGCAGAGCAAGGCAGGCCCAGTGAGGAGTGGGGACTGGGAGGCAGGGCAGAGCCAGAGAACAGGAGCCCTGGGGAATTCGTCTGTTCAGGCATGAGAAGAACAGCAAGGGGGAGATCCCTTTTTCAAGAAGCTGTGTGGTGCCGTGGTTATGATTTTAGTTAAACCCTTTGTCACCTGTGCAGCTCTGTGACCCCGGGTGAGCTGCTCACCTTCATGTCAGTTTCCTAGGGTTCTTGTAAGGGGTTCTTCTGAGAAGTAAATAGTGGGTTGTTTAAACCACTTGAAGTGTACTTGGCTCAAAGGAAATATTTAATAAATATTAGCTGTTACTTCTAGGCTTGTTAGACACCAAAATTCCAAGAAAGAGCTGTTGAAGTCTGGATGGAATAAAGTGACCGTATTTTTCAGGCCAGGTGGCTGTTAGTAATTGTGCCAGGGCGACAGGTAAAGCCAGGTTTATGGTTTCCCCAAGGTGGAGGCGTACCCGTGTGGCTGATGGAGGCATCTCCTACCTCGGCCCGTGTAAGCCTCTGGACGCTCAGAAGCCAGGGAGCAATTCTTAAACATTCTCCTACGAACAGACAGCTCTGCACTCATATACTCACTCACTCATTGAATCGTAAATTTTACTTCTTCTTTCCAGGAAGCATGTCTTACAGTGATAGGAATCTGCACATATGTGGGGGCAGGGCTTCAGAAAGTTCATGGGAAATGCATGACGTATAAAATCTACTCATAGATGTCAATGTGTTTTTTTGTACAACAAACAAACCCTGGTATTATAGTTCCATTTTCCTATGACCTGTTTGAAGCATTTAACACAGCTGTACAGCACTGTTAAGTTAATGAGAGAGAGGGAGAGATCGATATTTGGCAGGGTCTTGCGGCGTTGTACTCGGCCTATCTAGGTTGGCCTGAGAACCAGATCAGACCTCCCATCTGGCTTCAGCTACTTTTTTTTTTTTAAGAGAGTTTTTTGGTTTTTTTTGTTGTTTTTTTTTCTTTTCTTTTCTTTTCTTTTTTTTTTTTTTGCTAAAGGGTTTGTTCTTTTGCCAGGAAGACAAAGAGACAGAGAGACAGAAAGCGAGAAATCATCCCCCAGGGGTGTGGTCATGTCGCAGTCTGTTCTCTTCCATTCTTCTCCTGGGATTTTGGGCATTCATGCACATGTGCCCAGCGTGAGATTTAAGCCACTAGGTCTGAGATTCGAACCACCATCGACTACGTACGCGGGAGTCCAGTAACATAGCCATTGCACCACCTGCTGGTGCCCTTCATGTGGCCTCAGCTACTGAAGAGCAGTGACTTAGCAGTGTGCATCTGAGGCCTATGCAGTGTTCCTTAGTGAAGAAATAAATTAGAAGAGACTATTTTGGTTCTTACAAGTAGTTTCTGTCATCTAAATAAATAGTTTTGCCGTGCAGTGTGCATCTGAGGCCTATGCAGTGTTACTTAGCGAAGAAATAAATTAGAAGAGACTATTTTGGTTCCTAAAAGTAGTTTGTCATCTAAATAAATAATTTTGCCGTAGTTATTTAAGTCGCTGGGCTTTCTCATCCCTTTAGGTGTAGATTTCCCCCTCCCGTCATCGTGCTCGGAATGTGACAGGTGCAGTGCTAACTGGCACTGAGGACACAGTGGTAAGCAAGACGTGTTTGAGTTTGCCCCTGTGCTGCTCGTGCCCTAGTGAGAGAGAGAACCGTACAGCGACCCACAGAGAGCTTGAGGCTGGAGTAAATAGTGAGGGAGGCGAAGTGTAAGAGGCTCCGAAGAGCCCTGGCTGGCCAAAGAGCCCTGGCTGGCCAGGAAGGGATGGCAGGCAGAGAGCCCCCTGAGGGGAGAGCTCTGCTCTACACGGAAGAGGAGGGATGGGAGGCTAGGCAAGGAGAGCGCGGTCTTCTAGGAGAGAAGGGTCTCTTGGAGGAGCACAGAAAATCAGGAAGTGTCTGGTTTTTAAAATCCGCCATGGCCACCGCTGCCAGCGCCCTGCCAGCGACCTTGCATCCCTTTGTCTTGCTGATGGGATGGCGTTTGTCCAGGCTGTGTCCCTTCGCGTTCACAGGCACTTTCGCAGGGTGATGTTTTGTTCCCCTCTCTCTGAGAGCCTCTGGGACAGCCACTTGATCTTATTTCTTATAGGGTACCTTAGGCAGCACGGTGGCCTTTCCCCGTCCTTTTCCTCTCAGGGCTGAGCACGGTGTGCTTGTTGGGCAGGTGGCCGCGCCGGGCATGGCCCCTGCTCTGGTGGATCAGTGAGACGACCGGCTTGCCCAGCAGCAGATGGGTGAGCGCCTCACATTGCAGGCAGTGTTGAACTCCGGAGGGCTCTTCCTGCAGCGCAGCGTCTCCCTGTCCTTCCGCAGCTGTGGAACAGAAGTAGTGAACGTGCAAGTGTTACGCTATTGCTAAGGTAAATTGAATCAAATAAGTGGTAGTAGCGCCACCATCAGGGACATACAGCTTGTGAACATGTGATTGTGAAAACGCTGGCAGGACAGCTTCACTCTGCACATCTCCCTGTGCCGTTCGTGTTCCGTCTCCTGTTCCAGGCATGGGGAGGGAAGCAGCTCCCCGCCTAACGGAGCAGCACCCTAAAATAGCAATCCCTAGAGCAAACGTGCAGGGAGGTTTCAGACAGTGCCTGCTCTTAAGGAACATGCTGATTTCTGCGTGGGTGGTGTGTGGCCACACACAGCGCTGCCTAGAAGCAGGGGGAACTGAAGAACGGGAAGGGCAGCCCTGGTCTAACCAACGGCCTGTCCTAGAGGTAACATCCTGGGCAGGAGAGAGTGGGGAGCTCCATGCTGGCTGTGGGACAGGAGACCCTCTTCCAGTCCACTGAATCGTGTCCCATGTGCAGTTAGAATAGCATGCATCGCCTTTTCCGTGTCTCTTCAGGAGGGAATATACCCTTTGAAGTCACTGCTTTTCATCCGTTGCTTGGTCACAAAAACCTGGGGTCCCCAGGACTATCCGTTTCCTTGATGGCGAGGGCTCGTCTGTCATCAGAACCCGTCCTGCACCCCTCTTTTCAGAAAGCCTTCGATGTGTACCCGACTCCTGTAGGAAAGCGGCTATCAGTGTTTTTCCTGCACCCCTCTTTTCAGAAAGCCTTCGATGCGTACCTGACTCCTCTAGGAAAGCGGCTATCAGTGTTTTCAGTTCTTGGCACTTTCTTCTGGTGCTCCTCCATATTTCTGATCAGTGTGCTTGTGCTGCTATTTCTTTTTCTAAAATGTTAACATTTCTTTTACTTTTTTTTTTTTTTTTTTTTGCTATAGCATGCATTTGCTTACCAGAGAGAAAGTGAGAAGTCACCCCCTGACCTGCCACCCCAGGGGGATGGCTACTTTGCAATCCTTTCTCTGTTCACTCAGAATTTGGGGACATACATGCACATGTGCCTGGCGTGTTCTTCAACCTACCAGGCCTGGGACTTGAGCTGCACAAGTTGATCATGTGGGATCCAACATTTTAACCACCTTACTACCACCTGGCCTGCTGCTATTTATTTTTAAATTTTAGACATCCTCTAGAGTCTCTGTTATAGAAGAGACTTTAATTTGCTTTCTTTTCTTCTTTTTTTTTTCTTTAAATTAGAGAAAGATGGAGTAGGATAGTGGGGGTGAAAAAAAAAAAAATCATCCCTCAGGGTGTTTTTCAAGCTGTAGGGTCGAGACCTCAGAACTGCAGTCAGTCCTGTGAGATCCCGCACCCTAACCACCACGCCACCTGCTGGCCTGACTTTAACTTTCTTACACTCAGTTTACTGAGAATATGAGGGGACTTTAGAAAATTCATGGAAAAAATGGAATTAAAATGTGTTTATTTTGGTGCAAAAAGTTTCAAAATCTACATATAGTTTTTTCATAATAGTAATTTTCTATGAACTTTTTGAAGACTTCTTGAATATTTCAGCTTTTAATTCTATCAGTATTTAATGCTTATGTTTGTGTTATTCTAGCCATTAGTGTTATTTTTTCTTTGTACATTTCATTAGTTGTCTTTCTTAATCATTTTGAGGTTTTTTTTTTTTATGTCTAGCTCAGTCCTTTTTTTTTGTTTGTTTTTGTTTTTGTCTTTTGTGGTAGGGCCTATGTGTTTGCTGGATAGAGAAAAAAGACAGAGAGAGAGAGACATACCACCCCCATAGTGTGTGATGGCCATGCTGCAATCCCTTTTCCTCTATTCTCCTTTTGAGATTTGGGGCGCACACACACACACACACACACACACACGCACACACACCCAGCGTGATTTTCAAGCCACAGGGTCTGGGACGTGAATCGTGTTCGGCCGTGCAGGAGAGTCGAGTGTTTTAGCCACCACGCCACCTGCTGGCCTGCCCACTCACTCTTACTTCCCACAACACAACTGTGAGTTTTAAATTCCTCAGTAGTCCTCCACCGCAGGGGCAGATACACCACCCAGTGTTGTCAGACCCTCCAAGGACCCCCTCCCTGCTCCAGTGTGGTCTGCTGTCACTCTCAAGACCTCCTCACCCTGTGTCCTGGACGCTGGGCTTCCTCTTTCTTGGTTAGTTTGTTGGCATGGCGGAGCACATCCTCTTCCCTACTTCCTGATCAAAGTGTGTGGGAGGTAAAAGTTGAGACCTTGCACATCTAAAAATACCTTTTTTCTCCTTTTATATTTGGCTGTTAATTAGTCTCCTATAGAATTCTAGATTAAAAATCATTTCACAGAATTTGGAAGCAATTGCTCCCTTGTTACGGCTCCCAGAGATGCTGTTGAAAATTCTGATGCCACTGAATTCTTTGTATGTGAGCTGTTTTTTCTTCTGGAGCTATGTTCTCTTTACCCCGTGTATTCTGAAATTTCACAGTGTGCCTTGAGGTGGGAGGGCTTGTTTAAAAGTATTCCTTGTGAACGTAAGGTGGACTCTCAACTAGAAGTTCAGGAAAATTTCTTTGGCAATTTTCTCCTCTCCTTTTATCTTTTCTCTGGAATTCTTGGCCCTCTAATTTTCTCAACTTCCCTATTTTCCATCTTTGTCGCTGGTCCTGCTTTCTGAGAGATTTATTCAATTTTATCTTGTGGCTCTTTATTTATATTTTTATTTTTACTAAATAAAAAGTTCCAAGAACTTTTCACTAATTATTTCTGTTTGTTTTTTAATCCATTCTTGATAAATAAGAGGTTTTGTTTTATTTTTAATTCGATGCAGGGCACACGCTCTTGCCAGGAAAAAGGGGGGTAAGTGCATTACCTGGGGGGGATGGCCACAACTCAGTCAGTCCCTTTTACAGTCTCCCCTCGGGACTTTGGGCATACACACACATGTGCCTGGTGTTTTTCAAGCCGCTGGATCTAAGGCTTGAAATGCACCTGTCTGGCCCACCTAAATGCCACCACACCACCTACCTCATCCCTCATAATGGGATTTGTTTTTGTCGTTTTGATGGAATCTTTTTAATGCACACGCATGAAAGAGCGAGAAGCACCCATGTAGAACATCACCATGCCACAGTCTCCCAACCCTCCAGCTCTGCAGGATGCGGGGCGCCCACACGTGCCCAGCATGTGTTCAGGCCGCCCTGGGGGTATGAGCCCACAGCCAGCTGTGCAGTTCCCTTTTTGCACATGTGGCCGGGCAGTGGCAGGTTTGTACTTTGAAGCCTTTATTTGGTACTTCGTTTCTTTGGACTGTTTTTCCCCTTCTCTTCTGTGCTCTGTCCTTTTGTGTTGAAAGCTTTCCTCGGAGTCCAGTAGTTGGCATAATGACTGTGTCGCTGGACTGCGGTTCGAGTCCTGGGCCCAGCAGCTTAAACTCACGCCGGGCGCGTGTGCGTGCGTGCCCAAGATCCCGAGAGGAGAATGGAGGAGAAGGGATTGTGGCATGGCCATCCCCCCCTGGGGGATGATTTCTCGCTTTCTGTCTCTCTGTCTCTCTCTGTCTGATGAGCGCATGCGCCCTATAGCAAAAACCTCTCCAAAAAAAAATAAAAAAAGAGAGAGAGAGAAAGCTTTCCTCAAATATCTGGTGATCTTTAGCTGTTATTTGTATGTAAGCACAAGACATTAAAAGGCTGATGGATGTTTTGTGTGGGGTTGGGACAGTTTGTTAAGGATGGACTTTACCTCATTTTATTGGAGAACCCTCAGAAGTCAGCATCGGTTACCTTTTCTGTGGAGTCATTGGTTTCTCCAGGAAAGCACCTTTCAGCTTCCCCTTTGGGGCTTGGGGCCAGTGGGGTTGCCAGCACTCCGGAAGCCCAGTGGGCCGTAGGGCTGGGATGTCGTCCTTCAGGATGAGGACTCATTCAGGGCCTCTGTTTTCAGTGTGGTGCCTCTCCCTGCCTCTGCGCCTCGTAACGACCGGTCTAGAGTCCGGCTAGTTCTTTTCAGAATAAACCCTCCTTGTCCTGGGCGGAGTGATGGCCTCCCGGCTGCCCTGGGTGTAACTGCAGACCTGTTGCTCTGACACCTCTTTAAAGCTTTACTTTAAGCCTTGCTTTTCAACCCCCCCCCCATCCCTGGCCTCCTCACCACCTGGTGCCAGGGGTGCGTGTGTGAACTGGCATCCCCTCACTGTTTGTGGGGATTCACTTCTCAGCTCTGCTGTCTACCTTTCATCTTCCAAAAAGATTGGCATTTATGTTAAGTGTTCTCTTCTCTATTCTGTTCCATTCTGCCTCCCCCCTCCCTTCGGTTTTACTTTGATTTTAATGGGTTTTAGGAAGGAACAGAAATAAAAGAACATGTTCCGTCTTCCCCAGTTAACCGGATTCCCCCAACACTGTTGTGGGTGTTTGTGTCTGTTTCCAGGCCGAACACTGCCTTTCTCCAAGGGTTGCACACTTTCTCAAGGGTGGGGAAGGTTTCATGGGCTCCTTTTATCTCTCCCTTTACCCTCGGGCGTTAAGAATGTAGACCATGGGGCCAGCAGAGGCGTAGTGGTTATGTTGCTGGATTCCCACATGGCTGACTGCAGTTCGAGTCCTGGACCCACTGGCTTCAAAATAATGCCGGGTGCATGCACCTGCATGCCCACGATCCTGGGAGAGAAGGGCATGGCCACGGAGGGATAGTTTCTCATTTTCTCTCCTCTGTCTCTGTCTCTCTCACTCTCCGCCCAGCAAGCTCCGGCACCCAAAGGCAAAAACCTCTTTTAAAAATGTATACTGCGTTTTAGTAGTGTGTGTCAAATTCATGTGAGTTAGGTGAAGTCTAGATTAGACTGACTTTGGACAATGTTTCATCGTGTTGGCCAACTGCCAGCGTTTCCTGAGGTTCAGAGATAAACCCCACTTCACAAGGACAACCACAAGAGGCAAACAGCGAAGCCTTTGCCAGGAAAAGGCTGACGAGACCAACTCCTGTTTACATCTTGTGATTTAATGAAGAATTGGTGGAGAGCTGCCCAGGACCCGCATTACCTCTCAAGTTCATTGCTCCCTCTTTACAGGCTCTGTGAGTGGAGGCCTGACCTGACCTGGTGCTCCGAGATGTTTTGACCTCCTGGGAACTAATGAGGAGGAGACTCACAGAGTTGCAAGTTGTTTTCTCTCAGCATTCAAGGTCAAGAGCCTGGAGAAAGGAAAGTGGAGTAGGAGTCACACGCGGGATTTGTTTCGGTTCTCACTCAATTAGCTGCGTGACTATCAGCAAGTCATTTGAACATTAGGGCTCTTACCTGTAAACATGGAGATGACAGCATCTACTTTTCTGCTCCATAATATGGTTGTAAGAGCAAATAGGATAACATGCATGCAAATATATGCACGGCACATTTGAACATCGTCATTTTAAGCCACTGGGTCGCTGGAAATGTCATGACGCATTTTTGCATAGAAAAACATAGAACGGTGCGTCATGACGTTTCTGACAACCCAGTATTTAGCTTATCACCGTGGCGTCCAGACCTCGTATCCATCTACTTACCAGACGGGCATCTACCTACACGTGGGAATCAGAGCTCACTTCAGCCTCAACAGATCCAGGAGAAAAACCCCTCGTCCTTTTCTTCACTGCTCCCCTACCTCAGGCTACGACAGTCACAAAACAAAGCAGACTTCCCCCTGAGTTGAGTCTCCTGTCCACTGAACTGCCTGGTCACAGTGCCCGCTGTCCTATTGAGTCACTAGGCCCTCTCTTTTCTGTTGAAGCCGTCCCTTTTTCTCTGTCCTCCCGATCCCTGCCTCCCGTTAGGTCCTCACGGCATGCCTGAATTGCTGCTTTCCAGCGGGGCTTCTAGGGCCTAGTCACACATTTCTCTTCGGTCATCTACACAACTGCTCGGCCTAATGATTTTTTAAAGACTTATTTATTTAATATTATTTATTCATTCATTTATTTTCATTTGACCAGAGAGAGACACAGAGAGAAAAAGAGAGGGAAAGTGAGAAAGCAAGCCACCAGGTCCAGGACTCGAACCGTGGTTGGCCATGTGGAAGTGTCCTGTGCCTTAACCACCACTCCACCTGCTGGTCCCCAGCCTAATGATTTTTAAAATTCTGGTATGTGTCAGGCCATCCCAGCAGTGTGGTGAATAACAAATCGACCATCTGAGCGCTGGTTCACGGCCGTCAGCAGGTTTTCTGAAACATACACCTGGTCGCTTCCTGCTCAGGACTTCTCAGTAGCGTGTAGGACCGTTTGTGACCTGGCTTGCTGTCTTCTCCAGCCTTACACCGTCATTTTCTCCTTGCATGCTCCAGCCGGTCACTCACAGTTGCCTGCATGGTGGAGGCTGCTCAGAGGGCCTTGAGCTTGCCGTTGCCCCTTTGTTTCCTCCTCCTGGTTGACTCCTAAGCTTTAAGGCTTAGCCCACTATCTTTTCTTCTGTAAAGTCTCCCCACCCCATTTCCCCACGTGCTACTCTGAATACTTCCTTCCCAGAGTGCTGCACACTGTACAGGGTCGTCCTCTGTTTACTTGCCTGACTTCCCCAGGCAGCTCGAGGTGGGGCCCTCTGTCACCCTGTCATAAACCTTTTTTGAATTGAACCGGATTGGACTCTTCTGGCCTGCTGGGATGCCTCTGCTTGTCTGCGTAAGAGAAGTAGTAAAGGAGCCGGGCAGCCACGTGAGCCGTGTTCCCGCCAGCTGAGAGCCGCTTCAGGGTGTCATTCAGTCCAGCAGCCTGATCCCACACTGTAGTCACTGGTCGAAGTGGCTGGACACTTTGACTCCAACCAGTGGTCCTCCTGTCTGTGTTTAATGTACGGGCATCCCAAATGCACTGTTCTTGTAGGTCTTCTGAAGAGAGTGTTGCCTTTGTTTGTTCTTTGAAGAGGTTTTTGCTTTAGGGTGCGTGTGCTCACCAGAGAGAGAGAGACAGATAGTGAGAGGGAGAGGGAGAGGGAGAGGGAGAAATCACCCCCTGAGGGGATGGCCACACCACAATCCATTTTCCTCCCAGGATCTTGGGCACACACACATACGAGCCTGGCATGATTTTGAAGCCACCAGGCCCGGGACTTAAACCACAGTCGGCCATGTGGGAGTCCAGCAGCATAACCGCTACACCATTGCTGGTCCCGAGTATTGTCTTCTTTTTTTAGAGAGAGTTTTTTTGCTATAGGGCATATGAGCTCACTGGAAAAACAGAGACAGACAGAGACAGAAAGTGAGAAATTACTCCTCAGGAGGGATGGCCACACTGTTATCCCTTCTCCACCATTCTTTCTTGAGATCTTGGACACGGACGCACA
>NW_006159580.1:1054215-1059331 GCF_000334495.1 Tupaia belangeri chinensis | reverse complement strand
GAGAGGGAGAGGGAGAGGGAGAGGGAGAGGGAGAAATCACCCCCTGAGGGGATGGCCACACCACAATCCATTTTCCTCCCAGGATCTTGGGCACACACGCATACGAGCCTGGCATGATTTTGAAGCCACCAGGCCCGGGACTTAAACCACAGTCGGCCATGTGGGAGTCCAGCAGCATAACCGCTACACCATTGCTGGTCCCGAGTATTGTCTTCTTTTTTTAGAGAGAGTTTTTTTGCTATAGGGCATATGAGCTCACTGGAAAAACAGAGACAGACAGAGACAGAAAGTGAGAAATTACTCCTCAGGAGGGATGGCCACACTGTTATCCCTTCTCCACCATTCTTTCTTGAGATCTTGGACACGGACGCACATGTGCTTGGCATGAGTTTAAGCCACGGGGTCCAGGACTCAAACCGTTGTCGACTGTGTGGGAGTCCAGCAACATAACCATTCCACTACCTGCCAGTACCAAGTGTTGCCGTTTTCAATGGAAACAGATGTGGTAGTTCCGTTAAACTGTGTAGAGTCCATGCGACGCTGGAGTAGGGTTGTTTCAGGGTCAGCAAGAATCTCACGTGGGAAGAAGGAATTACCAAGTCGGTAAAAACTGTTAGAAGTTGCAAGCTGGCAGCCCTGGGCCAGTCCCTTGCATCGCGCTGTGTTCTTGGAAACATGAGGAATCCCCACTAAAGGGCTTATACTATGTGTAAAGAAGTCACTGTGGTCCAAGGTCAGACGTGGTGAATGTGGCGAAGGTTCAGGAGCTCCTCGGAAAAGCCTATGGATCAACACCGGTCAGAGCTGTCAGGAAGGGCGTGGCAGATCAGGGGCTTTCGAGCTGGGCCCCTTTCTGGGTTGGATGCAGTAAGTGTCCCAGTGTATTTTTAGCTCTTATTTGACTTTACAGAGATTTTAATCAACTTTATGGCAAGTTTGTCCTGAGTTTTGCTAGGTCTGAAGAGGGATAAGTGAATTTAACTATAGGTGTTGGTAGATCTTTGAAATTGGATGGGGGGAACCTGATTCTCTTTTAGAAACTTAGTGTCCGATTATCAGGTTGTGCGCTGCAGGGCCTGTTCCTCCTCTCGTTTGGGAGTGCTCCCCCATTCAGCACAGACTCCGTGTCTGCCTCCGTTTTCCCATTGGCTCCTAGTAATTGGTGCTCAGCGTGTGCCACTGCACGGAAGTCACCTGGCATTCTTGGCTGTGTCCTCTGTGGACCCGCAGGTGGAGGTCCTTGCACTTCCTTCCTGCTCCAGCTACAAGGGAAGCATGTTCCTTCCCAGGGCTCTGGCATTCGCTGCCCTCTCATGCCCTCTCGCCCGTCTCCCTCGGACAGCCACAGGGCTTACTCCTTCCCTTTATTCAGGCCTCTTCTCAGAGGTCTTTCCTGATCACCTTGGCTGATACATCACCCCTGCCGGCGCCTCCTCCTCCTTTGCTTTATCTGCTTCCTTGGCTGCTTTCTGGCGTCATATTACCTGCTTGTTATCCAGTCCCTTTCCCACTTTCTCCCTAGAAGTCAAGCTTTATGGGGCTAAGTGTGTATTTTTTCCCATCTGCGTCTCCAGGCCCTAGAACAGTGTCTGGCACATAGAAGACACACTTCGCGTATCTGTTGACTATTCGGGTCGCCCCACGGGCAGGGCCTCACTATTGTCCCACCGAAGAGTGGACTATTTGGATGGTTCTTTTATTTTTATTAATTAAAAAAAAATTTCTTGGGACCAACAGTTAGTATAATGGCTATGTCACTGAACTCCCATGTAGTCGACCGTGGTTCGAGTCCCGGACCCGGTGGCTTAAACTCAAGCTGGGCACATGTGCGTGCGTGCCCAAGATCCTGAGAGGAGAATGGAGGAGAAGGGATTGCAGCATGGCCATACCCCCTGTTGGGTGATTTCTTGCTTTGTATCTCTCTGTCTGTCTCTGTCTTTCTGGCGAGCGCACGTGCCCTATAGCAAAAACCTATCAAAATATTTTTTTCTTTCATTACACACACGCACCTTTGATAGGATCTTGCCGCTATGCTACAATCCTCCCCAATCCCCCAACCAGCCAGAATCACAGTCATGCATGGCATGCCTTATTAAAACAAACAAACAAAAAATCATGGCACTGGGTCCAGCAGGTGGCGTGTGGTTAAGGCCCTGGATTCTCAGATGGCCAACCACGGTTTGAGTCCTGGACCTGACAGCTTGAGACTTACACCAGGCCATATGTGCATGCGTGCCCAAAATCCCACTAGGAGAATAGAGATGGGATTATGGTATGGCCATCATTCCTGGGGTATGATTTCTCACTTTCCTTCTGTCTCCAGCAAGTGCATATGGCAAAAACCTAAAAAGAAAAAAATTAAAATAAAAAAATAAACAAACCTGGACACTTAGTGATTTTGCATGCCACCCTTGCCCAGGGACCATGCTAATTTCTGTATCATTCCAGTTTTTGCATATTTACAAAGTGAGCACTGGACTGTTTTTATGCAGTACCTCCAAATTCAGTGTCTGCCATGTGTAAATGTCATCAGTTCTTTCTGTTTTTTGTTTTTTGTTTGCTCGTCTGTTTTTTAGAGAGATTTTTTGGTACAGGGTGTGTGCGCTTATTGGAGAGACAAAGAGTCAGAGAGTGAGAAATTACCTCCCGGGGGAAAGCCATGCCACAGTCCCTTCTTCTCTATCCTCCTCTTAGAATTTTGGGCATGCACACACATGTGCCTGGCATGAGTTTCAAGCCACCCAGATCTGGGACTCAAACCATGGTAGCCTATGTGGGAGTCCAGAGCTTTATCCACTAACCCACTGTAGTCAGTTCTTAAAGGAATAGATGCTTTTGAGGTGGGACTCAAAAGCCACAGTCCTTCTCCGTCGTATTCTTCCTTGCCCTCTGCAGTGTCTTTAGATGCCATCTGAAAACATTGCTGTTTCTGAGGCACAGAGGACAGGCTTGCTAGACTTCAGCCTCATGTTGAAGTAGTTGAGCTGTTTTTGACACATCGTAGGCTTCTTAACCCTAATGCTATTAAATTGGCTCAAGCTTCTAGAAATTTCCATGAATCACTTAAGTCCTGGGGAGCCTATCACAGAATTTACAGTTGCAGAAACTGGAGTTTAGAGGATTAAGTGAATTGTCCAAGGTCACACAGCTGACAAGTGGCCCAGGCAAGTTTTGAAGCCAGGTCTGCTAACTGCAAGAGCCTAAGCTCTTAACCTAGATTTATCATACAGGATTGCTGTGACCACTCTAAGACCTGTCAGAATTAGCCTGAGGGTTTGCTCGGCGAATCAGGGGCAGCTATTGCATTTCTGTACAGTCTATACAGATTCAACTTTATTTAGGAATCTCCTGGGCCGTATTTTTAATTTTTTCCTGGTTCTCTTGGTGCATTGTACTCTGTTTTTGTTTGCTGGTGAGCAGCCCTTTGGTTCTTTCTGTTATAGGAAAACCTAGTAGGACAGCTGCGATAGGGAGGAAGACCTAGATTGTAAATAGCTCTTTTCTTGAGCTGCCAAAAAGGAAGAAACTTGGGTGGAGGGGGATGTTACTACCATCCTGTCTGAAGCTAAAATTCCAAACAAGGAGATGATAGTTCTCCATTTTCACCTAAGTTTTGTTTAATATACTTCCCAGTCCTCGAAATTTCTAGGTAGGCTGTGGAGGGGGATGCTAGTTAGAGAAAAGGAACGGGTGTAGAAGAGAGACCCTCTTGGTTGGAAATGTTGCCGTTTTCTACAAGAAAGGCCCTTTCTTCCTCGTCTTCCAGTTGTTTGGAAGGAGTTCTAGTGCTGGTATAGGGTGAGCAAACTTAGTCACCTCTAAACCATAGTCATGGAGGGCTTGCTCAGTCCTGCCGTCCTGTTAAAATCGAGGGCAACTTAAATCTTAGTTTCAAGGTTAATTTGGAACCTGGATCGAGATGGCTGGAGTTCTAATGGACTCTTTTTCGAAGTTATTTGCTGATCGGTCTGTGCTCTCAGCTACTTGAACCAGTACTGGTACTTCCTTCCTCGGCTCCGGTGGTCTATCCCAGTCCTCTTGCTGTTGAATTATGTAGAGCCTTGTATTACTGGGTGTCCATTTCACATGTCATTCCAATTAAATCATGCAGTCTTTGTTTGGCCAGATGCCAAGACCTCCGTAATGGGAGTTTTTGGATCAAATCATATGTGCTGATTTTGGTGCATGGTTTGGGGCGAATTTGTTTTTGAACTCTTAGTGGCACCTATTTTCAAATAGAATGATCATGTTTTTGGTGTGTCTTGCTGGCAGTTTGAAGGTTAGTATGAAAACTGCCTCCTGGATTTTCCAGATCCATTTCACTTTCCATCATTCTGATCCATTGTCAGGCACAGTTATATAATTTTTGGTTTAGAAAATGAGGTCATTGTACAAATGTGACAAAGGATAGAATAGCTTTTAGGTCCTTGTTTGGATACTGCGGTAGGAATCCAGGCTTAATGGAGGCTATAGGATATCAATATGTACTTTAGGCAAATCACCTTGTCTTCTCCATCCTTCGTGTGAATAAATAACCTGCTAAGCATGCATACTCCACTATTTTTTACAATTTTTAATTGATCAATAAAAATTAAATACACTTATTATATAGCATATGATGTTTGAAGTATGCGTATACTGCGGAATGGCTAAATCAAGCTAATTAACATATGTATTACCTAACGTATCTTTTTTTGTTGCGGAAACACTTAAAGCCTGTTTTCTTAGTGTCTTTTTTTTTTTTTTTTTTTTAGGTTTTTGCCATAGGGAATATGTACTTAGTAGGGAGAGACAGAGAGAAACAAAGAAAGGGAAAGTGAGAAATCCACCGCCTGGTGAGGATGGCCATGCCACAGTCCCTTTTCCTCCATCTTCCTCTTGAGATTTTAGGCACACGTGTACATGTACCAAGCATGATTTTCAGGCCTCTGGGTCCGGAACTTGAACTATGCTTGGCCGTGTGGGAATCTAGCACCTTAACTACTACACCATCTGCTGGTCCCTCTCTCTTAGTGATTTTCAAGACTATGATAATATTATTAGTATAGTAAACTGTAGTCACCATGATGTACAATAGATCTCTTGAACTTATTCTTCCTGTCTAACTGGAAAAAAC
>NW_006159580.1:1044998-1054184 GCF_000334495.1 Tupaia belangeri chinensis | reverse complement strand
ATTTATTATTGGAAAAAATTTAAATAATTATTTATTTACTTTTATTTATTATTGTTATTATTGGTTTTTAATTTGCTACAGGTCATGAGTGCTCATGGAGAGAAAGACAGAGACAGAGAGAGAAAGGGAGAGAGGGAAAGTGAGAAAGCAAGCTGCCAGGTTGAGGACCTAAACCACGGTTGGCCATGTGGGAGTCCAGCACTTTAACCATCATGCCACCTGCTGGCCCCTCTCACTGAAATTTTGTAACCCAGAGAGACAGAGAGCTTGGGGGAGTGAGATATCACCTTCCAGGGGGATGGATGGTCATGCTGCAGTCCATTCTCTTCTTGGGGTTTTAGGCATGCACACACACACATGCTGACATGATTTTCAGGCACTGGGTCCAGGGCTTGAACCACAGTCGGCCTTGGACCCAGTGCCCGGCCCTCTGTGGGAATCCAGCGCCTTGACTTACCATGCCACCTACTGGCCCCCATAATGACTTTTCTAACAGGTGTGAGGTGATATCTCACTGTGGTTTTAATTTGTATTTATTCGATTATTAGTGGTGTGTTGAACATTTCTTCTTATATCTGTTGGCCATTTGTATGTGTTCTGTTGAGAAATGTCTGTTCAGGTTGTTTGCCCATTTTTAAGTGAGGTAATTTGTTTTCTTACTACTGAGTTCTTTGAGATCCTAATGTTTTGGATATTAACCCTGTATCAGATGTACGGTTTGCAAGTTTTTTCCTCCTATTCCATAGGTTGTCTTCTGTTGGTTGTTTCCTTTGCTGTACAGCAGTGATCCCCAACCTTTCTAGCACCAAGGACCAGTTTCATAGAAGTCAATTTTTCCATGAACCTGGGGAGTGGGGAATGGTTTCAGGATGATTCAAACACATTATATTTTATAGTGCACTTTATATCTATTATTTTTACATTGTAATATATAATGAATGAAATAATTATACAACTCACCATAATGCATAATCAGTAGGAGCCCTGAGTTTGTTTACCAACTAGACAGTCCCGTCTGGGGGTGATGGGAGACAGTGACACTCAAGATGTGTTGCTTAGGTCCGGTCTACTCTCTAATTTCGTTTTGGTTGCTGTCACTGCAGAAAAATCTGCTTCGCAAAGATACAATGATAGACATGGGAGCAAGCTTTTCATTGGTTTTGTGGCAGTCTCCGGACATTCTGCCTTGACTTTAGTCTAGAATGTAGGGATATTTGAAGTCATCTCAAACATTATTTTAAGGCCACTGTCATTTATGATCATAAGCAATTAATGTGCTTCTAGCATGGACAAAATTCATTTACCTGGCTTATTCACAGATGGGTCAAGAATCCATTCCTTACCAGTCTGGGGGCTTTTGTGATTGAGAAGTAAGGCTCGAATTCTTTTGAAAGCTGAGATTGTTGATCTGGAAATAAAGGCCCTGGCTTAGTCTCTTTCACAGTCTCTATTCTAATGTTTGAAATATGTCAAAAATCCCAATGTTCACTTGTTGTCCCCCTACTGTCCCCCCAGTAATTCCAGTTTGGTTGTGGATGCAGCTACTTTATCTGCCAACTTGAACACAGTTCTCCCGTGAAGTGACAGATTGAATTCATTGAGCAGGTCGGATATGTCACACAAGCAAGTTCTGTGAGCCTTTCTGTGTCACTGAAATGTGCTCTCAGTGGTGACTGTTTCTCTAAAAGAAATCTCCGGACCAGCTTTTATAATTCAAAAACTCTGCCAGTGATCTAACTTTGTAATCCTATCTCACCTCTGTGTATGACAGAAGATGTGTGTGCTCTGTGTCCACCTTGTCATAGAGCTGCATGAACAGACGTGACTTAAGAACTTTCATGTAACTCACATGTACTTTAATGTGATTGGTCATTTTAATCATGCCGTACCAAACATCGTTAAGTTCAGGTGACATTTTCTGGCTACCTAGCATTTCTCTATGGGTGATACAGCTCATAGACTCCCATTCAGAAGTGAACTCTTTGACCTGAGTCACGAAACCAGAAAGCCGTTCAGTCATGCCAACAGCTCCACTCTGTCCAACAAAAAAATAACTGATTCCGTTTTCCTGACATGTAATCATTCAAAGACTTGAATAGTTCTGCACCTGTGGTATTGGTTGGCAACAGAACTGCATGTAATATTTCTCCATGCACATCCTCCTGAAAAACATATCATACAAAAACAAGCATTGTTTCCTTGTTGTCAGCATCAGACTTGTCAACCGGAATTGTACACCATAGTGACTCATTAATCCTGACAGTTCCGCAGTTCCACAGTATCCCCTGCTGTCTCATCCATTCATCTAGTTACGGTGCTGGCTGAAAGAGGAACGCGTGCCACCTTTTGAATTGCAGCAGCCCCTTTCTAAAAGTTTACTGCAGATGTCTTTGGCAGCTGTAGGATCAACTCTTCACCAATAGGAAAGGGCTTCTTAGCTTTAGCAGTGGATTAGCCACTAAGAATGGTGCTCTGAGTGCAGACACATTTGATAAAGTGGTGGCCTTCAATAATTGCTTCTGTTCTTTGTGTTCTTTTTTTTTTTTTTTTTTCTTTTAAAAAATTCCAAAAGCTTGTCTTTTAATGCAGGGTGCTTGGTGTCCATGTGATGAAGCAGTTTTGTTTTGTTTTAGTTTTTACTATAGAATGCATGTGTTTCCAAAGAGAAACAGGGCCAGGGTGAGAAATCACTCTCAAGGGAGACAGCCATACTGCCATCCCTTCTCCTCTATTCTTCTCTCAGGATTTTGGACACACACACATGTGCTTGGTATGATTTTTGAGCTACCAGGTCCGGGACTCAGACCATGGAATTCGTCATGTGGTATCCAGTGCCTTAACCTTCATGCTACCTGCTGACCTGGCAAAGCAGTTTTGAAGGTTTCATGGCTTTGTTGAATAGCCAGTCACCACATATTTTACAAACTGGTCTTAGAGACTGAATCTCTGTTGCAATGAACCGACAATTTAAGTAGGACTTTTGGTATTTTCTTTTAAATGCAGCTTTCTTTTTGTTGGTAGTGTTAGAGTCTTCTGCTGTCTTATCATTGGATCTTCCCCTCTTTTCAAAGAAAATCTCCAGTGGCATTTGTTTTTTTTCTCATTTTGGCTAGGGTTAGCTTATGGGTTTACCAAAACTGACTGAGACAAGTACACAGTGTAGGAAAGAAGCATGAATGGAAGAAGTAAATAAAATATTGGATGGGCCACGCACAGACTAAAATGCGTGTTGGATTCCTACTTAAAGCCTGCTACCAAATGCAGCTGTGCAATTGAATAGGTCAACTCCATTGCTACTGTAAGGCCTACCACCAGATGCAGCCTAATTGTCACTTGCCACTTATTAGGTTGTTGGGAAAGTCATGATGTATTTTTCTATGCAAAAACGTGTCATGACTTTCCAGACAACTCAATATTACTGTCTGCGTACAGGTAAACCTCCCTGCTAATGTTTATTGGTATTTGTTGCTGCTCCCTAGTGCTAGCATCACTGCCTTAGCTCCACCCCATATCATCAGGCATTAGATTATCATGAGTGTGCAACCTAGATCTTTCGTGTGCGCAGTTCATAATAGCATTCCTTCTCCTATGAGAATCTAGTGCACCACTGATCGCTCCTATGAGAATCTAGTGTACCACTGATCTGCTAGGAGGTGGAGCGATATTGTGAGCAATGGGGAATGGCTGTAAATACAGATGAACTATCACTTGGCTCACCTTCTATTTACCTCCTGCTATGTGGCCCTGTTCCTAACAGGTGTCAGACAGGTACTAGTCCATAGCCTGGGGGTTGGAGACCCCTGCTGGCAGAATCCCACTTTATTTACTTAAAATTTATCTTAAGATTTTCAACCTAATGTCTCCATGTTTAGTAAAGTGGCCTGTCACTTATATATGACTGTTAATTAACATTTTTGGTGTGTGATTTTTATCTTACTTTCCATATGCATAGGTTTTGTTTTTTCTTTTAAAAAAGTATTATTTTATGGATGGTTATGTTTTTCTTGCTGCTTGATAGATGTTAAGTTTTTGTGTTTTGCATGTTTTTTTGTTTGTTTTTACTGTAGGGTACACGTACTCACCAGAGAGAGGCAAAGTGAGAAATCACGCCCCAAGGGAGATGGCCAAACTACAGTCCCTTCTCTTCCATTCTCTTCTCAGGATTTTGGGCATGCATGCACACCCCTCCAGTGTGATTCCAACCATGGATTCAGCCATATGGGATCCACCACCTTAGCCATCATGCCATCTGCTGGCCCATGTTTTTAGTTTTTTTACTTTTAAAATGAGATGATCCTGGACCCAGCCGGGCATGTGTGCGTGCGTGCCCAAATCCCGAGAGGAAAATGGAGGAGAAGGGATTGTGGTGTGGCCATCCCTGCCCTAGTGCGTGATCTCTCACTTTCTGTTTCTCTGTCTCTCCACTGAGTGCATATGCCCTATAGTATTAAAAAAAGAAAGGAAAAAGAAAATGAGACAATCCTGTAAAAGCATATGTCTTTGTGCACATGAATAATATTTCTGTTGGGTAGTTGCCTGGAAGTGCAATTGCTGGCTCAAATTGAATGCTATTTTTGATTTTGATAGATGCTGCCAAATTGTCTTCCCAAAGGAATTCATAAATTTAAATTCATGCCAGTGGTATTTAAGATGTTTTTTTCCCTGATCTTTACAATCAGTTAATAACGTCATTGTTTTCATTTTTGTCAATCCAGTAAGCGAAAAGTGGTATGTGATTGTTTCAATTTACATTTCTCTAGATTATGTCTTTGTAACTTTGATCCTACTTTCTGCCTTTTAGGAGTTAACTCCTCAACATTGTCAGTTAGCTGATAACATCTTTTCTTATTTACTTGGGCTGAGTCTGTCTTTTTTGTCTGCCTCTCTGCCTGTCTATTGGAATGAGATAAAATAGATTTTTTTGGAGATCAGCAGTTGGCGTAATGGCTTTGTCGCTGGACTCCCATGCAGTCAAACTGTGGTTCAAGTCCTGGACCCGGAGGGTTAAACTCATGCTGGGTGCGTGTGCATGTGTGCGTGCCCAAGATCCCGAGAAGAGAATGGAGGAGAAGGGACCGCAGCATGGCCATCCCCGCCGGGAGGTGATTTCTTGCTTTCTGTCTCTCTCTCTCTTTCTGGTGAGTGTACGTGCCCTATAGCAAAAACCTCTCCCCCCCAAAAAAATTTTTTGTTCTGTTACTTTATTGAACTTTAGGCAAAAAATAGAGTAGACTCATACACTCAGTCCACCATCCTGATAAATTTCTCTCATATTTTTTTTTCTAATCTATGGCTATATAGTATTTGCAATTATGTTCTTTCCTCCTTAACATTATATTTTAATCTCTTTTCTGTCTTATTATATAGCAATATAAGTGGTGTATAGTATTCTACTGTGTGTCCTAACATAGTTATTACTATAATAACTTTTCTATTGATTGCTATTTCCAAAATTTTATTGTTGTAAATAATGCTTCCAACATAAAGATTCTGGGTCTGGGTGGTTTTACTGGTGATTTTTTCTTTTTAAAGTCATTTTGGTTTTCTATTCCTAAACATAGAAGTGAATAGATAGTTGCCCAGCTGATCTGTGATCCAGACCTAACACTTATATCATCCAATAACAATTGCACAGAAAACAAAAACCTTAGATGAGCCTTACTTGTGAATGCATTGAGTTGTCAGAAAAGTCATATTTTTTCATATTTTTTAATGCAAAAAGGTGTCATGACTTTTCTGAAGACCAATAGATATGAACACCCTGTGTAGATACTCTCAAGTGAAATTCTTCCACAAGGCCATAATAGATAATAAATAATAGATAGCAGCCAAACAAGACAGACTGCAAAAGTGGAAGAAGGGCCCAATAGGATGAGACCTATTGGTAACAACAATTAGGTCTTTAAATGTGAAAACTGATTATCTCCATAGGTGCATAACATGCATTTAAAATAAACAAACCATCTCTAATAACTTTAAAAGGAAAACCAATAAAAAATCTTCTTTACATGCTGCAGGGTCCTGCCTCAAGCCAGTTAGGCATTCTCATTAGAAACCAACAAGGAGACTGTCTACTACTTGATATTATTTTACAAGCTCTGGCTGATGTAGTAAGGTATGAAACAGAAATAAGACTTAAGACTTTGAGGAACCAGCAGTTAGCATAGTGGCTATGTCACTGAACTCCCATGTAGGTTCAAGTCTCGGACCCGGTGGCATAAACTCACGTCGGGTACATGTGCGTGCCCAAGATCCCGAGAAGAGAATGGAAGAGAAGGGATTGCAGCGTAGCCATCCCCCCGGGGGGTGATTTCTCACTTTCTGTCTCTCTGGCGAGTGCACGCGCCCTATAGCAAAAGCCTCTCAAAAAAAAAAAAAAAGACTTAAGACTTTGAAGATGAAATAAAATTACTTTTTGTGTTTTTTAGTATGATATCTCTGATTCAAACATGACACTCAAATGATAGATTCTGTTAATTTTTTAAAATTACTAAGAAGACACATTTATAAAGGAAAGACAAATTTGTCTCTTGTATCTTAACACATGTCTCCTGTTACTTTTTAAAAATCCTGTTATTTGTGGGTAAAATAGTCTTTTTTTGTAATTTATTTATTCCTTTACTTATTTTATTTTGACCAGAGAGAGACACACAGAGAGAGAGAAAGTGAGAAAGCAAGTCACCAGGTCCAGGACTTGAACCACAGTCCAGCCATGTGGGAATGTCCAGCGCCTTAACTACCACACCACCTGCTGGTCCCCAGGGTTGAATAGTCTTGATTATCTGGTGGTCTGTGTTGAGATCTCTCAAGCCTTCTTCAGCCCAGGGCTGGGTGCTCAATACCTGCGACTGGCTGAGTGGTCTGATTCTGTGATGTTTTTGATGACCTTTCAATGAGTCATTTTTGCGCTCTGGGGCATTCTCAGAGGCATGAATCCCAGAGTGAGTGAGTGAGTAAGGAAGGTATGAGGAGAAGGATGCAGAAGAACAAGTTCGTGACATTGTTGTCCCAACAGTCAGCTCTTTGTTCAGCAAACCATCGTGCTCCCTCAATGCTAGGCATTTCGTGTGTGTGTATATATGTATGTGTGTGTATATGTGTGTGTGTATGTGAGTGTGTGTGTGTGTGTGTGCATGCTTGTGTGTGCATGTATGATGTTTTTTGTTTCCCAGATGCTGTGTGTGCACACAGAGAAGGGGAGCGAGCACTCTCCAGCGGGGCCTGGTCACACCACATTTTTTCTCATGCTTTTCCATCCTGTCAGAATTTGGGATACACACACATTTGTGGCCAATGTGTTTTCGAAGCTGCTAGGGCTGGGACTTCAACTGTGCAGTCAGCCATGTGGGCTCTAGCTTCCTTAACCATCAGGCCACGGGGCCAGCCCCTCTGCATTTGCGTGCTATGTAGCTGCTGTCCTTCTTCCAGAGTCATTTAGAAGTAACCGTTGGGTTAAGCACTACACAGAAATCTTTTCTCAGTAGCTAGCTATCTCTAATTATGGTTTATGACTTCGGTCTCTGAAATTGCTTTCTCTTTTTTCTCTGGTAGCATGTGGAGAGGGCCAAACGTGAACTGCGTTGACAGCACTGGCTACACGCCCCTGCACCATGCTGCTCTCAACGGCCATAAGTAAGTATCGATGTTGTATTCCTGCCCTCCCCTGCAGAGCCCAGGCCTTCCGTTTGTCTTGCTTGCCTCCTATGACAGTTTACTCAGCAGTGGCGCCTTGGAACAGAGAAAAGCAACTAAATCCAGTCCATCCGAAATTCCCGAGTCTCTCTTTAGTGTATAAGTTAAAGGACCTTCCCCCAACACCTACCCCCTCCAAAAAAATCTTTAGCCAAAGGTTAAGTTTTACCTTTTCTTGTGCTTTTGCTCTCTGGAAGAAAAATGTCCCAGTGCCACGTGGTGATCTAAATATGAAGAACAAATTTAGGGCAGCCAGATCGGAAAGGGCCTGGAATCTATTAGGTAACTAACTAATCCCTTGGTAAACTGAAAATAGGTTGAGTGGTCATGAGAAACTTGGCTTCTGTTAAAGTGGTTATTCATTGACTCTATCTCCTTGCCTCCCGTGCTTTCTTTTTAAAATTAGCCCTGTAGATAGCAAGAGCCCTTTTTTATAGTTTGTTTATTTGAGAGAGAGAGAGGAAAGGAACCTCAGCAGGGTCTCACACCAGGTTCCTCCCATCCTTCCCAGCCAGCCAGAATGTCCTAGCTAACCTGAGAACTAAGCCTCAGTCTTCCATGTGGATTCCAGCATTGCATAGTATTGTCCTGCTGCTGCACCACAGTGGCTGGGCCAAGGGGAACCATTTTTAAAGGGAGGAAAGACATAAAGAATATGGTCTTTTTAATTCTCTTAAGTATAGAGAGGTTATTAGGAAGGTGAGATTTGTGTGGAAAGTTTTCTGGAGAAGGCATGCTTTGGGGGGAAGTTGAGAGAGAAGGTAAAGGCTTAAACAGTTGACCTCTACCCTTCAAGTGAGGGAGGGTATGATGATGCAGCCAACAGTAAGGCCCAGTTGTGGAGCCCAGGGAGTGGATGTGCCAGGGTGCTGATATGTGGAAACCAAGAGTGTGACAGAATAGAGGGTTTAGAGTTGAAAGCAAACTACGATAAGGAGATAAGCAAAAGTTTAATTTTTTACTTTTTTTTTGTTTGTTTTTTGTTTTTTTGTCTTTTTGCTATATGCTGTGTGCACTCATCCTGGAGAGAAAGAGGGAGAGAAAGGGATAGAAATTACCACTGCACAATCCATTCTCCTTTTGAGACTGTAGGCACAGTCATGCACATGTGCCCAGCCTGATTTTCAAGCCACTGGGTCGTGGACTCGAACTGCGAAGTTGGTCATCTGGAATCTAGCTGCCTTAACCTCCACACCACCTGCTGGCCCCCGAAGTTTAATTTTTATTAGTTATTGGAATCGTAATAGATTTTTCTGAACAAGGAAAAAGCCCTCATTTCCTTCGAGTATTCTGTATCACTTGGCCAATATTTAACTCAGACTATCTGACTCTGACATACCCCAAGAAATGCAATGCTAACTTTCTTCAACCTTAAAATATGTTGAATGTGATCATTATGTCTTTTTTCTTTTTTTTTTTTGAGAGGTTTTTGCTATAGGGCGCGTGCGCTCGCTAGAGAAAGACAGAGAGATAGAAAGCGAGAAATCACCCCCC
>NW_006159580.1:1037790-1044300 GCF_000334495.1 Tupaia belangeri chinensis | reverse complement strand
AGATACGGGGGAGCCACATGAGGTAACGGCTGTGAGAGGGCTTTGTGCTATGCAGATGGAGAGAGATGTGAGCAGTAAGGACTTCCGAGTTCTCCAGACTCATGATTCATTTTTGCCTTCTAGGGATGTGGTCGAGGTTCTCCTGAGGAATGATGCGCTGACCAACGTGGCTGACTCTAAAGGCTGTTACCCCCTGCACTTGGCAGCCTGGAAGGGAGATGCCCAGATAGTGCGGCTGCTCATCCATCAAGGGCCCTCGCACACCAGAGTCAACGAGCAGGTCGGAAGCAAAGGAGGCTTTCCTCACACCTCCGTTCAGCCGCAGCCAGACCGGGCAGCCGCATCACCATAGCAGTCCATAGCTCAGATGTCAGGGAGCCAGCTCTTCCATACCCTAAACGAGACTCTTCTCCCCACTTTGCTCATCTTCATGTAACAGGGAACTCTTATACTGTGAGGATGCATTTGACTCAAGGAGATCTGGAATACTACTGTAAAAAAGAAAAGAAAAAATTTAAAATATATATTCACACACACACACACACACATCCTTTGTGTGCAAAATCTGAAATAATGCAAATCCTTCAAAATTGCGTAGAACCCATTTCAAACTACTGAGCTTAGTTAAGTATAGATTTATAAATTATGCTTATGTCATCCATGTGGCAGGGCCATTTCCCAGTGTTCGTACCCTGTGAGCCGTGCTGGTGTTTTGCGTCCATTAGAACTGGCAGAAGTAAAGCACTCCTGCTAGGGCTGGAAAATGAACTCGCACATCAGAGGCATGAGCAGAGGTCAGAGGTGATTAAACAGAATTTTTCCATGATGGCCGCTGATGCTAAATGAACACTGTGCGAGCTTAGAGAAGGCCGAGATAATAACGGAGGCAGCATTCGAGCAAAGATACCTCACAGTGGCTGTGGGACTCTGAGAACACACCTCGTCCTCTCCTCATGTATCCCTTTGGAAAATGAGTCTTGAATTATTTAAGTTTTAGATAAGCCGCTCATGGACACAGCTCCCCGTTGTTTAGACAGAGGGGAGTACCAGTTTGAGAGGCGGTGGGTTCTTCCTGTCGGACCGGATGCTTTTCTCTCTGCTCTGAATGGAGCAGGTGTTTTCTCCCGTTACTGGAACACAGGAGGTGCTGCCCCTTGTCCGTAAGCTTGAGACATTTCCCTAATGACTCTGCCGCAAGAGACTGCAGAATTCCCCAAAAAAATTAGATCCAGAATTTTCCTCCAACAGTAGGAGATCATTCTGGAGAGTCCGTCTGTCAGCAGGACCCATACATGTGCTCTGTGAGCCATTAAGAGCATGACTTTGATTCTGAGACGGCAGCTCCACTCTAAGGCCTGAGAACATTAAAGTAGTGTTCTCAAATCTCTGAGTTAGAGATCGTGTGTACATAGCTGTTAATCAGCTTCCCTTTCCCCTTCCAGGCTGTATTTTCTGGGTAGGTGAGCAACAGACTTTAAGATCATCAGTGAGGATGCTTGTTGAGAACATTTGGGAACAAAAACGGTCTCTTTAGAATTGCCTCTTTAAAATCTAAATGCGCTTTCACTCCTCCTAACTAAGAGGTCATTTCTCTTCTCCGGAGGAAATGTGTAAGGAAGTTTGCTTGCCACTAATGTTCTTCAGTGTCGATACAACTGGTCACCTAGTAAAGTCCCTTCTCATATAAGACATCTTCAGCAACCGTTTCCAGCCCTGCCTTTGCTCACGTTTGCCTTGGAACACAGCTGCTTGGGTTGTTGAACCACTTGAGCGTGCCAGCTTGCCCTGCTCACAGCTGCCTTCTGCCTGGGGTAACTGCTAATAGGTGGGGCACCAGCCAGGGCTTTGAGTGTGGGTCAGGCAGGTGGGTGGGGCAGGGCTGGCAGGATATCTACAGTGGCTTGAAGGACCTAGCTGATCTGGCTGGTGGTTACAGGTACTCCATTGATTTATTTAAAAACATAAGTGGTTCCAGCTGGATGCTTAGATAAAAGGGGCTTAATGAGTACAGTGCCCTGGGGGTCGTCTTCCCCATTAACTTCCTTTCGAGGCATCCCGAGGGCAGATCCGAGTTGTTCTGGTCTTGGGCCCCCTTGGGCTGTGGATTGCTTTGATATATTTATTTCATCCATGTTATCATCACATTTTCTTTTCCTCTCCTTTTTGTAGAATGCTCTTGAGATCAAAGAACTCAAAAAGTACGGCCCCTTTGACCCTTATATCAATGCCAAGGTGTGTACGTCGCTGCCAGGATTTCTCTGCATCATTTCTCCGAGCTGCACCTCCTCCTTGGTCCTCTCTGGCTTCCTCTCTCGTCCACTCAGGCTCCTTCTCATCCCTCTGACTGTTGTCTGCTTAAGCCCATCTGCTTTTGGCTTGTCTGGGAATGGGAAAATGCAGCAGCAGTGGGTTAGGGTTTCATTTTTTAAGTCCATACTAATTCAGGAAAGGTTGGGTGCTTTTCCTGGAGCATCTGAAATGACAGGAATGGAGACATATAGGAGGACCACATTATAGGCATAATTTACTATTATTTCTAAAAGCGTGTGTATGTTCAAACAGGAAAAATGGGGTTAAAAATTGTCAAACAAATGAGCTTACTTTTTAATAGGCACAGAAAAAATGGTTAAATTGTACTTCCTCGAATTAAAGAAATTGCTTTTAGTCTGCTTTCTATGATTTTTTGGAGTAGAATCTGTTAAAATTTTCTTTGAGGTTTCAGTAGCTAATGGAGGTGTGGAGGGAAGGACATGGATGACTCCATTTTATTCCTTTAATGGCTGTGGCTTCCCACTCCCACCTCTTTTCCTAGAGTTTGTGCATTCCTGTGTGACGCTCTGCAGCTTCAGTCCAGTCTCTCCAGCCGTCAGCTTCTCTCTCTGCTTGGTCGCAAAGGGCTCTGAAGCAGGAAATGATGTTCAGGGCCACACAGGGCACTGCTCTGAGTCTCCCTCCACATGAAGCTGGGCAAGCAGTGCTCTGGAAGGGCTGGTGATCTAGCTCTGCCCTGCAGGCCTTCACCACCTGGAGCTGCAGAGCTAGTTAGTTGGCCGGAGGTTTGAGCCTTTTCCCTCAGTGCTCTTACCTGTTAATTTTGTTATCGCAAGTGGCGTTCAGATCAAGTGTGTTTTTGCAACAGTTTGGAGTTTGGGAGAAACACCGCGTTACCCGTATCACCTACCTTTTCCTTGCTCTGAGAGTACAGCTGGCCCAGGGAAGAGGAGCCCGTAGGGTACTTCGGAACGTTTCTGGTCACAGGGCAGGTACTTCATGCCGTTCTCCTCGCAGGTCCGTTTTGCCCCGCTGTCTAGATTCTGTTTCTAATCTTTCAAATGGTAGGAAGCTCTATCCTAGTCTCCTTTTTTATGAAGTGGAGTGATAGAGTGAAAAACCCCCATGGCTCGGCTTTCAGGTCCAACCTGAGTCTCAGTTCTGAGCTGCCACTTCACTGGTTTTGTAGACTTGAATAAGTTACTTGATTTCTCTGAGTTTCCGTTTTCTATTCTGTAAAATGGGCTCCTTTAATATTACTAACTTGCTGGATTGTTTTGGAGTTAAAAAAGATAATATACATAAAGTTAAAAAGAAAACCCTGGTAACTGGTAATATTTGAAATCCCAATTTTGAGAGTGTATACAATGTCTTTCTGAGACGGCATTCTGGAGTCTGTTCCGGCTGTTAGCAGGCAGCATCACACAGCATCCCTCCGTCCCTCTCTCGAGGGTTTGTTTTGCAGAGAAGGACATTGAAGTGATTGTTTTCCCACCAAGTGGTTAGTTTAGTTAGCGCATGACACTTTGATTAAAGAGTAAGACTGTGGTTCTTTAAAGTACATTTTTCTGTCCTTTGATTTTTGCACACATAAAAGAAAATTAGTCTAAATGTAATAAGAGCATCCTTCTCTCTTTGGAAATACTGCCTTTTGCCTTTTCTCTTCTACCCTGAAGGCCAAATGATGGAAACTGCATTAAGGGATAAAGTTGTTTTGGTTGTGCTGAGAATGCAAACCCTTTTTGAGCTGATTCTAATCTAACCTCCCTATGTTTTGTCCTGACCCAGTGGTTTTTATTGACCTGTCTCCTGTCTGAGAATTGTTCTGCTAAGTCCCGTCACCTGTAAAAATGAACAAGTCTCAGATGCAGATGCCTTTCCTGGAAGCAGAGGTGGTTTTCTTTAGCTTTGATGTACTTCAGCATTTGGGGCCTTTCCTTTTCAGCAAGTCAGCTTGAACCAGTCCAAATGTCAGTCATCTTTAGGTAAGGTGGGACATGGAAAAGTGTTCATTTCTTTCCTTTAAAGCAAGTTTAACTTAGTCTGAATATCATAAAACATGCAACAGTCAAATTTTTAGGGTAGATTTTTTTTTTTTTATATCTACTTAAAGATAATTTGCAGTCTTTGAGCTGGAAGGGACTTGGAGTTTTATCTAGACCAGGTGTCTCCAAATGCTGATCAGCATGTTTGCATCCAAATCAACTGGCAAACTCTGAAAAAAGCTCTTGTTTCGAAAATTTTGAACTTCAAAAAACGTTATAAGGATAATGCAATCAACTCCAGTATACTCTCTTTCTTTTTAAAGTTTATTTATTTATTTTAGTTTTTGCTGTAAAGTGCATACACTTGCCAGAGAGAAACAGAGAGAGAAAGTGAGAAATCACTCCCCTGGGGGATGACATTGTCACAGTCTCTTCTCCATTCTCCTCTTGGGATTCTGGGCACACACACACACACACACACACACACACACACACACACCCAGCATGTTTTTCAAGCTGCCGAGTCTGGGACCAGAACCCTGGAGTTGGTCATGGTGGGATCCAGTACCTTCACTACCACACCATCTGCTGGCCCAGTATACTCTTCTTGTTACTCCAGTCTTTAACCTTTTTTTTTTTTTTCCAGTTTTGCTATAGGTTGCACATGCTGGTGGGGGAAAGAGAGAGAAAGTAAGAAATCATCTCCCAGAGGGAATGGCTATGTCTCGGTCTCTTCTCCCCCATTCTTCTCTTGCTCTTGGGATTTTGAGCATGTGCTCAGAGATCCGAGATTTGAATGCACAGTCAGCCATATGGGATCCAGTGCCTTAATCTCCACACCACCTGCTGACCCCGCTGGTTGTTAATATTTTGCTATACTTTTTCTCTGTGTGTTTTTTTGAGAGTTGTTTTTTGCTGTTGTTGTTGTTGTTATAGGGCGCATGCGTTCGCCAGACAGACAGAGACAGAGAGATAGAAAGTGAGAAATCACCCCCCAGGGGGGATGGCCACGCCACAATCCCTTACTTCTCCATTCTCCTCTGTGGATCTTGGGCACGCACGCACACGCACCCGGCGTGAGTTTAAGCCACCAAGTCCAGGACTCTAATCGCGGTTGACTACGTGGGAGTCCAACGACATAGCCATTACACTAACTGCTAGTCCCTTCTCTGTGTGTGTTTATGGTATTTGTAACTGATGATGAAATATTTGAGATGATTGTGGTCATCATGACCTTCAAATACATCAGTATTAGTTCTTCAACCTTGGTCTTCTAAAAACGAGGATGTTTACTTATAAAGTCACAATACAGTTGTCAAATTCAGGAAATTCAGCATTGGTCCAATACTTGTATCAAATATAGAATCTATGTTCAAATTTACCAGTTGCCCCTATTGTGTTCTTTTTCTTTTCTTTCTCTCTTAGAAATTTTTGCTATAGGGCGCATGTACTCGCTGGAGAGACAGAAAGCGAGAAATCACACACATACACGCACACACACACAGGGGAGGGATGGCTATGCTGCAATCCATTCTCCTCTCAGGATCTTGGGCATGCATGCACATGTGCCTGATATGAGTTGTTTTTTTTAAAAGAATTATTTTGTTTACATTTATTTATTTATTTATTTATTTATTTAAGTTTGACCAGAGAGGGACAGAGCAAGAGAGAGAGAGAGAAAGAGGGGAAGTAGGAAAGCAGACCTCCAGGTTCGGGACTCAAACTGTGGTCGGCCATGTGGGAGTCCAGCACCCTTAACCACCACGCCACCTGCTGGCCCCGCTGACGTGAGTTTTAAGCCACTGGGTCCAGGACTCCAATTGTGGTCAGCGACATGGGAGTGCAGCAGTGTAACCATTACACAAGTGCTGCTTCCCCTGTAATGTGTTTTAGAGCATTGTTTTTTTTTCCTCACCCAAGATCTAATCCAGGGTCTTACTTAATGAGGAACAGTTCCTCAGTTCCTTTGTCTTTCATGAAACCGACTTTCTTCCTAATTTTCTTTCCTGGGAGAGAGACGTGCACCCTTGACAGAGCTCGTCGTGCTGCAGTGCCTCCCCGCCGGCCGTCCAGCCATTTGCATGTGCCTGGTGTGTCTCAGGAGAGCCCAGGATCCAGACTGTGGTTTCCCACGTGGCTCCTGGAACTGAGCAGTGTGCCCCTGCCTGTGTCCCCACAGCTGGGCTGTGGCATTTTTGTTTTGAAGAGCCTAGGCCAGTTGTTTCTGTCCCTTGGTTTAAGTTCGTCTGCATTT
>NW_006159580.1:1018854-1037763 GCF_000334495.1 Tupaia belangeri chinensis | reverse complement strand
GCCATGCAAATGATATTATGTCTTTTTTTAAAAAAGAGGTTTCTGTCAGGGACCAGCAGTTAGCGTAATGACTATGTCGCTGGACTCCCACGTAGTTGACCACGGTTCAAGTCCCGGACCCGGTGGCTTAAACTCACTCTGGGGTGTGTGCATGCATGCCCAAGATCCCGAGAGGAGAATGGAGGAGAAGGGATTGCGGCATGACCATCCCCCCTGGGGGGTGATTTCTCACTTTCTATTTCTCTGTCTCTTTCTGTCTGTCTGGCGAGCGCACGTGCCCTATAACAAAAACCTCTCCAAAAAAAGAAAAAAAAAAAAAAAGATGTTTCTGTCTTAGGACATGTACACTTAACCAGAGACAGACAGAGTGAGAGGGAAAGTGAGAGATCGCCTCCTGGGGGGATGCCACACTACAATCCTGTCTCCATTCTCCTGGAATCCACGGGCACATGCACACGCCCGGCATGATTTTGAAGCCTCTGGGTCTGGGACATGAACTGCGGTGGGCCACGTGGCAGTCCAGCAATGTAACCACTATGTCATCTGCCGGCCCCAATGTGAGGTCTTTTTTTAGCGCTTCATGTCATAAGACACATGAGATCAGTTTGTCTCAGTCCTTTTTTTTTTTAAATTCATGAGAGAGAGAGAGAGAGAATGGACCAGTGTGGTAAGCGCACCCGGTAGGTCTCACACTGGGGTCCTCCCCAGCCTTCCCAGCCAGGTCACGGGCACACCCCAGGGTGTACGGGCTGACCGAGAGCCGAACTGTGCTGGCGCTGCTCCTCTGTGGCTGGGCCAAACCCGTCTCGTCATGGGCGGTGACGACTGGTTCCTGATGAAGCTGCTGCCTGGCAGGGTGGTTAGCTTTTCAGTAGTACTTTCTTGGGCCTTCCCCTCCACGGTGCTACCCTGACAAGTATGGGGTTGGACTCATTACTAGCTCTTTTCAAGCTCCAGTGTAATTCCAAAATGGGGCTTTGAGAATTTTGATTTAAGAACACTGATCTAGGCCAGCTCCCTACCCAAGGAGGAATCCTTTCCCTCTAGCACCTAGAAGGCGGGCCATCTACCCCTTAGTTTAATTCTTTTTCTTTTCTTTTTTTTTTAAAGAATTACTTTATTGGGGACCAGCAGTTGGTGTAACGGCTATGTTGCTGGGCTTCCAGGTAGTCGACCACAGTTCAAGTCCCAGACCCGGTGTCTTAAACTCACGCCGGGTGCGTGTGCGTGCGTGCCCAAGATCCTGAAAGGAGAATGGAGGAGAAGGGATTGCGGCGTGGCCGTCTCCCCCTGGGGGGCTACTTCTCGCTTTCTGTCTCTCTGTCTCTGTCTTTCTGGCGAGTGCACACACCCTATAGCAAAAACCTCTTTTTTTTAAAATAAAAAAGAAAGAATTACTTAATTTTATTTATTATTATTTTTCACTTGACCAGAGGGAGAGAGAGAAAGGGAAAGTGAAAAAGCAAGCTGCCAGGTCTGGGACTCAAACCAACCTTGGTCAGCCATGGGGGAGTCCAGTGCCTTAACCACCACACCACCTGCCGGCCATTTGTTTTTCTTAATGACAGAGTTACTGCTTTGGTAGCCTCTGCTGATTTGGGATTTCTTCCATTTGGTTGATCCCCATCTTCCCAAACCTTCTGTCCTGTGGTCAGAGTTCTGCTTTCCAGAGCGTTACCGAGTGTGTCTAACTCTTCTTCTACACGATAGACTCAGTTCTCATGTTTCCCTCTGTCTTTCCACTATGAGAAGACCCAGTTTTTCCTTTCTTTCCTATTATGGGACGTTTTTAGAGCCTGTGTCGTCATCGCTGCAGAAAGCGGTAGCCTGTGTCCCTGCCCTAGGCTCCCCCAGCAGTGGGTGCGTGTACAGCCGGGCTGTGATCTTAAGCACCGGAGGAAATGTTCCTTTATGCGTCTCTGCTGCTGTGCTTTGTGCATACGTGCCTGGTCCTACACACTGAACGGGGTCTCCAGAGAGAGAGGTATGCAGGGATCCCTTAGAAGTACTGATAACAGCAAGGAGAAGCGAGAGTGGGTCTCAAAAACGAGTAAGAATGCGAAGTTTGTATGCAGACCTCGGGGTCAAGTGGAATATTTCACCTCACTCCCCTTCCTCAGTCCAGACTCACAGTAATATAATCTGGAAACTCGAGGTTGTGATGGGCTGTAGTATGACTTAGCGGGTGTGAACGGGGACGGTACCAGCGGCCGAGGAGCCTTTGTCTTTCCTTGGATTCTTTCCCGTTCTCTGGGTCCATGAATCAACACTTAGTGATGTTTTGCCCTGTTACTCGTCAGGCTCAAAGTAATAAGAGCTCAGGGCCCGCAGTTGGCATGGTGGTTAAGACACTGTAACCTCACATGGCTGACTGTGGTTCAAGTCCCAGAGCTGGTGGCTTGAAAATTATTTCCAGGCACATGTATGTGCATGCTCAGAATTGGAGAGGAGGATGGAGGACAAAGGGTTGAGGCATGGCCACACTCTCTCCACCCCGTCCCCGTGGGTTGATTTCTCATTTTCCCATTGTCTGTCCCTCTCTGGCAGGCACATGTACCCTATGGCAAAAAAGCCCTTTTAAAAAAAAACAAACCAAAAAAAAACACAAAAAAAGGAATAAGCTTCTTGTGTCTGTGTTCAGTGGTAGAGAGATGTAAGCAACACAGACATAAACTCAAGAGTAGTGTCCCTGTCTGGCAGGAGTGAAGCATAGGTGGAATACTTCCTAAACCATGAACATGAGTGTAACTCTCTACAGACATGTGGTTAAACCTTTTTAACAGGAAGCCAGAAACTTGCCATAGTGATCAAGACCTTGCCTTTAGCAAGACAGTTTTGTGGTAGCTACCTTCATTCCAACAACAAAAAAAAAAAAAATAGAGGGCCAACAGGTGGCATGGTGATTAAGGAGCTGGACTCCCCACGTGGCCAACTGCGGTTTGAGTCCTAGACCTGGCAGCTTGCTTTCTCATTTTCTCACATGGCCGGCCATGGTTCAGGTCCTGGACCTGGTGGCTTGCTTGCTCGCTCTCTCTCTCTCTCTCTGTTTTGTTCTTGCTGTGTCCCTCTCTAATAAAATTAAAAACAAATAGATAAATAAAGTTAAAATAATTCTTTTAAAAAAGAGATTTAAAAAATAATGATAATAAAGAATTCTTTGAAAAAAAGAAAAGAAATAGGGAAACTTGTTCTTTGTTGCTGAATTGTTTAGTTTTGCAGCTCTTTAGACCTTATTCAGGTTGTTGGGAGACAACTTGGGTATCACAGGGACGGCAGTATAAGAGGACTTCCAAAAGTCCATGGATAAGTGGAATTAAAATACGAGGTTTTTTTGGTATAAAACATTTTTGAAATCCATACATAGTTTTTTTCATAATATGCATGTTTCCATTAACTTTTAAAAGACCCTCGTTTCCTTTAAAGTAAAGAGGAGCTTTTATGAATTGGAGGGTTTTTTTGTTTTGGTTGTGTGTGTGTGTGTTTGTCATAGAGTGCATGTGCTTGCTGGAGAGAGAGAGGGGGAGAGGGAAAGTGAGAAATCACCCTCCAGTGGGGACAGCCACGCTACGATCCCTCCTCTACTCTCTTCCTGGGATTTTGGCCACGCATGCACAGTGATTTTCAGGCCGCCACATCCAGGCCTTGAACTGCAGTCAGCCATGTGGGAGCCCAGTGCCTTAACCACCACACCACCTGCTGGCCCCTGGATTGGAATTTTGCTAAGAATAGGGTGTCTTTCTCAACCCTCGCTGTCATACTAATCGAGGTGAAATACTCGGAGAACATCCTTCAGGTCGCCGCTGCGCCCTATAAAGCTCCTGTGAATTTTTGTTAACGTAGCTGTCCGATCATGAGAAAGTGAAGTAACAGAACTAAGTTTGCTCGGAAACTCACGCCATAGCTTAATAGGAAACAGGCGTTCTAAATGGATGTCCTAGAAGGTTTGTTCGGCACAGGGGGCCTTAAGGATTTGGTTTCTGCTAAGCATTTCCCCTTCCTCCAGACTCTGAGGTTGTGTGGGATTCTGCTGGGGCCTGATTGTGGCCCAGGCGGCCATCGCTAGCAGCTGGTGTTCTGAGGCCAGTGGAGGCATCTGTCCGTTCTCAGCAACTCTTAGCCTTGAGCTGGGTTTGAGCTCAGCGCTGCTTCCCCTGCTTCCTCCGTTTATCTGTGTGCTCTTATCTTTGCATGTGGCTCCTGCTCCTACCTTTACTGTCTTTATTTCATTTTTTAAAATTTTCTGTGCCATCATTTTGGTCTTATGGGGCCTTGATCCGAGCAGCCCTGAATCTTTCTGTCATCCTCGGTGTAGCTGGAAAAAATGATGCAGTCAAATGCCCGATCAAAAGCAGTTGGAATTGCATGCGTGTTTGGGTAATCCCTAATCAGTTACTTTTAATGTCATTAGAATTAAAACATTTGTAGAGACGTGTCATTTTTACCTTTTGATCACTGACAGGTGCACAATATTGACTAGATGGACAAGCCCCCTCTTAAATTTTTATTTCCTAAAAATGGCGGAAGCCTCCCGGATAAATTCAGAAATCTCAAAAGCTTGTGGGAGAATTCTTCTCACTAGTGCTTCTCTAAAAGGAAAAGTCCTGGACATGATTTCTAGTCTAATTAGACATTGTCGGTAGCAGTAAAAGAATCATTGGAATGACTAACATTTTGCTTGTAATGATTGATAAAGCGCAATCATTTATCTCCCATTTTATCCCAGAGTCTGGCATGAGTCTGAAATAAAATTGGCAGTAGAGGCCACGGGCTGTGAGTGAATTGATGGCAATATTACACTTGAATATTTTGCACCTCTCACACGAAACGTTCCAGAGTCTGATCGTACCTTTCTTCCGTAAACACTTCCCTGTGCCAGCTGCCATGTTACTGAAGGAGATGCTGCACGTGCCGGTCGGTGCGGGCCCTCGAGCAGGCACAGCGCAGTGTCCAGGTCCCATGCTCCTCTGTGACTGAGCCCGAGGGCCTCCCTTGCCTGGCAGTGGCTGCTGGCTGCTAGCTCGGGAGTGGGTTTTGGTGCTCTGCTCTCTTTCTTCATTGTTGGCTGATCGATTTGCATGCAAGATGCTACACGGATGACAAATGGTTTAAAAAGCTTGCGTGTGAGGCAGGGGGTGGCTAACAAATCCGAAATCAGAACCATAGGGTGGAATAAGTATAAACTGCTGAAAAACCACTTGAAGTTTAAAATGAAGCAATGGCAGTGATGTTATTGGTATTCATGCATGCCAAGGCCCCTGCCAGATGCCTGCCACATTCCCCTCAGAGGCTGGAGATACTCCCTGCATGGCGCATGGGAGCCTGCTCCCGCTCGGATGGCTGCTCCCCTGCAGCGCCTGGGGGAAGATGTGGCCGATTGGAGAGTTATGTCTGGATTCTGACTTCTAATAGTCCCCGAGTATGACTGCTATTGTTCTCATTTAAATTTCAGTGGTTTTACTGTGATGGTCCCAGGGAGATGCCAGTCTGCCAGTGACCTTTCTGATGTGCTCTGCTTGTTAACCCTCCAGAACAATGACAACGAGACGGCCCTGCATTGCGCAGCCCAGTACGGCCACACGGAGGTGGTGAAGGTGCTCTTAGAGGAGCTGACAGATCCCACCATGCGCAACAACAAATTCGAGACACCTCTGGACCTGGCCGCGCTCTACGGGCGACTGGAGGTGGTGAAGCTGCTGCTCAATGCCCACCCCAACCTCTTGAGCTGCAACACTAAGAAGCACACCCCTCTGCACCTGGCAGCGAGGAACGGCCACAAAGCCGTGGTCCAGGTCCTCCTGGATGCCGGCATGGATAGCAACTACCAGGTAGCAGGGCCAACGCTCCTCCCAGGCTCAAGGGACTTAGTCCTTTTGGAAAAGGCGCAAGTACCATGCTGCTGGGCTGTTCTTAGCACGTTTCCCATCGCGTCTCTGAGGCTTCCTTTCGTTGACTCATTCTACCGTGAAACTTTAGAGGCCAGTGAACTCCAATGAGTCTGTTATTTTTGTATTTCTTCTCAGGGGGTAATATGTAGTCATTACACCCTGAAAAGACGTGCTTACAGAGCGGCTCTCAAAATCGGAGACATTTCATTATCTTCCTATGCGTGTGTCACCACCGGCACCTTGTAGCACAGGAGAACTGGCCGGTGCCTCGTCGTCAGCCTCCCGCATGCGGATGAGGGGCTCCTTAGGCTTTGCATCGACCAAACTGCATTTGAAAGGAAGGTGTCTTCCTCCCCTTGCACCTTTCTTCTCGTTTTTTCCTTCCACTCCGGAAGGTAGAGTTTTGAGACGGTCCACCCGTAGGTGGCTCTGAGAGTAACTGGTGAATTATTCCCACGTGGTCTGCTGGTGGCACACAAACGGCCTTGCTGTACGGGCCGCAGTTGTGGTTTTGGAATCCATACGAGCAAAGTTGGAAAGATAATGACAGAGGGCTTTGTGTGGTTTGTTTTGTTCTCCTGTCCCTTCCTGTCTGTGTCCCGTTGGTCGTGTGAAGCCACGCCAAACTGTTCTGATGACATCCCGCTCTGCGCTCTCGTTTGCTTTCCAGACGGAGATGGGCAGTGCTTTGCATGAGGCTGCTTTGTTTGGCAAGACCGATGTGGTGCAAATCCTGCTGGCTGCAGGTGAGAGGTCGGCAGCGCTCTTGTCTACACAGCATGCCAGGGTTGGGATTGTTTTGCCCTAGCCTCCTCAGAGGGGGATCTGTGCTGGCTGCATTTGAACCTGATGTATGTGTGCGTGCACTGGGGTCGCAAGTGTGCGAGTTGTCCTGGAGGAGCTGGATTAAATGGCTCTGGATGACAACACTGGTTGTGCTGCTGGCAGCCTTAGGTGCTCTGAAATCTGGCCTCCTCTGAGGCTAGCTTGAAAATGCTCACCCCCCTGGTCCACCTGGTGTACCCTTCCAGGAATTGATGTCAACATAAAGGATAACCGTGGACTGACTGCCCTAGACACCGTCCGGGAGCTGCCTTCCCAAAAGAGCCAGCAGATAGCAGCCCTTATTGAAGGTATCAGTCCATCTCCTGTCTGGGTGACCGTGGGACACCCTAATCAAACCAAGGCATGTGTATTTGGTGCAGCTTTTTAAAAATCTTTCCACATAGATCACACGACTGGAAAAAGAAGTACAAAAGAGGTAGATCAAGCCCCCACACCCCAGCCGTCACTCGCCTCCAGTGTGGGCTCCCCATCACAGAAGGCTCAGGGTAAGCCGGCTTCTCTGCCCGCACAGGGGTGCTCGCCCCGAAAAGGGTCGAACATCCTGGGGCAGAATGGGAAATCTTAACTTAAGAGAGAATTTCAGGGCCTTGTAAGTACTTTATAAGTTTATGTTCAATTCATTGTTTCCCAACTGCTGTAAGAATTTTTCTCAGGCAGTGCTTAGGCCCCTGTGAACTTCTCTCCCTACTTTATTTTATTCTCCACCTGTACAGGGTGGCTCTGTGGGATCTGTTCGGGGTTGGTAGTCGGGAGGATGATTTCAGGGTGAACTGAGATCTCAGCAAAACCACCTTTCTCTAAGGCACATTACAGTGGCCTGTGCGTGGTTAACCCACAGCGCATACTTACCGAGCGTCCTGTGCTTCGTAAGTATGTACGTGACAGATTTTGGTAATAGATCATTTTGCCAACAGAGGTGGTCCGGATGCCAGCGGAGGCAGTCCAGCCTCTCCATCATTAGCAAGCACCCACCTTTTCAGATTTATTTAGCAGCCTTTCGGGTCCATGGTATGATGAATGGCAAAGGCAAAATAAATACTGACTTTCACCTTCCCCCGTGTTCACATCTCAGTAAAGGCTACAGAACTTAAAATGAAAAAGAGAGGAGCGAGGGTATCCAGCTCTCTCTACTGTGGATTCCTTGTCTCCTCCCCCCACACACTTTTTCTCTTGACCCCATAATCTGCAAGTAATAGGAGGATTTATAGTTGACTAAGCTTTTAAGGATTTTGCATTTATAGTTCTGACTGTTAGCAAGCGATCCAAAGGCACCTGGTCTCTAACTGGGTAATTTGCAGTTAGAAATCCGGACCCCAAGAGCTCTGAGGTTGGTAGTTGTCTACCGGGTGAGCCTGACAGTGGCACAGCGGCTCCGCCTCAGTGCACCTTGCCGCGTTGCATGGGTTAAGTTGACGCTATGAAAGGATTGAGGTGGGTGGGGGGGGATTTTACAAAGGCCTTGGGTAGTATCCCTTATATACGTCCAGTGTTTTCCGTATCAAATGAGAGAAAAATCAGTTTAGATCTCAGGCATGAAGAGCAGCTGAAACTGTTCATTCCCGCCATGGGTATAGTAATCCTTTTCCTGCTCTAGGTTAGCATCTGTCAAGTTCACATTGCCAAAGAGGCTTTGGTTTGGACCCCGGGATGGTGCTCCCTCTGTGTTGACTGTTACCCTCCAACCCCGTTTTCAGGTGACGTGGAGAAAGCAGTGACCGAGCTCATCCTCGACTTCGACACGAATGCCGAAGAGGAAGGTCCCTACGAGGCGCTGTACAACGCCGTCTCCTGCCACTCGTTGGACAGCATGGCCAGCGGGCGATCGTCCGACCGAGAATCCACGAACAAGGAGTCTGAGGCCGCAGGAGTGAAAGCTGCTGGAGTGAGGCCTGTACGTGGCCATGGCCCTCCCCCTGGGGGGCTGTGTGGGCTGGGAGGCCTGTGCCGGGGCACTGGGAAGCTCTGACCCAGGGCCGGCTCGCCTTTCTGAAGCCAGTCCCCCTTCCCTGGGCCGTGCGTGCGCTGCCCTGCTCAGTGTGGAAAGCCTCTGCAGATCACGTCCAGGAGGCACCTCGGTTTCACTGAAGCCAGCGTAAGCTGTTGGCGTCTTTCCATTACTTTGCTGGCCTTAGAGCAGATTAAAGCATTTTATGTCAGGTAGCCTTAGGTCCGTTCCTGTCTCTGGGTCTTTGCTGTCTATTGGTTTTGTCTCTGGAGAGCAGAAACACGGTGCAAGAAGCTTGCTGAAGTGAACTCCTGTCTGCCCCAAGTACGCGCTCACCTCCCGTCTGGCCACGAGGAGGCATCCATGGGAACGTGGGCCGATCGCGCTTTCAGCAAGACGCCAGGCGTCTTCAGGCAGCGTATGTGTCCGTTTGTGGTGGTCTGTTTTTATCCAAGGGTAGCACCTACAGCCGTTGAGATTATAGGATGGAAACAACTCGGAATTTTCCCTTCTTAAGGTCTGTCTTCCTTGCTTCCCGCTTCTTTCTCTAGCTTGCTTTTACTTCTGGTTGACACTGGCCTCAGGATCCTCCCGTCCCCCCAGTTCCTCATCCCCAGGGTCCTGCAGTGAGCCTAGTACTGACCACTGGTCCCACTGACGCCTTCCCGCGGTGTCAGGCAGTCACAGGGGTTCGAGCCCTGCTGTTAGCTGGACTGGCCGTTGCTGTCGCAGGGCCCCGGTGCTAACCCCGCTTGGAGAAGTATTTTCAGATGTTGGTTGGTACTTCTTTCTCTTTTGGTCTGAATCTGGACCACCATTTTGAAGATGCTTTGACTGCTCAGCAAGCCTTAGCCTTTGTAGGCGTGCCCTGGCTAAGGCCTCATGTATCTCGGAGTGTTCTTTCTCTGTAAGGTTCCTTACCCTGCCCTGCTCGGCCCCGAAATGGTCTCAGCACTTCAGTCTGGTTCTTGGAAAAGTCGGCAGTTTATGGCAGCCCCCAGAGGGTGTTCTCAAGGATTGTGACAGAGGGCACTGTAGGGCGCTGTGCAGGGGGAATCCAGTCCCACATGACCTAACCACAGTTCAGATCTCGGCCCTGGCAGCATAAAAACATGGTGAGTGCATGCCCCAAATTCTGACGGGATGGAGAAAGGGAGGGAAAGGGGTTGCATGTAACCACGGCCCATGTGAGGGTGCTGTCTCCCCACTTCTCTCTCTGGAGAATGAGTGTGTCCTCTGACCCAAAAAAAGAGGCCTTGACACAGCTCCTTGCAAAGATGAAAGCAAGTGTGTAAGCCGAACGCTGATAGCCTTATGCTTCTATAGGAAGAACTGTTTTTTGCTTTTTTTTTTTACTTTGTTAGGCACAAATGAATTCAGCAATTCCAGCTGTGAAGATTTGCTTTAAATGGTTTTTTACAGGGATTGCCCATTAGGGGGAGCTGGAGCCTTTGCAAAAAGCAACAGAGAGTTACTGAAGAAAGCTGTGAACAAGAGCTGCTGTGATTGATTTACCCGTCTTTGTTCCATCCACTACTGGAATCTAGCCTCCCGGGGTCCTGCTAAAAAGAAACTCATGCCTCTTGAGGTCCCTGCCTTGCCATTCCTACTCCTGTGTTTTGTAGCTGTGCTGTCTTCCAGCCCTTGATAATGTGGCCTCTGGACTCTTCTACATCTTGGTAAACAGGATGGTGTGCAGAAATCCGTTCTGTACTCTCAGGCCCCCAGTGTAGTTTTCACATCAAGAAGAGGGAGGCGACTCCTGGGTAGTTCTGTTTCCCTCTGGTGTCCTGGATCATTCATTCTTCCATAGATGGCGTTCGTGTTCCTTCTAGGCTTTCTAGCCTCGGGAAGCCTTCCAGGACAGTCCTCTATGTCGTTATGTTTCATTTTGTTCTTCTTCTGCTATTTGTGTCCTCAGCTTGGTTTCCTGGGAGAACCTGGTCCTGTTCCTTCTGCTGGTCCCTTCCTTACAAGGTGGTACCAGCACCAGACTCATTCCTGCACTTCCAGAGCAGAGAAGGGTGGGGAAAGCGGGACTTGGTGGGAAGTCTAATCTGAATAGCTTGCTTGGGCCTGAATACACTGGTGTGGAAGTTGTTGCCATGAGGCCTCCATCTGGTTCCAGGGGTGTGAGAGTGGCCGACATATCAAGATGTAACGCTAATGGGACCGGCAGGTGGCGTGGGGGTTAAGGGTGCTGAATTGCCACGTGGCCGACCACAGTTCCAGTCCTGGACCTGGAAGCTTGCTTTCTCGCTTTCCTTCTCTCTTTCTCTTTCTTGCTTTTGCTCTGTCCCTCTCTGGTCAAATTAAAATAAGTAAGTAAATAAATTAAGTTAAATAAAATAATTAAAAAAAAAAAAGAAGTAATGCTGAGCAGAGAAGCAGGTTTAGCAGAGTGATCACAGCTGCCAAACGCTGGCGCTGGAGTCTCCTCAGACGTGAGAAACGTGTTTCCTTGCAGTTTTCTCACGGCTCTTGTCTAACTCAGCATTCACCTCTGTCCTGGCTTGCCGAAATGCTTACTTTTCAGCGACATAGTAAACTCATTTCCAGGCCAGGGAATGAGCCTGTGGGCCAGCTCCTGGTTCAGGCCCCATCCCTTTCAGTAGGAACACTGACTGCTGAGCCTGGCCAGAGCTTTGGAGTATAAATGAGATAAAGACACTAAGGCACAGGGAACCAGCAGTTAGCGTAATGGCTTTGTCGCTGGACTCCCACGTAGTCGACCGCGGTTCACGTCCCAGACCTGGTGGCTTAAAACTCACGCTGGGTGCGTGTGCGTGCATGCCCAAGATCCCGAGAGGAGAAAGGAGGAGAAGGGATTGTGGCGTGGCCATCCCCCCTGGGGGGTGATTTCTCTCTTTCTGTCTCTATGTCTCTCTCTGTCTGTCTGGCGAGCGCACGCGCCCTATAGTGAAAATCTCTCCAAAAAAAAAAAAAAAAAGACACTAAGGCACAATGGCAAACCCTTCTGTAGTTCTCAGCTACTAGTAGCCTCCTCCAAGGACACCTGTGTGTGAACACACATCGCTCTGTGTATTTCTGAAATTGTCTCCCCGTGATCTAACCAATCCAGTGTCTCTTCTTTAGCGAGTTTCTTGCTCTGACACATAGGTTGGCAAACTACAGCCCAGAAGTGGCTGCCTGTTCCTGTAAATAAAGTTTTATTGGAAGATAGCCACACTCATTCACTTACATACCGTCTGTGGCTGCTTTTGTACAATAGCAGAGTGGACTTCAGAGCCTAAAATATTTACTATATGACCCTTCCCAAAAAAGCTTACCAGGGGCCAGCAGGTGGCGTAGTGGTTAAGGCACTAGACTCCCACAGGCACATGGTTCAAGTCCTGGGCCTGGTGGCTTGCTTTCTCTCTCTGGTCAAATTAGAAACAATAACAACATATAAAATTAAATGATTCCTAATTAAAAGCTTACCAATTTTTGTTCTGTGGCAGACAACTGACAAAAATTTCTTTTAAAAATGGGCTTTGGGGCCAGCAGGTGGCATAGTGGTTAAGGTGCTGCATTCCCACGTGACCAACCACCGTTAGAGGCCCAGACCCAGCGAGTTGAAACATATGTCAGGCATGTATGCGTCCATGCCCAAATCTTGAGAGGAAAATGGAGGAGGAGGGATTGTGGCGTTGCCATCCCCCTTAGGGGTGATTTATCGCTATCTCTCTAGCAAGCGAATGTGCTCTATAGCAAAAAATGTTTTTCTCAAAGAAACAATATCCTGAGAGGAAAATGGAGGAGGAGGGATTGTGGCGTTGCCATCCCCCTTAGGGGTGATTTATCGCTTTCTGTCTCTCTAGCAAGCGAACGTGCTCTATAGCAAAAAATGTTTTTCTCAAAGAAACAATAAAAAGGACTTGGAGGGGCCAATAGGTGGTATGGTGGTTAGGCCACTGGACACCCACATGGCCGGTCAAGTCCTGGACCTGATGGCTTGTTTTCTTACTTTTTCTCTGTCTGTCTGTCTGTCTGTCTCTGTCTGTCTCTCTCTGGTGAGTGCACTTGTCCTTTAACAAATGTGAAAAACAGTAATAATTATAAATAAAATTAAATAAATTTTTAAAAAATAAATAGTCTTTGAGAAGGGCTAGCCCATGACCTGGTGGTTGTGGGGACAGACATGGCCAGCCATGAAGTTCAAGCTCCAGCCCTAGCTGCTTGAGAGACACTCGGGCTCATGTAAGTGCATGCTCAATATCCCAAAAGGATGGAGAAATGGAGGAGAAGGGATTGGGGCATGACTGCAACCCACTGGGGGTGCTTTCTCCCTCTCCCTGTCTTTCTGTCTCTCCAAGAGTGCACATGCTCTCTGGCTGGGAAAAAAAAAAAGGAAAGTCCCATAAACTAGTGATTTATAATAGTTATGATTGAAGAAGGTGACCAAGGGTAAGAAACCACTTTTGAGCTCTTTACTAATGAGTGAGGATATACCAGTATCAGCATTGAAGTTAGAACAAGAATTGAGGTTTCCTTTCTTTCTTTCTTTTTTTTTTTTTTGGAGAGATTTTCACTGTAGGGCGCGTGCGCTCGCCAGACAGACAGAGAGAGACATAGAGATAGAAAGCGAGAAATCACCCCCCAGGGGGGATGGTCACGCCGCAATCCCTTCTCCTCCATTCTCCTCTCGGGATCTTGGGCACGCACGCACACGCGCCCAGCGTGAGTTTTAAGCCACCAGGTCCGGGACGCGAACCGCAGTCGACTACGTGGGAGTCCAGCGACATAGCCATTACACTAAATGCTGGTTCCCTCTTTCTTTTTTTTTTTGATAAGAATTATTTTATTTTATTATTTCATTTTATTTTAATCCGAGAGGGACAGAGAGAGAGAGAGGTGTGGGGAAGGAGGAAGGGAAAGTGAGAAAGCAAGCAGCGAGGTCCGGGACATGAACTACAGTCAGCCATGTGGGATCCAGCGCCCTTAACCACCATGCCACCTGCTGGCCCCAGGAATTGATGTTTTCACCCTTGATTATTTTCCTCATTACTTCCTCAGTAACTTTGGTTCGTTACACCGATTTCCCATGTTGCGTCTTTGATCTGGTGACTCCTCTCTGTGGCATAGAAAACCGAGCCGTGCTGGCATCAGTACTGTGAAGGACGTTCTCCAGAAGGCTGCGATGTTCTCCCTGCTGGCATTTCTCGCTGTGGTCCTCGGGCATGCACGGTGTTTGCGATCCCTGTTACAGACATCAAAAACCGTAGAGCATGCTAATTGAATTGTGGAGGGGCACGCAGCGTTCTCCATCTGTTCAGAGACTAAACTCTGACTTCAGTCTCTCAGGGGAATTCTTTACATTATTCATTTTTATTTCCAAGGGCTAAGATAAAGTTAAAGCAAAAAGTTAGATACTTGAAAATAGAGGTAGTGGTATATTTATGTTTCGTCTTCTGCAGAGAGAGCGTCCACCGCCTCCGGCAAAGCCACCACCCGATGAAGAGGAGGAAGACCGCATGGATAAGAAGTACTTTCCCTTGACAGCTCCTGAGGTAGAGGGCTGCGGGCTTATCGTCATCACTGAGATCCGTGTTTGTGGGAGGTGCATCAGTACACGTTTAAGGAAGGCTTTGCTTTCTCCTTTCACTGACTTTCTGGGTTGGAGTTTGTATTGTGTGGACCGTATCACACATATCACATGTGTTGTAATGTGGAATAAGATCTTTCCGACTCACTCAGAAGCCCTAAGCAAAGAATTTCAATATAGCTTTCTAGCAGATAGGCCAATTATTGATCTGTCATCACATGTGGAATGTTAAATGTACATTTTTCTCCTGGCTTCAGTAAATTGGACAGTCTCAACATTTGCGTTTATACCTTTGTCTTTTGATACAAAATGTGGAGTTCCCCCTAATTACTTGAGGTTTTTTATTATTATTTATTTAATTCCATTTGTTGTTGTTGTTGTTGTTGTTAATATTATTTTTAATTTGACCAGAGAGGGAGAAAGGGAAAGCAAGAAAGCAAGCTGCCAGGTCTGGGACTCAAACCACAGTCGACCACGTGGGAGTCCAGCGCTTTAACCACCATGCCACTTGCCGGCCTCCCCTAATTACCTTTCCTCTAGGTTGTGCTCCATTAGCTAGCTTTGATGGCTCTGCTCCAAATGTCTTACTTCCGTGTTTGCACAGTCCCTGTTTATTTCACACCAGGGTAAACATGAATTGAGTTATGAAGGCTCAACTGAGAAATGGGAAGGATGGACAGGAGGATCAAAGCCCTCTATTTGGGAAGAACAGTCTACCTTTTTACAAAATGAAATATCGGGCCAACAGTGGCTTAGTGGTTAAGGTGCCGGATTCCCATGTAGCTGACCACAGTTTGAGTCCTGGGTCCGACGACTTGAAACTCATGCCAGGCGCTTGTGCGTGCATGCCCAAAATCCCGAGAGGAGAATGAAGAAGGGATTGTGGCGTGGCCATCCCCCCTGGGGAGTGATTTCTCATTTTCCCTCTCACTGTCTCTCTGGTGAGCACACACACCCTATGGCAAAAACCTGAGAAAAGAGAAGAAAAAAAGAAATACTGTCATGGGGCAAATAACTTAATCTTTTTGCTTAGCTGTGTGAAGAAAATTCTTTTTTTCCTTGATCTTTAATCCTTGAAATTCTCCTTTAACACTTCCTATCATTCAGAGGGCATGTTTAGTATTTACTAAAATATTACATGATTTTAATAGTTCTTTTGTAGCTGAGTCTATGTCATATTCTTTCACTTAAAAGTCAGCTGATATAAACTGGTTAATTAAATCTCACACTTTATTCCTAGAAGACAGAGTTAACAATTTTTAAAAATGGTTTTACTTAAATTTATTTATTATGATTTGATCAGAGAGAAAGGTTGAAAGTGAGAAAGCAAGCCGCCAGGTCCAGGACTTGAACCACACAGCCAGCCATGTGGGAGTCCAGCGCCCTTAACCACCACGCCACCTGCCGACCCAAAGTTAATAATTTTTTACAATATTTCTGTGGACCATTCAGTTTGACAGGTTCTTTTATTCAGTATAATAAGTACATTGGAACCTAAAGGATGACTTCCGTTTAATAAAATGTGTAAGCAGAAGGAAGGCCCTTTAGGAATGTGCAAATCATTGTTGGAGATAGGGGAGGATTTCAATACCAGGTAAAAATTCTGCCCTATTTCCTTCTATGCCTTAATTACGAAATGCTTATTATCATGTCCTAAGTAAGGGTCCTTACAAGTACAGCCTCTTCTCGTTACCTCTGAGTAATAGTGTGTTGGAAGGAGATACAATTGCTGCAGAAAAGCCCTGCCCACTTTTACATAAAGATTGGGTTAATTCCCCACACACACCTTATTTTTCCCCCACCAGGAGGAACCTAGTAACGTAGAGCATAGTTAGTGAAGGCTGGATCTCTACCTTTTTATTTAAGTCTAGTACTTCTTCCATGAAAGGGCTGCAGAGTGGAGGGGCACCCCGAGCGCGTTTTCTGTGCTGCATCTCACCCCCACCTCAGTCAGCTCAGGTCATGGGCAGGTGTGACCGGAGCGTGTCCAGGGAAGCCCCAGGGTGTGAACCTGAGGCCTTTCCATGTAGGTCCACTTGTGTTGCCACTGTGCCCACCATCTGCCACCGCTCTAGCCATGTGTTGCCTCTTTAATAAGGACTTGGATTCCAGTTTCCAATGCAAAACTCTTAAAGAAACACTGTGTACCAGGACTCCTGCTCTCCCAGGGTTTCCAAACCATGCACTTCGGCAGTTGTACGGTGTGAGGATGCGGCAGGACAGAATCTCCCTCTTACTCTCCTGGACAGGAGAGTTTCTCTGAGATGCACGTTCTTGTTTGAGAGACAGGAATTCTGGAATTCTGAATCAGTTGGACCAGCGTAAGTCAGTGTTTGTCTGAAAGATCATTAGGATCCTACATTTACTCTCATTTACTGGTGATTACATGGTCTCAAAGTATACTAATTTTTTTCTTTAATTCTGTAATCGTCACTCTTCATCATTATTCCTTTTCTTTCTTCTTCTAAGACAGTCTCAGTGTGTCATGACCCCCCGCCTTAGACTCCAGAGTAGCCAAGACCCCGGCGTCCACCACCACCACGCTAAGCTCTCTCAGACGTGGCCTTCCTGCGTTGCCCGTGCCTGTTCAGCAGCGTGCGTTGCTATGACTGGGCCTACGGTCTTTACTTACTGGTTTTCACCTGAGCTAGATTGTATCCAGCTTTATTAAAGACATTGTTTTTATAAACAATCACGGTATTTCAGGCAGGATATGGGCAGACAATTATTAACAGTGAGCACCTTTCAAATGCCTTTCTGCGATAGATGACTCAAGTCAGAAAGCTACTGTGGGACCCACCAGTCTTCATTTGGTGCTCTAAACAGGGCAACTTTGGAGCCAGGCTTGACATTGCACGTTGAACATGGTGTTTAGCATCTCTCACGAGCTAACCCTGACTTTTGGGAAAGGAAAGCAGCAGAATAACGATCGAAGGTCTACAGTGTAGAAAGGGAACTGCGGTTCTGTGCAGGGACGCCATCTCAACGTCATGGGAAAGCCCAGACTGACCGACATGCTGGTAGGCAGGTTTTTATGGTCAGGTCCCAACACATCTCGGGTTTGAAGGAGTTAAAGTCTATAGTGAAGGGGGAGGAGGGGAGGACATCACAAACACATTTTAGTTCTTCCACACCCAAAGGCATCTGAGTCAGGGAGAGCTAAGGGAAGTCTCAGAACCAAAAAGGAAAGATGTTCCCCCAAATCAGTCCAGCCTCAGAGCCCTTCTCTCACTGACAAATGCTCCTTCCCCAGACAGCAAGGAAAGTGAGCTGTGTGCTCAGGACATAGCTTAAAAAAAACGGTAAAACAAAATTCTGCATTTTTATAATACTTGAGAAAAATAATATTTCAGGGACCAGCAGTTAGCATAATGGCTATGTCACTGGACTCCCATGTAGTCGACCGCGGCTCGTGTCCCGGACCCGGTGGCTTAAACTCATGCCGGGCACGTGTGCGTGCGTGCCCAAGATCCCGAGAGGAGAATGGAGGAGAAGGGATTGCGGCGTGACCATCCCCCCGGGGGGTGATTTCTCGCTTTCTGTCTCTCTGTCTCTGACTGTCTGGCAAGCTCACACGCCCTATAGCAAAAACCTCTCCAAAGAAAAAAAGAAAAAGGTAAAAAAATTATAATAATAATATTTCAAACTGTACAGTCCCCAGAATTACAGCTGCCAGATGCGCACACTTCACGTGGCATCTCCAGCACCCTCAGCTCTCTGTGCCCTGTCTGTTTGGGTATCTCAGAGTCTCCCCCTTGCGAGTATCAGCTTTTCCCCTTTCTCCTTTGCAAGGGACCTGTTTAGCTGGGGCCCTGGCTTTGGAGCTGGTTTTGCAGACAACCTCGCAGGTCTTCCCTGTGGCCCGTCTTGCTCCTTGGCTTTCTCCCCTTTAGCATCCGCTTTCTTCTTGGCATGGTGGTGGCGGCGGGACGTAGGTTCTAGACGGGGATGCCGTGGTGCGCAGGCTTTGCTTGGTCAGGCGGTCTTTCTCACTTCCTCACGTTGCCGGGGCCCTAGGAGTCTATCTGTTACGTTAGTGCAAAAGTAATTGTGGTTCTGGACTGTTGAAGTTTGCTGTTTGATATTGGATACAGTCTTAAATGAACGTGGCTATGGTATAGATCATTTTAATGCACATTTCTTACTTTATGTTATTTTTGCTAATGACTTATTGCTTGCTACTTATTTTATATGTATTTTAGACTGTGGAAGTGATGTTAGACAAAAAACAAATTCAGGCAATTTTATTTGAGTTCAAAATGGGTCGTAAAGCAGCAGAGACAATTTGCAGCATCAACAACGCATTCGGCCTAGGAACTGCTAACGAGCATAACAGTGCAGTGGTGCTTCAAGAAGTTTTGGAAAGGAGGTGAGAACCTTGAGGACGAGCATAGCGGCCGGCCATCGGAAACTGGCAACGACCAGTGGAGCGCAATCCTGGAAGCTGATCCTCTTTGGAGAGGAACTCAACGTCACCCATTCTATGGTCATTTGGCATTTGAAGCAAATTGGAAAAGTGAAAAGGCTCGTTATGTGAGTGCCTGAGCTGACTGAAAAAACAAATCACCATTTTAAAGTGTCGTCTTCTCTTATTCTGTGCAAGAACGGTGACCGTTTCTTTTTTTTTTTCCATTTTTTTTTCCTTTTTTTTTTTTGGAGAGGTTTTCGTTATAGGGTGGGGGGGCCCG
>NW_006159580.1:1018368-1018777 GCF_000334495.1 Tupaia belangeri chinensis | reverse complement strand
CTCCACTCAGGATCTTGGGCACGCACGCACACACACCCAGCGTGAGTTTTAAGCCACCCAGTCCGGGAGGCGAACTGCGGTCGACTACGTGGGAGTCCAGCGACATAGCCATTACGCTAACTGCTGGTTCCCAGGTGACTGTTTCTTGATGGGATTGTGGCGTGTGATGAGAACTGGATTTTATATAACAACTGGTGGTGACCAGCTGAGAGGCTGGACCAAGAAGAAGCTTCAAAGCACTTCCCAAAGCCAAGCTCGCATCAAATAAATGTCGCGGCCACTGTTGGGTGGGGTCTGAGCCACCGCAGCTTCCTGACCTGGCGAAACGCTTCCGTCTGAGAAGTGTGCTCAGCAAATCGCTGAGACGCACCGAAAACTGCGACGCCGGCGGCCGGCACCGGGCCACCGC
>NW_006159580.1:1016389-1018266 GCF_000334495.1 Tupaia belangeri chinensis | reverse complement strand
TCTCCAACCGACTACCAGTTCTTCAAGCTTCTCAGCAACTGTTTGCAGGGAAATCACTTCCACGATCAGCAGAGTGCAGAAGGTGCTTTCCAAGAGCTCCTCGAACCCCGAAGCACGGAGTTTTACGCTACAGGAATAAACAGACGTATTTCTCATTGGCAAAATCGTTGGTTGTAGTGGTTCCTATTTCTGTTAATAAAGACGTGTTTGAGCCTTGTTATGATGATTTAAAACTCACAGTCCAAAACCTCAGTTACTTTTGCATAAATCTAATACTTTTGGAGCTTAAATTCCCTAACCCTCTGATCTCAGGAGGCACTGGTTTCATTACATGTTAGGCTTTGGAGTTTGGCAAACAATGTGGCCAGTGTTTGCGTCCCTGCTCCTGAGGCTTGTCAGATGACCCGCAGAGCCTTTTAGGGAGGCAGGAATACACCTGACTCTGGGAGAACTCATCAGAGTAATAACCCAATCAATGAAACTGACTTTAAAAAAGTAGACGCATAGGGATCAGCAGTTAGCGTAATGGCTATGTTGCTGAAGTCCCATGTAGCCGACCGTGGTTCGAGTCCCGGACCCGGTGGCATAAACTCACGCCGGGTACGTGTGCATGCGTGACCAAGATCCCGAGAGGAGAATGGAGGAGAAGGGATTGCGGCGTTGCCATCCCCCCTGGGGAGGGGGCAATTTCTCGCTTTTTATCTCTCTCTCTGGTGAGCTCATGCACCCTATAGCAAAAACCTCTTAAAAAAAAAAAAAGTAGACGCACACATAGACAAGCATGTACATACACACGTGCTGCTGAGATGTTTTTGCCCCACAGAGAGGGCTGCCCGCGGCGTCAGGTCCGAGGGTGCTCGATAAGGAAACGTTGATGGGGATCGCACAGCTGTCTGGTACCTTCCCAGGAAGCTATCCATACCCCACCCGGGCACTACATCGGACACCGCTCCTAGCTTTCATCTGCAGCACAAATGTTTGCTACATAGCAGAAAATACATTTTGGGGGGACTTTGATTTATTGCCAGCCCCAGAGGAAAGGGGAAAAAAGATTAAAGAGTAATTTAGTAAAGAGCAGAATCCTTTCTGGCGAAAATCAGTTATTGCTGTATTTGCCGTGACACAGGGCTTCTGGAATGGGAGCCAGGAAGGCCCAGAGGAAAACAGTTTATTGCTTTATTGTGAGGCTTGAATCCCAGAGCTGGTAGGGGCCAAGGCCTAGAGGAAAAGATCACCCTCTTTGTCATCTGTTTATGGGTAGGGGACTCCCATTAGACACTTGAAGGAGAGAAAGGCCCCGCATTAGATGGTGAAAAACTGAAATTCAGAGAAAATGAGGCCAGTGTAGGTCAGCATCAGTGGAGCTGGATTTTATGGCCACGGCTGTGCTCTTTTCGTGGCCACATGCGCTCTCTGTGTAACTTTGAGCAGGTCCCTGGGCCTCTCTGGGAACCAGGTGTTCTCTAGCTATGACTGACAGTGAGGTTCCCTTGCAGAGCTGGCATTGGGGGGTTCCCTGCTTCTGGTGGGCCTGCACAGAGGCGGGCAGTGAACGCAGGAGCAGTGGGCCCACTTTTCCAGCGGAGAGTCGTCAGCGTTGTCCTGCCGGAGAAGAAAAGAGCACGTGGGCTGGGCATCCCTGCTGTCAGCTTTCTCTCCGGGAAGCACCCTGCCTGGGCCTCTGTGAGCTCCGATTCCCAGGGTCTGCTTAGGGTGATGGCCTGCAGGAACTGGTGCTAAGTTGACCCAGTGTAAACTGCTTACTGGTCTGTCTTTGTTCTCCTAGTTGTGTTCTTTTGCAGAGGCAAGAAATAAGGAGCGGGCACAGGGCCCATTGTAATGCAATAGCTCTCAGCTTCCAGGTGGCTCCGTGGTGG
>NW_006159580.1:1013147-1016365 GCF_000334495.1 Tupaia belangeri chinensis | reverse complement strand
AGCAGAATTTTGGACAGACTCTCACTCTGCCCTTAGAGTGGCAGCCTTGTTAACAAGCAGGCTGCAGCGTCGCTGTCTCCCTCTCCGTCTCCATCGCTCGAGCCCTTGTGGTCTCTCATGAGGCCACAATCCACAACGCTCTGCCTCAGAGACGCGAGAAAGACCCTGATGGTTCCCAGACCGGAGGCATTTCCAGTGAGCTGTGGGAGGCATGAGTGCAGGAGGAGGTTTTGTGCCAAGGAGTTCCGTTGAAGGGCAGCAGTGTTCCTTAGGGGGAGGCAGGAATCACCCTCTTACAGCCCCTTGTTTGTAACACGCTGCTGTCCCAGCCGCACTGCACAAGGAGAGTGTGTGCTTTGGCTTGCTCTTTTCATTGCTGGAACCCTTCCTACGATTAGCCCGTTCCTATTATCGTGCCTGTGAAACAAGCATTGGGTTCATAGAGCAGATGAGCTGGAGTTATCCTCACGCAGAAGGTGTCCATCTCCATTCCAGTGTGGCTGTAGCAATAGCGTGGTGTTTCTGGCATGGTTCGAGGGGAAGCTTGGCTACACTGGCGTCATGCCCAGCTGCGGCCCCCAGGCCCTCAGCTGGCCAAAGCCTCTCAGTTGGCAGGTGGTGGAGCCAGCCCTCGTCCAGTTATTTCATCTGAGACATTTGGCTGCCTGGATTAGGGATTTCTTAGTAAGCCAAGCTGCTTTCTCCCTCATTGGAATTCCAACTTCCGAGCCTTCTACTCCTCAGAGCAGAGATTGGTGGGCGTAACTTAAAAGCACATTGTCAGCCCCACAGGTGGCACGGTGGTTAAGGGGCTGGAACCCATGTGGCCGACTCCGCCATTCTAGTCCTGGACCTTGGGCTTGAAAAGCACACCGGGCACAGGTGCATGTGTGTCCAAAGTCCTGAGAGGAGAATGGAAGAGAAGGGATTGTGGTGTGGCCATCCCCACTAGGGAGTGATTTCCCACTTTCTCTCTCACTGTCTCCCTCTGGTGATTGCATGTGCCTTATAGCAAAAAATCAAATAAAATTGAAAAAGTGTACTATTATAAATGTGATAGGAAGCCAACTTTTGGAAATCCTTCCCAATGGAGACAGACTTACCCCTCTGCGTCTAGTAAATGCCAAGCATTACAGTCTGTCAGAAGTCATACTGCTTCTCTGAGCAGGTGCCAAGGGCTCTGTCTTTGCCTAGTACGTGTGGATATTAGGGAGAAATGTGGAGAAGAACGTCCTTTAAGATGCAGCCTGTCTAAAAGCTGCTTGGGAAGTATTATCTACCGAAGAGATTATGCAGAGCACTGTGGAGACAGGAAAAGAAGGGAAGGAAGGATCTCGGGGTTTATGTGTCGTTTTCTGAAGGCTAAAATGAGGCAAGGGAAGGGGACCATTCTAATCAAAAGCCTCTGAGATTCGCAGCACAGGTGTCTAACCAGAGAGGCGGTCGCGAATCCACGTGAGGCGTGAACTGCTCACTTCTCTCCCCAGCCTCTCTCCCTTCAGGTATGGAAGGAGCCAGCCGGCTCCCATTTGGCCGGCACCGTCTGCCTTGGTGCTAGCCATGGCCACGAGGAGTACTGAGTGTCCGTCTCTTGCAGGTCCTGGCGCCGAGCCCCAGAATCCAGGGGAGTGCAGCCAGGGAGGAGGACGAGCACCCGTACGAGCTGTTGTTAACCGCAGAGACCAAGAAGCTGGTGTCTGTAGACGGGAACATGAAAGGTACAGTCCCCCGTGGCCCTGCAGAAACAACTCCAGGGAGGGTCTTAACAAGTACACGCTCTGGGCAGGAGGAGAAGGCGATGCAGCTCTGATGTGCTCGGGTCAGGGCCGTGGGTTCCATGGCAGGGTGGAGGGTGTGGTTGTGGCCTTTCCCGAACTGGATGCCCTTTTGGGAGCTGGCCGCCCCCGCTCAGCACATGAGAAGGGAAAGGCGAGGTCAGACAAGGGGGTGGCTGTGGGTGGAGGGATTGCCAGCAGCAGGGCAGGACCCACTTGGGGTCCCTAGTCAGTGCTGTGGAAAAACAAGCCCAACAAGTCAGTCCCTTTGGGTTCAGGCTGACAAAGCAGGCTCTGCTATCGAGTCTGACCTCAGAGCTCAGAGGAGCACTCCTGGGGAGGGGCCGTGATTGGCCGCCACTCGGTAACTAGAGTGCTCTGTTGCCTTGGCCTACTTTCGGCGCCTCTGGAAGGGCATGAGCGCTGTGCTGCTGAGAGCCAGCCCGCGGAGGTAAACGCCGCCAGGACCCGGTAAGTGCGCGCTGCTGGGGGATTGGTGTCAGGAAGGATGAGGAGGGGCACGGCAGCTGCCACTGTCATTTGAAGGAACTTCTGTGGCCCTTCCCAGCTTCCTCTAGCCTGCAGGTATTAGGGCCTTTGTGGGGTGTCGCTAATGCTCCGTTCAACCTTCAGTCAGCCCTGGCCCAGGTAAGATGGGGGATGAGTGCTTTCCTTTGCAGTGCCCTTTGCCAGACCTGTCAGAGGACATGGGGTGGCAAGGAAGACGTGGACACATGGGTATGACATCGTAGACCTTTATTTGTAATGGCCTCGCTTCATAGATGTTCCCTTGTGACATGCAGACACTCTGGACATATTCAGAGGAGTTTGTGTTGTGTTTTATGGTGTCCACTTGAAAACGTTGTGATTTCAATACAGTAAAATCCATCTTTTTTTATATGTGATTCTGTGTTTTGTTGACAAATATAGTTGTATAACTGCCACCACAATCAAAGTACAGAAGAGTTTCATCACACCCGAAATTTCCCCACGCTTCTGTGCAGTCAGCCTCTCACCCTCTTACCCTGGCGTCTACCGCTCTTAAGTCTGTCCCAGTATTTTGCCTTTTCCAGAACGGCATATAAATAAAATTGTGTAGTATTCACCCTTCTGGGCCTGGCCGCTTTCACTTAGCATAATGCATTAGCGACTCATTCGTGCTGTTGCACGTGTCAGTAACTTGTTCCTTTTCACTGTCGAGTACTAGTCTGTCGTGGATATACCACAGTTCATCCTTTCCGTGAGGGAGAGCTGAGGGACAGCTGGGTCATTCGCAGTTCTTGGCAATTACAAAGAAAGCTACTTGAAACATTTGCATACAGCTTGTTTTCACGTCACTTGGCTAAATACCTAGGAGTAGGATTCCTGGACCCTAGGAAACACGTTTAACTTCTTAAGAAGTGGCCAAACCATTTTATATTGTGGTTGTACCATCTGGCATTC